>NC_069503.1:267793212-268131458 GCF_027579735.1 Bombina bombina
GGAGTTCAGGAGGGATGTAAAATCTATACAGCACCACTACCGGGGCTGCAAAAGAGAGCTGAAAAAAAAAATGTTGAAGGAGAGGCAATAAAATACCTGGACCGGTGGCGGCCCGGAGAAGACATTCGTTTACAGCCGCTGAGCAGAAATCTTGCATCCCAACATCTCTGAGGTGGCCCTATTCGGGATCGAAGGAGGGATCGATACCGGGAACCTGCACTTCTGATCTGCTGGTAAGCACATTTAATAATCTTTTTCCATTCACCTCATAACTCATTCACATGCAAAATAAATTAGGGATATGACTAACGCAATTACGCTTTTTTTAAAATTATTTAGAAAACGCATTCAGAATTACCTTGAGAAAATTGGATTTGAAGAAAATCACATTAGTATCTAGTCTACATATTATGTGTGCATTTAAACATATTTAAGACGCACACAAAAAAATACATTAATATTGACCATTTAGATATCCGAAAGACGGGTTTGCAAATACGTAAATCGTATTGATTGCTTTTGGATAAAATTTAATTAAAAATGTACCCTCATTAATACTCTTTCAAATATAACATTTACATCTTTATTTGGAACTCTGCTATTATCTCTTATTTCTTTAATTTTCAAATATACAGAGTCTGAGGCTGGTGAGGAGGAAACATAGCAGGAACATGCTTCTCTTTCACCCAGGCATGAGAGTGGTGCAGAAGGTGACACACCACCTCTGAGAGAACTGGAGGATATCCCTGCAGAACATATCCCTGCACCAGCCCCCCGTGCAGCAGCAGCAGCCCCCCTGCAGAAGATATCCCTGCACCAGCCCCCCATGCAGAAGCAGCCCCCATGCAGCAGCAGCAGCTCGGCATGCAGCAGCCCCCCGTGCAGCAGCTCCCCCTGAGGAGAACATGCCCCCCGAAATCCCTGAGGTGGAGCTGATGAGGGTCTTCCTGCAGGAAATGCAGACCTCCCGGAGGGCACAACAGGCACACACACAGTTTATGACAATGCAGTGAACACCCTGAAAGAAGGACAAACAAATATTGGCAATGTTCTAAATAATATATTTCAGGTCCTCCGGGAGGTGGCAAGTAGACCACATCCATAAATGGGAAGACTGCAAGAGCCTGGACCATCAGCTCCTGTGCTGCCTCCATCTCCTACTCTGCCTGGTCAATCCCCAATCACTCACAGTGCTCCTCCTCACATTCTTCCCCAACCATTTCCAATGAGGACATGTCTGAGTAGACATTTGACCACCCCAGAGCCTCAGTCTCATGGGAAGAAGGGAAGGAGGAAGAAGTAATTATGTTTAGATATTATTGTTTTTAATTTTAAGTTAATGTGTAAAGGATAGGTATGTGATGATGTTGTCTTCTTACACTTGTGGAGCACACTCTGTATTTAATAGGCTTCTATGGGATCGGGTCCATGGAGGCAGGTCTTTGTGATGTGATGTCCAAACCTGTTCTCCTAATACAAACCAGCGACCTTTGCAATTATACATGATGGCATATCACTGTGTTGATGCAAACAACATAGCTTAAACAAGAACATATGCTAACATATACTAATTATTATGGCTAATTGGAATATCTACATGTGCATGTTAAATCAAGCAAATATTGTTATTTTTTAATAAGCCTGTATGCCATATTTGTGTTGACAACATTGAATACGTTAAATAAAGTGTATTTTTTTAAAGCTAGCTTAAAGTATTTTACTTATTTTTTAAATATATTTCATTTAAAAGGTGCATGAAAGCAGAAAATTCTCTTACATGATTATGACAGAGCATAGCATTTTAAACAACATTTATGTTTGCTCATTATTTAATTTGATTCATTATCTTGTTATCCTTTGCTGAAAGGTTTATCTTGGAGAGCTCAGGAGCAGTAAAGAACCTAGCTTCTATCTGCTGATTGGTGGCTGCATATATATACCGATTGTCATTGCCTCATCCATGTGTTCTCTTAAAAACCAGTAGTGTATTGGTGCTCCTTGAACAAATTATACCAAGAGAATGAAGCACATTTGATAATAGAAGTAAATTGGAAGCTTGGTTAAAATTGTATGTTCAACATAACTGATGAAAGATACATTTAGGGTTTCATGTCCTTTTAAGAGTTACATTTGAAATTCATGCTCACAGTGCTATATTTGGATAACAACAATGTTGAATCGATACATGACACGATATTGAAGATTTAAATTAAGAATAAATATCAGGACATAACATCTATAAAAAGCATATATCTCATGTATATATCATATGATATAGGTGAATGCATATTGAGAAATGACTTCAAATACCAATGTGCATGTTTAGAAAATTACAATGTATACAATTAAACACAACACATAAATTGTTTGTTAATAATAAAATATTGTTGACAAACATATTAAACAAGATGGAGTATATTCATCGCTGAACATTCATGGATTAGCACTTGCCTCAAAATATATTTGGGATCAACAACATATTGCCTTCATTCGTTTCTTCCACAAGACAGCCATCAGTAGAAATATTTTAAAATTTTTTCATCTATGTTTCAACAATGTACAAGATTGACACAATTTATAAACCTAGAAAATCATGGTTTTAAACTTGCGTTCTCATTCACAAACATGATGCATCCAATATCGTGGAACAACGTAATCCAATCAAATTACGGATTTTACACCTTTGCATGTGACGTTTTATGCAACATGGCGCATCCAATATCGCGAAACAACGTAATCCAATAAAATTACGGATTTTACACCTTTGCATGTGATGTCCTAAGCAACTTGGCGCATCAAATATCGCGGAATAACGTAATCCAGTCAAATATGGATTTTACACTTTTGCATGTGACGTCTTACGCAACATGGTGCATCCAATATCGCGGAACAACATAATCCAATAAATTTACAGATTTTACACCTTTGCATGCGACATCTTACGCAACATGGCGCATCCAATATCGCGGAACAACGTGATCCAATTAAATTACGTATTTTACACCTTTGCATGTCAATAACAAATGTATTTCTATTTAAAAAACTAGCATGTGCTATTTTTTTAACTAGCAAGTGTGTTTATTTTATGTAATGCACATCTAAACATAATGTAACGCTAGATAACATACTACTGTGATATGTGAAATATAATCCATTGTTGTTAATAAATATATATTTTATTAGCAGAATCTGAAATATTTAGGAAGCATCAAGGTTTAACATAGAAATAATGCTACTATTAACATCACGAAAATGTGTATTGTTTGCACATTATATGTTACCTATAGCAATATATCGTTTGATAATTAAATATAATCAAAATAATAGAAAGAGATGAATCATCTAAAATGTGTGAATTACACACAGTGATTTCTTATGTTATACTATTACAATAAGATTTAATGAAAATTGGAATATATGTGCTGTCAACATTCAGATTATAAAGAATATATGTTGAGTGAAGGAGCGCCACACACGGGGGGGGGGGGGGGCTGAAGTATGATGTGTGTAAGGTACTAGATAATAGCCACTATCAGTAGCTTGTATAGGTTATAGCTATATTGCAATAATGTATGCAGGATAGCTCACTTGCAGCTATTTGGGTCAGAGAAAATCTTTATAAAAAGATATTGTTTTGCCCAACAAAGTAGTTTTGTAAAGTAAATACAGTTACAAAAGTGAGTACAGTTATATAAATATTTACTTCTGGTTGTAAAAGATCATAACAAAAATGAACAATATGAGAATACAAAAGTAAAAAGATATAAAATATACAATATACAGAATAAAAAGCAATAATAAAAAAGCTAATGCAATTAGCCGCTTGCTGTTAGTTACTTTTAGCTCTATTGGAGAAAAATGCAGTAAAAACGATAAGAACAGATACTTTGAGATCTAATACAATATGTTAATATCTAATCGGTTGGATGAACAATATTTAAACAATTAGTTATATATGGCTATCAGCTACATATAGCTACATATAGACTTTCAAAAGAATCGGTTACTATAAATGCTTATTGTAGTGCTTTAAAGATTAAGATACCGCTTTACTACAATATGAGAGAAAAAGATTAGTGTTCCTGCGCTACAGAAAATTAAAATCTGTGCTTAATATAGTGGTATGTATCAGGCGTGATTCGAAGTGACTGTGATAGATGTGGTCTATAGTGACAGTTATAGAGGTATAAATGAGACCGTGATGGTCAAGTTATAAATCAAATATTTGATACCTATAGAGGCCTGTGTATTGTGGGCTTATAATATTGAATAATAAAGTGCAACAACTAAGAGTTGCATTACAATTAGAGATTGCGATAAAGATAAAAACCTACATGCTGGACAAGATGTATATATATATAAATATATATATATATATATATATATATATATATATATATATATATATATATATAACGCAATGTGAAAAGTGCAGTGGTGGACTGATGTAATGCTAGTATTTGCGTTTGTGCAGTAATATTATATCTATTCAGTGTGTCACAATCTTTAACAGATACAATGTTATTAAATACAATGTAAATAATAAACAATATAGTAAATTGGCCAATCTGCTTTTTTACAGAGCAAATGTTATTTAAAATCAGAAACACCAAATGATTATATTTTGGGATACCTCAAAGCTCTTAATACTTAACCCCTTAGTGACCGAGGACGTGCAGGGTACGTCTGAAAAAAAAAGGCAGTTAACGCCTGACGACGTACCCTGCACGTCCTCGGCTAAAGTGAGTGCTGGAAGCGATCAAGATCGCTTCCAGGCACTATTACAGTACTGCAGGGATGCCTCGATGTCTGGGCATCCCTGCAGTGCTGTTACGGAGTGCCGGGACCGGAGCGATCACCAGGGCCGGACTGGGAATAAAAAGCAGCCCTGGAAAATTATGAAAACCAGCCCTATTTTATGTTTAATCAGTAGAATGCACATGCCCCATTTTTCTCAAAGGGCATTACTGGGATATTCCTCCCCTAATATTATTTCAGAATTAAATTATATTACTTTGTATTAAACATAAATGCCAGATTGATGTTATATAGCAAAACTACAAACCAATTGTATCAATTAATCACCCCTTTAAATTGTAGCTTTCCAGCCCTAGCTGCCGCAACCCACCAGGAAATCTCCTGGTATCCTGGTAGGCCAATCCAGCCCTGGCGATCACTCCCCCTTGAGTGATCACTTCCGGTTTTGCTCCACGTGGAGCCCGGCAGTGCAGCAGAGCATCGGAAGCGATCGGACACGCTTCCGATGCTCTGCTAGTGTGCTAAGTGCCTCGGTGGGTCGAGGCACTTAGTTAGTGTATAAATAAAATTAAAAATGGGAATAAATAAATAAAATTTAAAATAAAAAAGCCCCACATATAGCGCCCCCCCCCCCTCCCCCATGAGGCTTCCAAAATGGCGATGCCCGGTGCATCATGGGGCATCTGGGGGTGTCCCTAGCCTGTCTCACCATAGGGGCAAGCTAGGGTCACCCAATCTGAGCCTTCTTAGAAAAAAAAAAAAATAATAATAAAATACCCCATTTGTCTGATCATGTCAATATTTGTAAATATTGACTCTGATCAGTGTGGATCTCCCTCCCTCTCCTCACTTGCCATTTTGTTGGAGAAAGAGAGAGACCTGTATTTTAGCAGAGAGAGATTTATTTCTTTTATTTGTTAAAAAATTTAAAATCCAAAGGCTCTTTTCAGAGCCATTAACCCCTAGCTTGCCAGTGATCACTATAAATCACTGGCAGTAGCACAGCTGCACTTTTTTTTGCTGTCTGTGCATTTTTTTAGGGGTTAATTTTTGTTGTTGTATTTTTTTTAAAAAACTCAAAGGCTCCTTTCAGAGCTATTTAGCTAATTTAATTTAATTTAAAGACTATTTAACCCCTAGCTTGCCAGTGATCGCTATACATCACTGGCATTAGCATAGCTGTAATTTTTTGCTGTCTGTGCATTTTTTAGGGGTTAATTTTTGTTGTTGTAATTTTTTAAAAACCTAAACGCTCCTTTCAGAGCCATTTAGCTAATTTAATTTAATTTAAATAGTATTTAACCCCTAGCTTGCCAGTGATCGCTATACATCACTGGCATTAGCATAGCTGTACTTTTTTGCTGTCTGTGAATTTTTTTAGGGGTTAATTTGTGTTGTTGTAATTTTTAAAAAAACCAAAGGCTCCTTTCAGAGCCATTTAGCTAATTTAATTTAATTTAAAGAGTATTTAACCCCTAGCTTGCCAGTGATCGCTATAAATCACTGGCATTAGCATAGCTCTACATTTTTGCTGTCTGTGCATTTTTTTAGGGGTTAATTTTTGTTGTTGTAATTTTTTAAAAACCTAAACGCTCCTTTCAGAGCCATTTAGCTAATTTAATTTGATTTAAAGAGTATTTAACCCCTAGCTTGCCAGTGATCGCTATAAATCACTGGCATTAGCATAGCTGTACTTTTTTAAAAAAAAAACCAAAGGCCATTTAGTTAATTTAAAGAGTATTTAACCCCTAGCTTGCCAGTGATCGCTATAAATCACTGGCATTAGCATAGCTGTACTTTTTTTAAAAAAAACCCAAAGGCCATTTAGTTAATTTAATTTAAAGAGTATTTAACCCCTAGCTTGCCAGTGATCGCTATAAATCACTGGCATTAGCATAGCTGTACTTTTTTTAAAAAAAACCCAAAGGCCATTTAGTTAATTAATTAATTTTTGTTTTCTGTGACAGATACAAAAATGTCACAGAAAAGATATAGTGTTGAGGAGGCGTATGCCATCCTTGCGTCAGAGTCAGATGCCTCTATGTCTGACTCAGACCCCAATTTTGACCATGCCATATGCTCAGATACATCATTAGATGCAGTCTCAACTGATAGTGATGTATCTGTGGCTGCTAGCCCCCCTGCCAGCCCCCCTGCTAGCCCCCCTGCCAGCCCCCCTGCTAGAAGGAGGCGTGTTGCTGCCATTGCCGCTGAAGAGTGGGTAACGCCTCATCTCCAGAGGCCAGATATCCCACCCTTCACAGCAAATGCTGGCATAAATATAGATGTGGCAGGTTTTAGCCCCCAACAGTTTCTGGAGGTGTTTCTGGGTGATGATGTATTGGGGAACATTGTCGCCCAAACTAATTTATATGCCCATCAGTACCGTGCTGCAAAGCCTGAAACATATTTGGCAAAGCAGCAATGGGCCCCCATCAATGTGCCAGAATTTAAAAAATTCTGGGCATTGACTATGCTGATGGGCATCATAAAGAAACCCTCCGTTCGCTCCTACTGGAGCAGTAGCCCCATCTGCTCTACCCCCATTTTCTCCCAGAGTATGTCGAGGCAGAGATATGAAATGATTCTTCATTTCATGCACTTCAGCGACAACAGCCTGTGCCCCCCTAGGGAGCATCCCCAATTTGACAGGCTGTATAAAATCCGCCCCCTGATTACCCACTTTTCTGCCAGGTTTGCAGAGGCTTATACACCTGGAAGGAATATATGCGTTGATGAATCCCTGATGAAGTATAAGGGAAGGCTGGGATTCAAGCAGTATATTCCTTCCAAGCGCTCCAGGTATGGGGTAAAGGTGTATAAGCTCTGTGAGAGCGAGACTGGGTATACTCAGGCCTTCCGGGTGTATGAGGGAAAGGATAGCCACCTTGACCCTCCAGGTTGCCCAGAACATATGGGAACCACTGGCAAGATTGTCTGGGACCTGATATTACCCCTAATGAACAAAGGGTATCACTTGTACTTAGACAATTTTTATACAAGTGTCCTTTTGTTCAAGCTACTGTATTGCTTTGATACAGTAGCTTGCGGTACTATTAAAAAGAACCGCAAAGGTTTCCCAGGACAACTTGTACGCACCCGGCTACGAAGGGGGGAGACCTCTGCTCTGCGCCAAGAGGAGCTGTTGGCACTGAAGTACAGAGACAAGAAGGATGTATACCTTCTTACCACCATCCACACAGAGAGGACGGTGGCGGTCTCTGTACGTGGCAGAGCTGAGATCATAAGGAAGCCAGTGTGCATCAAATCTTATAACCGGCATATGGGTGGGGTTGATCTGGCAGATCAGCTGCTGCAGCCCTACCTAATTATGCGGAAGACAAGGGCCTGGTACAAAAAGGTTGCAATTTACCTAATGCAGATTGCAACCCACAACGCTTTTTTGTTGTTCAAAAAAGCAAACCCCGGAATGAAACTGACTTTTTTACAATTTCAGCTCCAGATCATTTCGGGGATTTTGTACCATGATGCACCTGCTCCCCGGGCGGTGATGGGAGAGAGCAGAGTTGGGGCTACTCATTTTATTTTTAAAATCCCCCCTACTGCCGCAAAGCAGAGACCACAAAAAAAATGCAGAGTCTGTACCAAGAGGGGGCAGAGAAGGGACACTGTATATCACTGTCCTGATTGCCCTGGACAGCCTGGACTCTGCATTGGGGACTGCTTCAAGCGGTACCATACAATGGTCAATTTTTAAAAAATAAATAAATTTGCTGTTATTTTTTTTTTGTTATGTTTACTGTTAAATTTTTTGTTATTTTTTTACTTTTAATGTGCCAGATTTTTACATTTCACTAATATATTTTTTTTTCTAAAATGGGGCTGTTCTTTTTTTTTTTTTACAAAAACCCCTGTCAAACCTATGCATGGGGACATAGGGGTACTCAGGGTGCCTAGCAGAAAACAACCTGTAGTATTTTTTTTGCACTAACTTACAACAGTCTCTCCTAAACCATAGTCAAAAAGCAATGTGTGTGTAAAAATGAAAATTGAAAAAATGCCACCATACACTTTCTCCAATTTTTTTAGCTAAAACAGTTACTTCAAATGCATCAAAGCACACCATATACAATACCTTGGGGTGTCAACATTTCAAAAATATGCACATTCATGGCAATAAATAAAAGTGGGGTTTACAATAGGCCCCAAACTAAAGATAGGCCTATCAGAAGAAATACTCTCACTTAATAACTAAAATCACAAGTCATAAAATTGTAACATAACCTTCCCAAAATCCTGGCAAACCTATGCATGGGGGGCATAGGTGTACTCAGGGTGCCTAGCAGAAAACAACCTGAAGTATTTTTTTGCACTAACTTACAACAGTCTCTCCTAAATCATAGTCAAAAAGCAATGTGTGTGTAAAAATGAAAATTGAAAAAATGCCACCATACACTTTCTCCAATTTTTTTTTAGCTAAAACAGTTACTTCAAATGCATCAAAGCACACCATATACAATACCTTGGGGTGTCAACATTTCAAAAATATGCACATTCATGGAAACAAATAAATTGGGGTATGTTAAAATACCCCCAAAAAGACAATAGGCAAAGAAAATATGTTAAATGTGAAAAAAAAATCACAAACGCATGTTGGACATTTGGCATTACACCCCCCGAACAAGCCAAGAAACTTATGCATAGGTGGTATCACTGTACTCAGGAGATGTTGGTGAACACATATTGGGGTCTTCTTTGGCAGTAACACATAACAGGAGCTGAGAATTCATGTCTAAAGTACAATGTGTGTGAAAAATAACACACAAAAAATGACTGCCTAATAGTTTGACAAAGAATTAGTGCATGGAAAGTGTTAAAATACCAGCATTTGAAATACCCTAGGGTGTCTACTTTTCAAAAATATATGGTTTGATGGGGGTAAATTACATTGGCCGGCTTCAGAAATGTCCTACATAGGACATGGGTGCATGGGATGTGAAAATTCCAAGTTGAAAAACTGGAATGCGCCCCCTAAAAATAAGGCCTTTTAGCCCCCAGAGAACCCAACACACCTATACATGGGTGGTATCACTGTACTCAGGAGATGTTGTTGAATACATATTGAGGTTTTTTTTGGCAGTAACACATAACAGGGACTGAGAATATATGCCTAAAGTACAATGTGTGTGAAAAATAATGCAAAAAAATGACTACCTAAAAGTTTGACAAAGACTAGTGGTTGAATTAGTGCATGGAAAGTGTTAAAATACCAGCATTTGAAATACCCTAGGGTGTCTACTTTTCAAAAATATATGGTTTGATGGGGGTAATTTACATTGGCCGGCTTCAGAAATGTCCCAAATAGGACATGGGTGCATGATGACAGATGTGAAAATTCCAAGTTGAAAAACTGGAATGCGCCCCCTAAAATTAAGGCCTTTTAGCCCCCAGAGAACCCGACACACCTATACATGGGGGGTATCACTGTACTCAGGAGATGTTGTTGAATACATATTGAGGTTTTTTTTTGGCAGTAACACATAACAGGGACTGAGAATATATGCCTAAAGTACAATGTGTGTGAAAAATAATGCAAAAAAATGACTACCTAAAAGTTTGACAAAGACTAGTGGTTGAATTAGTGCATGGAAAGTGTTAAAATACCAGCATTTGAAATACCCTAGGGTGTCTACTTTTCAAAAATATATGGTTTGATGGGGGTAATTTACATTGGCCGGCTTCAGAAATGTCCCAAATAGGACATGGGTGCATGATGACAGATGTGAAAATTCCAAGTTGAAAAACTGGAATGCGCCCCCTAAAATTAAGGCCTTTTAGCCCCCAGAGAACCCAACACACCTATACATGGGGGGTATCACTGTACTCAGGAGATGTTGTTGAATACATATTGAGGTTTTTTTTGGCAGTATCACATAACAGGGACTGAGAATATATGCCTAAAGTACAATGTGTGTGAAAAATAATGCAAAAAAATGACTACCTAAAAGTTTGACAAAGACTAGTGGTTGAATTAGTGCATGGAAAGTGTTAAAATACCAGCATTTGAAATACCCTAGGGTGTCTACTTTTCAAAAATATATGGTTTGATGGGGGTAATTTACATTGGCCGGCTTCAGAAATGTCCCAAATAGGACATGGGTGCATGATGACAGATGTGAAAATTCCAAGTTGAAAAACTGGAATGCGCCCCCTAAAATTAAGGCCTTTTAGCCCCCAGAGAACCCGACACACCTATACATGGGGGGTATCACTGTACTCAGGAGATGTTGTTGAATACATATTGAGGTTTTTTTTGGCAGTAACACATAACAGGGACTGAGAATATATGCCTAAAATACAATGTGTGTGAAAAATAATGCAAAAAAATGACTACCTAAAAGTTTGACAAAGACTAGTGGTTGAATTAGTGCATGGAAAGTGTTAAAATACCAGCATTTGAAATACCCTAGGGTGTCTACTTTTCAAAAATATATGGTTTGATGGGGGTAATTTACATTGGCCGGCTTCAGAAATGTCCCAAATAGGACATGGGTGCATGATGACAGATGTGAAAATTCCAAGTTGAAAAACTGGAATGCGCCCCCTAAAATTAAGGCCTTTTAGCCCCCAGAGAACCCGACACACCTATACATGGGGGGTATCACTGTACTCAGGAGATGTTGTTGAATACATATTGAGGTTTTTTTTGGCAGTAACACATAACAGGGACTGAGAATATATGCCTAAAGTACAATATGTGTGAAAAATAATGCAAAAAAATGACTACCTAAAAGTTTGACAAAGACTAGTGGTTGAATTAGTGCATGGAAAGTGTTAAAATACCAGCATTTGAAATACCCTAGGGTGTCTACTTTTCAAAAATATATGGTTTGATGGGGGTAATTTGCATTGTCCGGCTTCAGAAATGTCCCAAATAGGACATGGGTGCATGATGACAGATGTGAAAATTCCAAATTAAAAAACTGGAATGCGCCCCCTAAAAATAAGGCATTTTAGCCCCCAGAGAACCCAACAGACCTATACATGGGTGGTATCACTGTACTCAGGAGATGCTGCTGAAGACATATTGGGGTGTTATTTGGCAGTAACCCTTAACGTTCTCAGTAAATGTATTCTTGAATTGCTATTTTGTCAAAAAATCACCATTTTTTTTTTTTTTTTTCAAACTTTGGCATAGATTGGTGGTAAAATAGTTGCATGGAAAGAGTCAAAATACTCCATGTTTAATACCTTAGGTTGTGTTCTTTTAAAAAATATATATATGTGAAGGGTTAATCAGGGATTCCTGACAGATATCAGTGTTCCAATGTAACTATCGCTAATTTTTTTAAAAATTTTTTGGAAATAGCAAAGTGCTACTTGTACTTATTGCCCTATAACTTGCAAAAAAAGCAAAGAACATGTAAACATTGAGTATTTCTAAACTCAGGACAAAATTTAGAAACTATTTAGCATGGGAGTTTTTTGGTAGTTGTTGAAGTGTAGGAGATTTTGAGGGTCAAAGTTAAAAAAGTGTGTTTTTTTTCAATTTTTTCCTCATATTTTATAATTTTTTTTATAGTAAATTATAAGATATGATGAAAATAATGGTATATTTAGAAAGTCCATTTAATGGCGAGAAAAACGGTATATAATATGTGTGGGTACAGTAAATGAGTAAGAGGAAAATTACAGCTAAACACAAACACCGCAGAAATGTAAAAATAGCCTTGGTCCCAAACGGACAGAAAATGGAAAAGTGCTGCGGTCATTAAGGGGTTAAACATAATGGTTAATTCTTAAACATAATGGTTAATACTTAAACATAATGGTTAATACTTAAACATAATAGTTGACAACGGATGTGTCTCTGAATGAATACGTTGAAAAATACAAAAAAAAAAGATCCAGAATAGAATGTCCTGTGTATTTATGTTATGCTCCACTGTAGTATCCTGGGCAGGAAAAAGAACCGGAGAGATCCAAGAGAAAGTTATTGCAACTGAAATATTCCTTATCCAAAGTAGGAGAGCAAATAAGCAAAAAAGAAGAAAGAAACCTGTTAAGGGAGAAAAAAAGAAAACTATACAAAAACCATTTGACTAACATGGGCTATTAAGAAATGTGCTCACTGTTAGAAGTATACTCGGGCTGGTATGTCTAAAAACAGGTCAACGCGTCTCAGCCTACAACAATGCATTTATCAAGACTTTGCCAGCCCTAACAGAGTATAGATATTTAAAGGCTAGATTAGCCAATCGTATGTTAGAGGCACGGCTGAATATCGTGTCAAAGAGTATCTGTTGTAATTTTTATGACTGGAGACTAAGGAGAGATATGTTCGGCGTGTTTATTGCTTGGAGTTTGCTAGCCAATGTTATGGGGTCAAGTTACTACCACCATCTTAGTATTGGGTAATTTCAGTTGTTTTGCCCTAGGTGTATTTTGTTCTTAATTTTATTAGAAACCTTTAAAGGAGTACATTTTCTGACCACATACAATGCTCAATTCTCTCAAATCTGCAGTATTGGGAAAAAACATTTCTCAGTACTAGCAGCGGATGATCAGCTCAGAAAAACTGTCCAACAAGGCATAAGATACACTTACAAAAAATGTTGCACACTTGATAGCATTCTCTTTCCTACCCAACTTAAACAGCCCAATAGACCAGAAAACTCATGGTTGTCACATACAGGTATGTTCCGATGTGGGCATCGGAAATGTAAACCCTGTGACTATGTCCAGGTTTCAAACACTTTTGCATCGGCCATCACAGGTAGAATATACAATATCTCATCTTGTCTCAATTGCACTCATACACATGTGATATATCTTATCACTTGCATCAAGTGCAATATTCAATATGTAGGACTCACCTCCAGGGACATCAACACATGCATGAGAGAACATATCTCCACCATTGGCAATGGTAAATCAACTTCACCCCTGGTACAGCATTTTGCCACCTTTCATGATAGCAAATTGGACACTTTCAGGTGGCTTGCCATCAAAATGGTTGCAGTACCTAAAAGAGGGGGAGATTTAGATCCTCCTGGCCAAACGTGAGGTGTTCTGGATTTTTCATCTAAAAACCAGAATACCTCAAGGCCTTAAGTCCAGATATGACATAATCAATTTCTGGGAGTAATGCTCTAGTGTATCCCTTGGAGCAATATTCTCTCTTTTCATTTTACTATATCCCATACGCCATACTTGGGGTATATCAATCTTTTGATGTATATACAATCTCCAGTCTATAATGCTAGTTTATTTTTCATGTATATGTTATTATATAACGACTGACTGTTAAGGTGGTAAAGTAAAGTAGGCTAACCACTCCCCTCATTTACATATACATACATATACACTTTGAGTTTATTACAGATTTAATACAAGTAGAATTACCCTATCTATCATATTGTTGGTAATAATACTGGTATCAATTTTGGCATTTCTCTGCTATATCCCCTGTGTAGGGCACCTTGCAATAACTATATGTGGCTCTGTGTGGATAGACACATCGCTTATCTAATTGAAGTTTTCTTTGCTGACATAAGCGTTCTTAATTGTTTCATTGGCATATCCACATACACATATGGCTACTTATTGCGGTTCTATTTATTGACAAAAGTGTTCCTATTTGTGTTAACAGGCACATTTATATATGCATCTTATATTATCATATACTCTCTATTGTGTTATGGTACGTGTCCTGCACATGATTATCTATATAATAGGTCTGATGCTTGTTTATGTATACACTTGTACCATTTTTACATCTATGTTAACTTCTATTGACATCTTTACATGTATCAGTATTCTAATATTTCCATTTATATCTAGTGCTTATATAGTTATTTTCTAGTCAGGCAACAAAGTGTTAATGACTCAGGTGAATGTTTTAAGGAGCTCTTTGTCTTAATTTATTTTGTCCAATCAGGTAATTTTGTACCTGTTTTAAACCATGTTCTTGGAACAGCACCGCATGTAACGATTATGGCCTGACGGCTGAAACATGTCAGCATTGGTGCTTCGCTTTCATCATTTTGGGATGCTTCCTAATTTTAATGTTTGTACAATAAAGGACTTTTAATTCACAACAGTGGCTTCACACAGTTTTTCCCATATTTATTCATAAATACATATTTCTACATATATCTGATGTTTTTTAAACAAATATATATTTTTATATGCAGTGAGGGGAAAACTGATTTGATCCCCTGTTGATTTTGTACGTTTGGCCACTGACAAAGAAATTATCAGTCTATAGTTTTATTGATAGGTTTATTTAAAGAGTGAGAGACAGAATAACAACAAAAATATCCAGAAAAAAACACATTTCAAAAAAGTTATAAATTGATTTGCATTTTAATGAGTGAAATAAGTATTTGATCCCCTATCAATCAGCAAGATTTCTGTCTCCCAGGTGTCTTTTGTTCAGGTAATGAGCTGAGATTTGGAGCATTCTCTTAAAGGAAGTGCTCCTAATCTCAGCTTGTTATCTGTATAAAAGACATTTGTCCACAGAAGCAATCAATCAATCAGATTCCAAACTCTCCACCATGGCTAAGACCAAAGAGCTGTCCAAGGATGTCAGGAACAAGATTGCAGACCTACACAAGGCTGGAATGGGCTACAAGACCATCGCCAAGCAGCTAAGAACACCATCCCCAACATCAAACATGGAGGTGGAAATATTATACTTTGGGGGTGGGGTTTCTGCTAAGGGGACAGGACATCTTCACTGCATCAAAGGGACGATGGACGGGGCCATGTACCGTCAAATCTTGGGAACCTCTTACTCTCAACCAGGGTATTGAAAATGGGTCGTGGATGGGTATTCCAGCATGACAATGACCCAAAACACACGGCCAAGTCAACAAAGGAGTGACTCAACAAGAAGCACATTAAGGTCCTGGAGTGGCCTAGCCAGTCTCCAGACCTTAATCCCATAGAAAGTCTGTGGAGGGAGCTGAAGGTTCGAGTTGCCAAACGTCCGCCTCAAAACCTTAATGATTTGGAGAGGATCTGCAAAGAGGAGTGGGACAAAATCCCTCCTGAGATGTGTGCAAACCTGGTGGACAACTACAAGAAATGTCTGACCTCTGTGATTGCCAACAAGGGTTTTGCCACCAAGTACTAAGTCATGCTTTGCAAAGGGGTCAAATACTTAATTCACTCATTAAAATGCAAATGAATGTATAACTTTTTTTAAATGCGTTTTTCTGGATTTTGTTGTTGTTATTCTGTCGCTCACTGTTCAAATAAACCTACCATTAAAATTATAGACTGATCATTTCTTTGTCAGTGGGCAAACGTACAAAATCAGCAGGGGATCAAATAATTTCCCCCTCACAATATATATATATATATATATATATATATATATATATATATATACTGTATATATAGATGATTATATATAGGTATTGATATATACAGATATATATATAGGAATATCTATTTTAAAATAAAAATTTGGAATGTAAAATATTTACAGTAAATAAATAGTTAAAACCTTTATTAAACATGAATATTGCATAAATATGGTAATCTACTTAACAGCAAAAGAATCTAATACACTTATATATGTCTATATGTGTGTAGTGATGTGCATTGAGGTCAGAGGTTGGTGAGGCACTGGCTTGGTGTGGCTATGATATGCCCCGAAAAGCACATATATGAACCCGATAGAGGTATCTTAAATTTACGATAAAATTATCAGGTTGCACAATTACAAAAAATGAAGTTGCAGCAATCAGCACTGCAATTACCTGCTACAGCCTTCACCACACATAAACACGTGCACTCATCTCACATATAGTACAGGAGCGAGTAAGAACAAAGGACAGGAAGTGTTAGAGGCTCAAAGCATCCTAATGACACAAAATGAGAGGCTGCAGCAATCAGGGCCTCAATCAGCACTGCAATTAACTGCTTCACATATAGTGTGGGGAGAGGGGGAGGGAGAGAGAGGGAGAGAGAGAGAGAGAAAGAGAGAGGGGGGGGGGGAGAGAGAGAAAGAGAGGGAGAGCGAGAGAGGGGGGAGAAAGAGAGAGGGGTAGAGAGAGAGAGAGAGAGAGAGAGGGGGAAAGAGATGGGGGGAAAAGAGAGAAAGAGAGAGAAAAATAAAGAGAGATAGAAGGGGGAGAGAGAAAGAGGGGGAAAGAGGGGGCGAGAGAAAGAGGGGGGGAAAGAGAAAGGGAGAGAGAAAGAGGGAGGGAGGGAGGGAGAGAGAGAGAAAAAGAGGGGGAGAAAGGGAGAGAAAGAGGGAGGGAGAGAGAAAGAGGGAGGGAGATAGGAGAGAGGGGGAGAAAAAGAGGGAGAGAGAGAGGGGAGAAAGAGGTGGGAGAGAGAGAAAGAGAGAAAGAAACAGAAGGAGAGAGAGAAAAATAAAAAGGGAGAGAGAGAGGGGGAGCGAGAAAGAGGGGGGAGAGAGACAAAGAGGGGTGGGGAGAGAAAGAGGGGGAAGAGAGAGAAAGGGGGGGAGATAAAGAGGGGGGAGGGAGAGAAAGAGGGAGAGAAAGAGGGAGAGAGAGAGAAAGAAAGAGACTGAGAGAGAGAAATTTAAAGAGGGAGAGGGAGAAAGAGGGAGAGAGAAAGAAAGAGGGACAGAGAGAGAGGGGGAGAAAGAGAAGGAAAGAAAGAAAGAGAGGGAGAGAGAGAGAGAAAGAGGGGGAGAGAAAGATGAGGGGAGGGGGAGAAAGGGAGAGAGAAAGAGGGAGGGAGAGAGAAAGAGGGAGGGAGAGAGGAAAGAGAGAGAGGGGGAGAAAGAGAGGGAGATAGGGGAGAAAGAGGGGGAGAGAGAAAGAAAGAGAGGGAGGGAGAGAAAATTAAAAAGAGAGAGAGGGGGAGAGAGAGAAAGGGGGAGAGATAGAAAGAGGGGGGAGAGGGAGAAAGGGAGAGAGAAAGAGAGAGGGAGAGAAAAGGGAGGGAAAGAGGAGGGAGAGAGAGAGGGGGAGAAAGAGAGGGAGAGAAAGAGGGAGAGAGAGAAATTTAAAGAGAGAGAGGGAGAGAGAAAGAGGAGGGAGAGAGAAAGCAAGAGGGAGGGACAGAGAGAGAGGGGGGAGGGAGGGATAAAGAGAGAGAGAGGGGGAGAGAGAAAGAGAGGGGGAGGGAGAGAGTTTCCTTCTCTTGTTATCCTTTGCTGAAAGGTTTATCTAGTTAAGCTCAGGAGCAGCAAATAGCCTAGGTTCTAGCTGCTGATTGGTGGCTGTAAATAGATACCCATTGTCATTGGCCCACCCATCTGTTCAGTTAGAAACCAGTAGTGCATTGCTGTCTGTTCCTTCAACAATTGATTCCAACAGAATGAAGTAAAATTTGATACATTTTGGGTTTCATGTCCCTTTAATATCTAAAAGGATTTATCCCTGAGGGAGCAACAGGGTGAGCGTGAGATCACATAACATGCAATATAAGACTAACCACCATGCACAGTGTGAGGTGACTATCACAGACAGCTATCTCTCTATCTAAATCTATATATATATTATTTGCACCCAATATACAGCATATACATTTAAAAAAGTGGAAAATATAACATTTTCAAAATATACTACCACAAATTAGGGGAGTGTAGGGTAGCAAGGTCTCCTGTAACGGAGTTAAGGGCCTGTGCATTACAAGGTAGTGAAAATCCCTGGCTCAGTGTGTTAGCAACAATGTTGCAAAGTAAGGGGAGGTCTTAGACTTACCAGTTATAAGGGTAGTTCTAGAAGAATCTTCTTCCTCTTCTTCCTGAGATTTTCAATGAAGAAAGTTTTCTGTTATCATCCTTTCCAGTGATGTCTCGGTCCAAGAGGAGTGCTGCTTTACCTCAACATTTCAGAGAGATGGCTGGGGTGTCTGCACACAGGGCTGCACCTAGGAGACAAGAAAAAGAGATTGAGGATGTTGTTCCACCGACACCTACCAAGGACAGGCCTGTATCTTCTGCTCTCCCCCTTAGGCAGAACTCCCCCCCTGGTCCCCCAATTCCGGTGGCTGGCTCCACTGGACCTGGTACTGCTATGGTTGCAGGCCGAGTGGAGCAAGCAGGAGAGGGAGTTGCCCCTAGTTTAGAGAGGGCATTGGAGGCAGGTGTTGGGGCCCTCACGTCCTCGGGGCTATCCCAGGAGGCTGCTGCTGCCGTGGTGGGCCTGTTCTGGGCCCTCACTGCGGCTGTGCTGCCTGCCAATCCACCGCCGGTGGTGCTTGGGTTTTCTTATCTGCCCCCCGGGCCGGGTGTGCTAGACTCCAGGGGCCCATTGGTGGTTCAGTCGGAGCAGCCCCAAACTCCTACCGCAGGCTCCAATTGTGGCCTGGCACCGGCCACTCCCACTTCCGGTCCCATGCCTCTGGCGCGTGACGCCACTTCCGGTAATGACACGCGAGAGTCAGGGGCGTTGGGATCGGCAGTGGGACCGACGGCAGCAAGGAAGAGTAGAAGCCGGGTACTGGCCACAGGTGAATGGGGAGTATCCGGGCAGGGCGGCTCCGCTGCACACAACACTCTGCAAAAGCTGTGCAGGGTGCGAGAGCGGTGCTGCTGCAAAGGGGGCAGGACTTAAAAGCAGGGTGGCAAAGAGGGTCAAAACCCATCAGGGCCAGTGGAGTGTGTATGGTTGGTGCTCGGAGGGGGACAACAGGGGGCAAGCCGGTACAGAGTGGGCAACATGGGGCAAAAAGGTGCGCATGTTACGGGGTCATGAATTAATGAAAGTCCAATACCGGGTATGACCGCAGCAGAAATTGGTGGTACTGGGAGCCTGATGAGCCAAGTTGTTGCATTGAATGAGTTGAATTTTGCTGGGAAAACTGTGGGTATGAGTGGGGTTGTTGATTATGGTGGGCCAAGAAAGTCTACCCCCTCCCGCGGATGCGGTAGGGGTTCCAACGTGGCCGGCCTGGATACTCCCCTCTCTTTTATTTCTCCTTTTCAGGATCCCATGAACTCCTCAGTAGAGGCTGAGATGACCGGCGTAGCAGGACCATTAGCAACAGTCCGGCCTGGAGAAGGACCGTCAGGAGCAGCGTTGGTGACTGAAGCCCCCTCTACCTCTGCAGCTGGTGAGATATCTTTGTTGCTTCTGTCACACACACTTAGTGCAGATTCTAGTACTGACTCAGACTCTGATGGGAGTAGGAAGCTAGGGCTCAACAGCAAAGGGCAGAGGCGCATGTTTAGAATGCTGAAGTTGCTAGTTGCGGACCGTAATCAGAGCAAAGGTGTAGGGCAGGGCATGGCTCATGTCAGCGGGAGCAAGCCTCCTGCGACACTGAGTGGCGTGCAGATGCAAGATAGTGCAGTTAGCGCAAGGAGAGTGGCTTTGCAAGGGGACTCTTACCCTTGTAAGATCCATTGCCTTCACGCGCATTTGAAGGCAAAGACTGTCCAGAAGATCAGGGACCACAAATATGTTAATATGTTTGAGCTGTCGCTAGAGGCTCAGAGAGATAAGGAGCGTAGCGAGGACGGTACGGGGCCTAAGAAGTTCCAAAATCTGGACACTTTTGAGGAGTGGAGGCGTTGCTTCCGAGTTTTCTCCTCCTGCTATATAGAGCAAAGGCCAGATGCTGCGGTGGACATCATTAAATACGCAGAGATTATCGAGTATTTTTATAATAGGTTCGGCGAGGGGATGTGGAGAGCCTACAATAGTGAGTTTAGGCGGAAGATGGTAGGCAACCCCGTTCTCAATTTTGGGGTCAAGGACTTGGACTTGTGGTCCCAAATTGTTCCCGAAAAGGGCGGGGGATTTCAAGTACGCTTAAGCCCTTCTAAACCGCAGGGTCTGGTCCAGCGCCGTGTCAGGGAGTGCTGGCGTTTTAATGAAAAGCAGTGCGATAAAGGAGCCTCTTGCTCCTTTCGTCATGCCTGCATGTACTGCGGGGGACAACACCCGGGCTCAGACTGCCCAAAGAGGAAGGAGGGTGGAGCCAATCGAGGACCTTACAAAGGAGGTGCTAGTCAGAAGAGCTCCAACACCACTGAGGCTGGGCGCACTTAAGCCTCCTGCGACACTGAGTGGCGTGCAGATGCAAGATAGTGCAGTTAGCGCAAGGAGAGTGGCTTTGCAAGGGGACTCTTACCCTTGTAAGATCCATTGCCTTTTTGAAGGTGAAGACTGTCCAGAAGATCAGGGACCAAGGCAGCAGCGTAGAGCTTATCCTGTCTCCTCTCTGTTTGGCAGTTGGCAGGGCATGGACTTCCATTCAGCACCTAGTACAGGCATCGCTGGCTCCGAACACCTGGAAGGCCTACTCACAGCACTGGGGTGAGTGGGTGGGGTTTTGATTAGCGCACGGCTTGGCAGTAGAGAGCGGCCCCTGGGTATTGTTTATTGAATGGCTCGCTAGCTTGAATAGGCAGGGGATCTCAAAGGGAGCAATATCTTTCTTCAGCAACCTGCTAGAATACCCTAATGTCATGAAAGGGTTCATGGTAAGGCAGGTTGTCAAAGGCTGGAGCAGGTTAGAAGGAAAGTTAGGAGACGCTCGGGAACCAGTGACAATACACAGGTTGTCCAAACTGCTTAGTGCATTGCATGACGTGTGCACAGATCCCTATGAGAAGGCCTTGTTTAAGTGCGCCTTTTCATTGGCATTTTTTGTTGCCCTGAGGCCGGGGGAGTTGGTCGCTGCCTCCAAGCAAGCAGTTAAGTCTGGCATACAGATGGCGCATGTCAAGTGGGCTGGGGACAACATGCTTTTGTTCATCCTGCATTCAAAGACACACCAGGAAGGGAAAGGGGCTTGGGTGACCCTGACCCCTTCGGTTTCAGGAGCCTGCCTGATGCGCTTGACCAGGACTTATGTAGCGCAGCGTCCACATGGCCAATTGCAGTTCCTAGTGCATGCTGACGGGGCTAACCTGTCTAGATACCAGTTTGCAGCGGTTCTGAAGAGGGCCGTAATATTGGCGGGTATGGGAGACTGCAGAATTACTCCTCACTCATTCCGTATAGGGGCTGCCACCAGCGATGCAGCGTTAGTGCAGTTAGCGCAAGGAGAGTGGCTTTGCAAGGGGACTCTTACCCTTGTAAGATCCATTGCCTTCACGCGCATTTGAAGGCGAAGACTGTCCAGAAGATCAGGGACCACAAATATGTTAATATGTTTGAGCTGTCGCTAGAGGCTCAGAGAGATAAGGAGCGTAGCGAGGACGGTACAGGGCCTAAGAAGTTCCAAAATCCGGACACTTTTGAGGAGTGGAGGCGTTGCTTCCGAGTTTTCTCCTCCTGCTATATAGAGCAAAGGCCAGAGGCTGTGGTGGACATCATTAAATACGCCGAGATTATCGAGTATTTTTATAATAGGTTCGGCGAGGGGATGTGGAGAGCCTACAATAGTGAGTTTAGGCGGAAGATGGTAGGCAACCCCGTTCTCAATTTCGGGGTCAAGGATTTGGACTTGTGGTCCCAACTTGTTCCCGAAAAGGGTGGGGGATTTCAAGTACGCTTAAGCCCTTCTAAACCGCAGGGCCTGGTCCAGCGCAGTGTCAGGGAGTGCTGGCGTTTTAATGAAAAGCAGTGCGATAAAGGAGCCTCTTGCTCCTTTCGTCATGCCTGCATGTACTGCAGGGGACAGCACCCAGGCTCAGACTGCCCAAAGAGGAAGGAGGGTGGAGCCAATCGAGGACCTTACAAAGGGGGTGCTAGTCAGAAGAGCTCCAACACCACTGAGGCTGGGCGCACTTAAGCCTCCTGCGACACTGAGTGGCGTGCAGATGCAAGATAGTGCAGTTAGTGCAAGGAGAGTGGCTTTGCAAGGGGAATCTTACCCTTGTAAGATCCATTGCCTTCACGCGCATTTGAAGGCGAAGACTGTCCAGAAGATCAGGGACCAAGGCAGCAGCGTAGAGCTTACCCTGTCTCCTCTCTGTTTGGCAGTTGGCAGGGCATGGACTTCCATTCAGCACCTAGTACAGGCATCGCTGGCTCCGAACACCTGGAAGGCCTACTCACAGCACTGGGGTGAGTGGGTGGGGTTTTGCTTAGCGCACGGCTTGGCAGTAGAGAGAGGCCCCCGGGCATTGTTTCTTGAATGGCTCACTAGCTTGAATAGGCAGGGGATCTCAAAGGGAGCAATATCTTTCTTCAACAACCTGCTAGAATACCCCAATGTTAAGAAAGGGTTCATGGTAAGGCAGGTTGTCAAAGGCTGGAGCAGGTTAGAAGGGAAGTTAGGAGACGCTCGGGAACCAGTGACAATACACAGGTTGTCCAAACTGCTTAGTGCATTGCATGACGTGTGCACAGATCCCTATGAGAAGGCCTTGTTTAAGTGTGCCTTTTCATTGGCATTTTTTGCTGCCCTGAGGCCGGGGGAGTTGGGTGCTGCCTCCAAGCAGGCAGTTTAGTCTGGCATACAGATGGAGCATGTCAAGTGGGCTGGGGACAACATGCTTTTGTTCATCCTGCATTCAAAGACACACCAGGAAGGGAAAGGGGCTTGGGTGACCCTGACCCCTTCGGTTTCAGGAGCCTGCCTGGTGCGCTTGACCAGGACTTATGTAGCGCAGCGTCCACATGGCCAATTGCAGTTCCTAGTGCATGCTGACGGGGCTAACCTGTCTAGATACCAGTTTGCAGCAGTTCTGAAGAGGGCCGTAATATTGGCGGGTATGGGAGACTGCAGAATTACTCCTCACTCGTTCCGTATAGGGGCTGCCACCAGCGATGCGGCGTTAGTGCAGTTAGCGCAAGGAGAGTGGCTTTGCAAGGGGACTCTTACCCTTGTAAGATCCATTGCCTTCACGCGCCTTTGAAGGCGAAGACTGTCCAGAAGATCAGGGACCACAAATATTTTAATATGTTTGAGCTGTCGCTAGAGGCTCAGAGAGATAAGCTTAAGCCCTTCTAAACCGCAGGGCCTGGTCTATCGCCGTGTCAGGGAGTGCTGGCGTTTTAATGAAAAGCAGTGCGATAAAGGAGCCTCTTGCTCCTTTCGTCATGCCTGCATGTACTGCGGGGGACAGCACCCGGGCTCAGACTGCCCAAAGAGGAAGGAGGGTGGAGCCAATCGAGGACCTTACAAATGTATCACTAAGCAGTAGTAGATATTAAAAAAGTCCCTTACTTTCACATAGACACAGGTAAATTCAACTCACATGCACCTTCACTGCACTGGCCAACACATAACTCAGCCAGTGAGCAAGACTCACTAGGACTCAGGCATGTGGCAAACTCCGCTCTCCCCTCTTTTTGATGCTTAATGATGATGCACCTCAGTTAACAGTCAGGTCTTCAGGTACTTCCTGGCTTCTGGCACAGAGGGAGGGCAATGCAGCACAACTTAGGATTGTGAGGGAGCTGGGTAGCTCATTTAATGTCACGCTTATGTAATATTTACTACCTGACCAATTATATATGTAAGAAGTACACTTTAAACTCTATCAAGAATGTATGCTCTATTTCACAGAATCAGAGCATACAATCTTGATAAAGTTTACAGTGTACTCTTATGTTCTAGCTAGATGAGATGTTGCTTAGAATGTGCCACTGTCTTGAAGTATAAACATCAGCTTAGCTTGCTACTCTCTACTACTAACTGGCTGTGTGTGCTCTGGGAAGCACTAGGCAGATTTTCAATCACAGAGCTCAGCTATAGAGGGGGAAAGCAGTGATAGAACAGCAAAGATTCTGCTGTTCTGTCACTGCTCTTCCCTCTCTGTAGCTGAGCTCCACAATTGAAAAGCTGCCTAGTGCTTCCCAGAGCACGCACGTCCAGTTAGTAAAGCTATCAGACCATGACCACTGCAGAGAGGATAGTAAGTTTGTTCAGTGTTCTGTGAGAATCAGGGGCGGGGGCACAGCATCAGCCTAAGCACTAACTTGTTAGAGAAACTGTGCTCGGGGTGTGCATACAATTGACAGTCACAGTGCACACATATTACAAGGGGGCTGGAGTTTAACACCTGCATGTTGCAAGTGCCAGGTGCTGGTGTTCTAAAGAAAATGGTATACCACATAAGAATGTGTATACCACGTCACTTTTGGTCACGTGACTCAGCTGCTGGAGGGGTGTGGCGCTCAATGCGCATGCGAAAGAGGCCTAACCTCCTCCAAACAGCTGATGTAAACTACGCAACGGTAATCATAATTTATAGAGGCTAATAGCCTTCACTGCGCACGCGCACTGCGGTCGCTTTATTCAATATAATCTATCTATTCTAAATACTGTGTACCCACACCACACACCCACACCTTCCCTACCCCACCCCATCGGAATAAAAAAATGAGTGTGTTAGCATTAATGTGACAAATGTAATATATATATATATTCAAAAGAAAACTCTGTTCCATTAATTGCTTAAAAATATTACATTTGCAAGAAATTAATGGAATACTGAGTTTTCTTTAGAATATTACTATTATATAACTTGGTGATAAGGAATTTTCAAGAGTGCTTTCCAGATTTGGGAATAAATATATATATATGTACTGTATATGTAAAAAATATTGGAGCAGTCACCGGACTTCATAGAAATATATAGCCTTTATTAAAAAAAAAAATTCAAACCATAATTTCGAAATGTTTTTGGTGTCAACTGACACCTTTTTCGGCAAGTCGTCGCACAATGGATCACTGAGGAGTAGGGCCGTGTGCGCATGCGCGGCATTGTTTGCGCATGCGCATTGCATTGCAGATTACGGTCCATAAAACTCGATCCGTTATTCTCAAATAAATCTCCTTAAACAGCTGTTTGTAGGAGGTTGGGCCTCTTGCGCATGCGCATTGAGCGCCACACCCCTCCAACAGCTGATTACACGTCACCGGAAGTGATGTAGTATACACATTCCTATGGTATACATGTTACTTTAGAACACCGGATTGTAAAAAACAATATCACACAGCCCTGCTTAATGCACAATCTATCAGTTGGAATAGAATTAGAGGATCAGATGAGAGAAGTTTTTACAAGTTCCAGTCCAACTGTTAGATTGTGCATTATTTGATTTTTCCCCCCCAATATGCAGCTGGAACTTGTAAAACCTACTCATCTGCTCCTCTATTCCAACTGATAGATTGCACATTAAGTATTTAAAAAAAAAAAAAAATACTTAAGGCGCAATCTATCAATTGGAATTAGAGGAGCAGATGAGTAGGTTTTGGAGCTGAAGTGTCAGATATTTTTTTTACTTACCGCTCAGTGTCTGACTCTCAGGCATACCTCCCAACATTTGAAATGGCCAAAGAGGGACACTTTTCTCCCCATTAACAGAGCTCCACTGCCCCCCTCCCTCCATGGGTACTATACAGCATATCCTATTTAAGGACACATATATTTACACACATTTACTTACACACACCATGTTTAATTACACACACACATATTTACACACATTTACTTACACCCACCATGTTTAATTACACACACACACACACACATTTACTTACACACACACCATGTTTAATTACACACACACACAGACATATTTACTCAATTTACTTACACACACACACATACATATTTACACAATTTATTTACACACACATCATGGTTAATTACACACACACATACATATTTACCCACATTTACTTACACAGAGTAACATTCATCTGCATCTTAGTACAACACAAGACCTTAAACTAGAAAGAGTTGTTGGGATCAAAGTTAAACTTTTACATTTGCAGTGTTAGTTCTATGCTTCACAGGTTTTGTGCTTGCTCATATACTGCTAGGCCTTTTTGTGCACTAGTACAACATGGTAAATCATTATAAATTTGTACATTTCCTTCCCAGAAATCATCACTCTTATATTGTTGATTCAAGTTTTTGCCAGGGAACTAGTTGATAGAATGATGTACATTTATAAATTGTTGTTTTTTTTTTATCATTTTGGCACAGTATAGATATCTGGAACCATGACTAGTAGTATTCACAAATAAATCACACGTATCAGCATACCTCCTCTTGTACTACTGAGACAAGTATGGAAGACTTTAGGTGCTTTATTGCGGTACAATAAACTTGTGTTCTGCTATTGATGTGTGTAATGTGGGATTGTGCATGTTTTTATATATATAGTGTATTTGTGTTACTTTGTTTGCATATGAAAATGTTTTAGTATGTGTACTCGTATTTCTATATGTTTTCCATAAGAATATGTGTGTTTGCATAGATATTTTTTAAATGCTTTCGTCAATGTGTGATTGTGTATCCATATGTGCTTTTATGTGTATATGTGGTAATATGTGTAACTGTATTTACTGTATATGTATACATATGTTTGTGTGAATGTGTGTTTTAATGTGATTATATATGTATATATGCTTCTGTTTTTTCATGTTTTTCAATGTATATATGTGTACTGTAAGTAAGAGTATGGGGTATATTTACCAATGTGTAAGCGGACATGATATGAAGTAGCGTATCATGTCCGCTGCACATCAATAAATGCCCACAGCATACGTTATCGGCATTGATCATTGCACCAGCAGTTCTTATAAACTGCTGGTGCAATGCCGCCTCCTGCAAATATGCGGCCAATCGCCCGCTAGCAGGGGGTGTCAATCAACCCGATCGTATTCAATTGGGTTGATTTTTGTCCGCCGCCTCAGAACAGGTGCAAGTTATGGAGCAGCGGTCTTTAGACAAGGGGCATCAAGCTCCATACGGAACTTGATAAATATGCCCCTATGTGTTTGTATGAATACATGTGCATTTGTGGGTTTATCTCCGTGTGTTTACGCCCGTAACCATGTGAATGTGTTTGCTTTTATGATTTTATGCTTTTATTGTTACATGTATTTTCATATATTTTGTGCAATTTTTTTAATTTTTAATCCATTACATGAGTTAATATTTTAGTAAGAGGACACTTCTGTGTAACTTAGCAACAACCCATTCATTTCCAACTGGCACATTGCAATCACCAAAACATAGGTTTCATTTTTGCAAGAATGTGCTGTTTACAAAAATATATATAGTGGTGGTCAATATGTTTTTCCTTATCAGAACATTTATTATTCTATATTATCACGTATGGTTAAAGCTTATCAAAAAAATGTATATAAAACTAAAAGCTACATGTTAACAATGTACTAGTATTTTTTCAGTTTAAACCTTTTCATTTAATTTTGTAACATATTTAGTTATTTCCAAAAACAAACATATGTATTTCTTTTAACCGAAATAATAAAAAACCCTACATGTCTTTTCTAACTCTGCTCTGGCTCCCTTTGAGAGATGCCCTATTAAATCAAGGTAAATTGTACCAAGTAGCTTGAACTGGTCCCTGTCTGTTCTAATTTTATTCATTTATCTAGCTGCAGCTTTGTGTAATAGTTGTTGTATTAAACTATTACAGGATAATGTGATAAAAATGCACTTGTCGCATTCAGCTTTATTGATGTGTTCCTATACAAAATAAGCTTTTATAGCAGAAGGCAATACAGTAGTGTTATATATATATATGTATATATATATATACTAGGCGATAAGCGTATATATTTATATATATACAGGCAGTCCCCAGGTTACGTACAAGATAGGTTCTGTAGGTTTGTTCTTAAGTTGAATTTGTATGTAAGTTGGAACAGGCACTTTTTTTAGGTGAAACTCTAGCCAAACATTTTTGTTTTGTTTTGGATAGCATAGGATAAAGTTTGTTTTGCTATCTGTGCCCCTGTTCAGAAAATTTCACATCACTTTCTGTCCTTGTGACAATTGGATTTTCAGTATTTTGGATTATCCTGGAAAGAAGGATTGTCGATAAAGCTCTATTTTCTCTGTATGTAAGTATGAGTTGTACTTAAGTCGGATGTCTGTAACCCGAGGACTGCCTGTATATATATATATATATATATATATATATATATACTAGGCTAT
Source organism: Bombina bombina (assembly GCF_027579735.1). Lineage (NCBI taxonomy): Eukaryota > Metazoa > Chordata > Amphibia > Anura > Bombinatoridae > Bombina > Bombina bombina. The sequence continues at coordinate 267,821,750 of NC_069503.1, forward strand.
ACTCCTGGGCACTCTATTTTAAAAAATGAGATGCAAAATTTGCTCTCATCAGAAAAGAGGACTTTGGACCACTAAGCAACCGACCAGGTCTGTTTTTCTTTAGCCCAAGTAAGATGCTTCTGACGTTGTTTGTTGTTCAGGAGTGGCTTGACAAGAGGAATACAACATTTGAAGCCCATGTCCAGGATCCGTCTGTGTGTGGTGGCTCTTGATGCACTGACTCCAGCCTCAGTCCACTCCTTGTGAAAGTCCCCAACACTTTTGAATGGCCTTTTCCTGACAATCCTCTCCAGGCTGCGGTCATCCCTGCTGCTTGTGCACCTTTTTCTTCCACACTTTTCCCTTCCACATAACTTTCTATTAATGTGCTTTGATACAGTGCTTTGGGAACATCCAACTTCTTTTGCAATTACCTTTTGAGACTTTCCCTCCTTATGGAGTGTGTCAATGATTGTTTTCTGCATAACTGTCAGGTCATCAGTCTTTCCCATGATTGTGATTCCTATTGAACCAGACTGAGAGACCATTTAAAGGCTCAGGAACCCTTTGCAGGTGTTATGGCTTAATTAGCTGATTAGAGTGGGACACTGAGTTTAGAATATTGCACCTTTTCACAATATTCTAATTTTCTGAGATTGTGGATTTGGGGTTTTCATGAGCTGTAAGCCATAATCATCACAATTATGACAAATCACGACTTGAACTATCTTGCTTTGCATGTAATGAGTCTATCTCATATATTGGTTTCACCTTTTAAGTTGCATTAGTGAAATAAATGAACTTTTGCACGATATTCTAATTTTTTTGAGTTTCACCTGTATATATAGATAGATAGAGAAACAAATTGTGTCAGGTTGGAACTAGAAGGGCAGATTTAGTTTTTTATATATCATTTAAATCTGTTAAGGAACTATAAATTTATACAGGAACACTGTTTGTTGATGTCCATATGAAACATTTATTGATATGTGCATATGAAAGAACAGCTTTTAAATAAGGTGAAATTTGATTTACCTGAAAAACAGAAGGTAAAATCTGTTTACATGTAATGTAAACCAGGGGTGTCCAAACTTTGCTCTCCAGAGGTTTTGGAACTACATTTCCGATGATGCTCAGCCAGCATTTTATCTAGCTGAGCATCATGGGAAATGTAGTTCCAAAACCTCTGGAGAGCAAAGTTTGGACACCCCTGATGTAAACTAATTTAGCTGTATTGGTTGTGTACTTCCTGCTTATAATTATTGACTGACTGCTCATTCTCATTTGCTTTGGAAAAAAATTCTCATGATCTACCAGTTGAGGGCCACATTACAAGTAGATCACTAATTAACGCTCCCACTCGAGTGTTAATTGCACTAGAAGTAAGCATTTTGCGTTCGTCAGGTTGTGCTCATAATACGAGTTGAAAGTAAACTGTTTTTGCTCTCCTGCTAACTCGACAATGCAAAAAGCTGAAGTTAGAATATCGCGTGTGCGTTCACATATTTCCACATAGAAGTCAATGGGGAAAAAAAGGTAAAAAAAACCCCACTTTAGCACAAACCCAATTACATATTCTCATTTGAGGTAACCCGACATAAAATATGAATATTTCACATTCCAATGTTTTCACATAACAGAATATGTTCTATTTATTCATAAGTTAATATTTCTATATATATGATATTTATTTGTACAATATATACCCATACCATATATATATATATATATATATATATATAAATATATATATATATAAATAAAAATATATATATATGTATATATATATATATATATATATATATATATATATATATATATATATATATATATGATTATACACACAGGACACTTTATTAGGTAAACCTGTTTAATTGCTTGATAACACAAATTGCTAATCAGCCAATCACATGGCAGTAACTCAATGCATTTAGGAATCTAGAAGTGGTGAAGATGACTTTCTGAAGTTCAAAACGAGCATCAGAATGGGAAAGAAAGGGGATTTAAGTGACTTTGAACTCGACATGGTTGTTGGTGTCAGATGGGCTGGTCTGAGTATTTAAAAAACTGCCGATCTATATAAAACCATCTCTAGAGTTTACAGAGAATGATCTAAAAAAGAGAAAATATCCAGCGAATCGCAGTTGTGTGGACGAAAAAGCCTTGTTGATGTCAGAGGTCAGAGGAGAATGGGTAGACTGGTTTGAGATGATGGAAAGGAAACAGTAACTCAAATAACCACTTGTTACAACCAAGGTATGCAGAATACCATCTCTGAATGCACAACACATCAAACCTTGAAGCAGATGGGCTACAGCAGCAGAAGACCACACCAGGTGCCACTCCTGTCAGCTAAGAACAGGAAACTGAGGCTACAATTCGCACAGGCTCACCAAAATTGGACAATAGAAGATTGGAAAAACATTGCCTGGTCTGATGAGTCTCAAATTCAGCTGCAACATTCAGATGGTAGGGTCAGAATTTGGCATAAACAAAATGAAAGCATGGATCCATTCTGCCTTGTATCAACGGCTCAGGCTGGTGTTGGTGGTGTAATGGTGAGGGAGATATTTTCTTGGCACACTTTGGGCCCCTTAGTACCAATTGAGAATCGTTTAAATGCCACAACCTAGCTGAGTATTGTTGCTGACCATGTCCATCCCTTTATGACTACAGTGTACCCATCTTCTGATGGTTACTTCCAGCAGGATAATGCACCATGTCACAAAGCTCAAATCATCTCAAACTGGTTTCTTGATCATGACAATGAGTTCACTGTACTCCAATAGCTTCCACAGTCACCAGATCTCAATAGAATAAAGCACCTTTGGGATGTGGTGGAACAGAAGATTTACATCATGGATGTGTAGCCAACAAATCTGCAGCAACTGCGTGATGCAGTCATGTCAATATGGGCCAAAATGTCTGAGGAATGTTTCCAATACCTTGTTGAATCTATACCACAAATAATTAAGGCAGTTTTGAAGGCAAAAGGGGGTCCAACCTGGTACTAGCAAGGTGTACCTAATAAAGTGGTCGGTGAGTGTATATAGGTATATATATATATATATATATATATATATACAGGTATATATAGGAATATCTATTTATAAATATAAAGAACATATTCTGCTATGTGCAGAACATTGGAATGCAAAATATGTACAGTAAATACATAGTTAACACCTTTATTAAAAATGAATATTGCATAAATATTATTTAACATGTTTTCATCTACTTATATGCAAAGGGCTCCAATGCACTTGTCTAAATATGCGTATATGTATTTATGTGTTTATATGTGTATATATTTCTTTAAATACATATATACACATATGAATTCATATTTACACATATATAGACATAAATATACTGTATATATATATATATATATATATATATATACACATACATACATATACATTTGTAAAAAAAATTCTAACACCTGAGATTTGTGTGCAATATTTTGTTTTTAATATTTTTTATTAGATGGTGTTTTTATGAGTGTAATTATACTTTGTAATATATTTTTTATGTGTTTTGAACAACTTTTACGTTTTGCCAAACAGAGCTCTGAAGTTGCGGTAATTCTAGGGTAAATCCTGTTTGCGCTCAAGCGATCACATTTACTTTCAACTTGTATTACCGGCGGCAAGCCTGATGAGCACAAACCCCCACAATAAACCCTTTATCACTCAGGTGCAAACGTTTCCACTCCACTCATAATCTGGCCCTACATTTTTTAAGTACATTGTCCCTTTAAGGCAAAACAGGATTCAACCAAAGATCTTTCAGCAGGACAGTGATGCACAAAGGTGTATTCTAATCCCATTGAAATGTATTGAAAAATGTGTTGATTTATCATTTCTTAGTAAAGGATTATAATATTCCAGGCAGATCAGGTAACAAAAATACATGAACTGTTGAACAACCCAGTAAGCAAAGTTAGGCCAATAGTAAAACAACGTCTGAAATTGTTTGGAAGTGAGCATGTGAATATTGCATCCTCGTACAGTGAGGAAATATGGCGAACTTGGCAAAGAAGAATCCTTGGTTCACAATTTCCAAATTTGATAGCCAAGGGATTTCAATCCTGAAATTCAGCTGTTAAATGTCAGCTCCATGTCAGCAATTTCTTTGGAAAGGTTAAAAAGGCCTTTCTGATCACATTGCAATGCCAGGACTTTGCCAACTTCATTGGAACTACAGTTGGAATTGTATAAGAATTGTTTTTGGCTACGCATACTATGGGTGAAAAAACTTACTGTATAAAGTTGTATGATGTTTTGGGGCCATTTTGCTACTAGTCATCCAGGGGCTGTCATGGCCGCCACTAGAAATTTTGGGGCCCCTGATTTAACCATTGATCAGCCCCCCCCCTTCCTTTGACATGTGCAATTTTTGACCAAGTGACTAAAACGTATATGCACTTTATTCTTAAGTGCCTATTTAAACTTGGAAATGTTGTAAAGGTAGTAACATACAAACACACAGACACACTCATACACTGAAACACACACACTCACACATAAAGATTCACATATAGACACTCTAGCAGACACGCAAAGAAACACACTCAGACACAGACACCCAAACAGACACTCAGCACTAGGTTTACATTGACCTGACAAGTAATGAGGTAAACTACAGTTTTGTAAAAAAAAGGAGATTTAGAAAACAAAATATGGAGTTCTGATTATCTTTTCTAAAGGAAAATGCCAACTAAATGATGACAACAGCATGCAGTGGCTGAAAGGAAGGGCCCCGAACTGCCTAAACAATAATTTCAAGGTTAAATGGTAGATTGGTGACTTCAGGAAAGGTCTCATTAGTCTCAAAATCTGTAGAAAGATTTGAATAATCAGTAGTAAGGTCAAAATGTCCTAAAAAGGAACAGACAATGGACACACACACACACACACACAAACTCAAACTTGCACATACACCCAAGGAAACACCGACAGAGACAGCCTCAGAAAACACACAAAGACATACACACACACAGAGACACCCACAGAAAACACACAAAGACATACACACACAGAGAGACAACCACATAAAACACAGAAAGACATACATACACACACCCTCAGTGAGACATCCACAGAAAACACACAAAGACATACACTCACCCTCACAGAGACATCAACAGAAAACACACACCCTCACAGAGACATCCACAGAAAACACAGACATACATACATACATACACACACACACACACCCTCACAGAGACATCCACAGAAAACACAGACATACACACCCACCCTCACAGAGGCATCCAGAAAAAATACACAAAGACAAACATACACACACCCTCACAGAGACACCCATAGAATAAGCTCAAAGACATATGCACTTATAGATGTGGCAGACGTACTTGCACCTCTTGTGACCACATCAGGGTGGGCAGATCATTTGTATCTGGCCATTCTGGTGAGGTATTCAACACTAAGGGATGCATTAATTGTAGGAGTACCTACATTATCTATCTCATTGAGTGCACTTGCTGTTCAAAATCCTATGTAGGTAGAACGACTAGGGATGTTGGTACTAGAATTAGGGAGCATCTATCCTATATCTCGGGTGATAAACCCTGCTCTGCTCTTTCCAGACATTTTTTGGATGTTCACTATGGTGATGTCACTACTTTCAAATGGCAAGCAATAGAGCAAATCCCTAAGTCCCCTAGGGGAGGGGATAGGTTAACCTATGCAGACAAGAAACCTACTGGATATTCAAACTGAATTGTTTGGTTCCAGTAGGTTTCAACTCTGAACATGATATTCTTAATTTTTGGCACAGGTAAATTGAATCATCAATAATGCCGATTAGTATTGGTAGTTGTATTTAATAACTGTGTGATTTATACGTTAAGTTCAATAATACTAAATATGGGCTAGGTTAATTATTTATTGTCAACATAAATCCATTATGTTTATTTAAAATGATAAATTGGTCTTTTGCATTGTATTTTTTATCTTCCCCTCTTATGTTTATCAAATCTTTTCTGTGTAGTACACTAATTATTACTTATGGCATCTTTTTTGAATATTCATTTGAACACTAATCCAGGGTCTATGTTTTGAATTAAAATTATACATAGTCTTTCTTCTCATATCTTTATAATGCATTTAATTGTATTAAGGTGTTTGTTATGTGGCAATTGTTATTAACCAATCATTGTGGTTTTAACCTTTTTTAAGGGTAGTTGCATGTGTGTATCATTGTGTCTATGATTACGGTCCTGTGTGACCGAAACCGGTCAGACGATTCAGCTTGGCTGCATGTTCTGTCATGTTCTGTTTCCAACTTTTAAACAACATGGATTAAAGATTTGTTCGTTTATGACCTGAGTGAGGATCAGTCATTTTACTCTTTTTTCAATACATATATACACACACACACCCTCACAGAGACATCCACAGAAAACACAGACATACACACCCACCCTCACAGAGGCATCCAGAGAAAATACACAAAGACAAACATGCACACACCCTCACAGAGACACCCATAGAATAAGCTCAAAGACATATGCACACACCCTCACAGACATCCACAGAAAATGCACAAAGACATACACACCCACCCTCACAGAGAGACCCACAGAAAAAAAAATACATACACACCAATAGAGACACAAACCAAAGCACAAAGACATAAACACAGACACCCACAGAAACACTCACAGGATGAAACATTTATGCACCTTGCATCCCCTACAACAGTGTGTGACATGCATGATAAAAAAAATTGCGGAAATTAAGAGATCACTTTTTAAAGAATCATATTTGTAAATGTGCAAACAAAAATAATTCTGTGAATTCAAAAGTGTACATTAATGATCTGGGTAGATGGCTAGATGAAGAAAAGTACTTTTAAAAGGTTGACATATGTTTGTTTTATTTTTCTCCATTTTCCCCAACCAAGAGCACCACTTCAAATACAGTGTACAAATGTTCCCATCTGTCAGCTGTACTTATGGATTTTGAAAATGCTATACTCTATATGGTCTTGGTGGAACCATAAGCTGTGGTACTCATACCATTAGATCTGGTTAAATGCAGGATTTAGGCTTGTTGGTATGTATTTCAAAATTAAGTCAGCTGTAGTGTAAACTGAACAGTTTTAAGTTAACTCGTCCAAACAAAAAAAGGAACCCCAAACAGCGCTCAAACAGCAATTCGTAATTAGTTGTAGTTCTCAACTCACATAATGAACATGTTGACAGTACCTTGAAGCTCGAAAGTGGCTCTTCAGCTCGTTTGGCTCGTGCTCCGGTCCCGGTGCTCTCCGGCGTGTGGAGCTCAAGCGGACTTCCGGTTACGGTCTGTCTCCTCCCACATGGGTCCTCACTCGGATACGTCACAATAAGGTACTGTGGCTGTGTCTAAGTAGTGTATTGCTATAGCGTTAGCCCGCAAACCGCCAACAGACTTGCTGGTCTGTATTTAGGAATCAGTAGAAAAACAAAGAAGGCGAGGCTGGGCAAGCAGAAAAATTTAAAACTTAACGTTTATTGCCAAAAAGAAAGATTAGATAAAATGCAGAAATTGCATGCAGTAAGGGTCAGAATGAGCTTGAGCAGCAGCAATCTTACATGTTTCGGCTCCTGCCTTACTCATAGACTGTGCTGCTCAAAGCTCACAGGCCCCTTAAATTACAAAATCACTCTGACATCATATGCAGCAATCAATTAGTTAACCCGTACCACACCAAAAAAGAAAAAGAAAGAGAAAGAAAGTGATAAAACAGAAGGATGCATTGATAACAAGACATATATTGTAGACATAATTATTTAGAATAATAAGAAAATTAGTTAATGCCTTTGGACATCTTGTAATACTATGTAACAGTGTAATTAACTATTCATAATATATAATATAATATTGCCCACAGTGTGGATACAAAGTAAATAATACTGATCCTAAGTTGTTACTACAACTCAGATATATCAAACTAGATATGCATGGGTAAACAAGAGAGGCTAAAAATAAACTGTCTATTAAATAGGCATAATACTAAGTTAAATACTGTCTAACTAAGGGGAGACAAAACATAGGCTATAATAATAGCCCCAATGTGTCATGATTTTATATAATCAAAACTACTACCTTATATAGTAATACCCCTAAAGTCAAATAAACTATATTATATACTTATGTAAAGCCTTAATATGTCTAGTCTCAAATCAAAGCTATTGTTAAATACTGAACAAGTATAAGGATCAACTAAATCTCAACGCCAACAATTAATTAAATCACTATGGCCTAGATTTGGAGTTCGGCGGTAGCCGTCAAAACCAGCGTTAGAGGCTCCTAACGCTGGTTTTGGCTGCCCGCTGGTATTTGGAGTCAGTGATTAAAGGGTCTAACGCTCACTTTACAGCCGCGACTTTTCCATACCGCAGATCCCCCTACGCCATTTGCGTAGCCTATCTTTTCAATGGGATCTTTCTAACGCCGGTATTTAGAGTCGTTTCTGAAGTGAGCGTTAGAGCTCTAACGACAAAACTCCAGCCGCCTGAAAATAGCAGGAGTTAAGAGCTTTCTGGCTAACGCCGGTTCATAAAGCTCTTAACTACTGTACCCTAAAGTACACTAACACCCATAAACTACCTATGTACCCCTAAACCGAGGTCCCCCCACACCGCCGCCACTCGATTAAAATTTTTAACCCCTAATCTGCCGACCGCCACCTACGTTATATTTATGTACCCCTAATCTGCTGCCCCTAACCCCGCCGACCCCTGTATTATATTTATTAACCCCTAACTTGCCCCCCACAACGTCGCCGCCAGCTACTTACAATAATTAACCCCTAATCTTCCGACCGCAAATCGCCGCCACCTACGTTATCCCTATGTACCCCTAATCTGCTGCCCCTAACATCGCCGACCCCTATATTATATTTATTAACCCCTAATCTGCCCCCCTCAACGTCGCCGACACCTGCCTACACTTATTAACCCCTAATCTGCCGAGCGGACCTGAGCGCTACTATAATAAAGTTATTAACCCCTAATCCGCCTCACTAACCCTATCATAAATATTATTAACCCCTAATCTGCCCTCCCTAACATCGCCGACACCTAACTTCAATTATTAACCCCTAATCTGCCGACCGGAGCTCACCGCTATTCTAATAAATGTATTAACCCCTAAAGCTAAGTCTAACCCTAACACTAACACCCCCCTAAGTTAAATATAATTTTTATCTAACGAAATAAATTAACTCTTATTAAATAAATTATTCCTATTTAAAGCTAAATACTTACCTGTAAAATAAATCCTAATATAGCTACAATATAAATTATAATTATATTATAGCTATTTTAGGATTAATATTTATTTTACAGGCAACTTTGTAATTATTTTAACCAGGTACAATAGCTATTAAATAGTTAAGAACTATTTAATAGTTACCTAGTTAAAATAATAACAAATTTACCTGTAAAATAAATCCTAACCTAAGTTATAATTAAACCTAACACTACCCTATCAATAAAATAATTAAATAAACTACCTACAATTACCTACAATTAACCTAACACTACACTATCAATAAATTAATTAAACACAATTGCTACAAATAAATACAATTAAATAAACTAGCTAAAGTACAAAAAATAAAAAAGAACTAAGTTACAGAAAATAAAAAAATATTTACAAACATAAGAAAAATATTACAACAATTTTAAACTAATTACACCTACTCTAAGCCCCCTAATAAAATAACAAAGCCCCCCAAAATAAAAAATTCCCTACCCTATTCTAAATTAAAAAAGTTACAAGCTCTTTTACCTTACCAGCCCTGAACAGGGCCCTTTGCGGGGCATGCCCCAAGAATTTCAGCTCTTTTGCCTGTAAAAAAAAACATACAATACCCCCCCCCCCAACATTACAACCCACCAACCACATACCCCTAATCTAACCCAAACCCCCCTTAAATAAACCTAACACTAATCCCCTGAAGATCTTCCTACCTTGTCTTCACCATCCAGGTATCACCGATCCGTCCTGGCTCCAAGATCTTCATCCAACCCAAGCGGGGGTTGGCGATCCATAATCCGGTGCTCCAAAGTCTTCCTCCTATCCGGCAAGAAGAGGACATCCGGACCGGCAAACATCTTCTCCAAGCGGCATCTTCGATCTTCTTCCATCCGGTGCGGAGCGGGTCCATCTTGAAGCAGGCGACGCGGATCCATCCTCTTCTTCCGATGTCTCCCGACTAATGACGGTTCCTTTAAGGGACGTCATCCAAGATGGCGTCCCTCGAATTCCGATTGGCTGATAGGATTCTATCAGCCAATCGGAATTAAGGTAGGAATTTTCTGATTGGCTGATGGAATCAGCCAATCAGAATCAAGTTCAATCCGATTGGCTGATCCAATCAGCCAATCAGATTGAGCTCGCATTCTATTGGCTGTTCCGATCAGCCAATAGAATGCGAGCTCAATCTGATTGGCTGATTGGGGCTGCTTTTTTTCAGCTCAAACAGTCCCATTGTTTCCTATGGGAGAATCGTGCACGAGCACGTTTTTGAGGCCGGCCGCGTCCGTAAGCAACTCTGGTATCGAGAGTTGCATTTGCGGTAAAAATGCTCTACGCTCCTTTTTTGGAGCCTAACGCAGCATTTGTTTTAACTCTCGATACCAGAGTTAAATTTATGGTGCGGCCAGAAAAAAGCCCGCGGAGCGTTAACAGCCCTTTTACCGCCGAACTCCAAATCTAGGCCAATGAATGTTAAGTCCTTGTGGCATACGGGTCTTGAGCTTGAAGATCCAAAATGCTTCGCGTGTGCGAAGCATCATGTCCTTATCACCCCCTCTTTTTGGGGTTCTTACCCTTTCTATAACCTGCCATTTGAGTGAATCGACATTTCCATTATGACAAAATTTATAATGCCTAGCTACTTGTGAGTCTGGTTCCTCTGATTTAACATCATTAATGTGTTCCTTAATCCTTTCTCTCACTTCCCTGGACGTTAGGCCCACATACTGTTTCTCACAAGGTTGGCATGTCACCAAATATACAACATAGGTGCTTCGACAGTTTGTACATGCATCCATCATGAAAACTTTCTGTGTATTAACAGACTGAAAAGTTTTTCCAGGTAATGTAAATGTACATGCCTTACATCTGGTGGCACCACATTTATAATGCCCTTTACATTCAAGCCAACTCTGACTTCTATCCATAGATGTTTTAACCTCACTTGGGGCCAGCATATTGCCTATGGTCATATTTTTCCTAGATGCTGTAGTACCCACTGGTGGCTGCCAAAATTTAAAAAAAAATTTTAAGTTCTTGCCTCATGCCCCCCCCTGGCCCATTGGGCCCTTGACAGGAGTCACCCCTGTCACCCCCTGATGACGGCCCTGGGGACTGTTAACATGAATATCACTATGTACCAGGATATTTTAGCCCTAACCCTTTGGCCTCTATTTATCAAGCTGTCAACCACAAATATGCTTGAATTCCGCAGCGTATTTGTGGTGAGACTGATTCGCCGTAGTTATCAAACCCTACAGACCGGCAAAAGTAAAATTTAGTGACGTAACATACGATCTGCCGGACTCAGTCCGACACAGATCGATGGTTACATCACTAAAGATGTTCCGAATGCAAGGAGGCGGCGGATGCCATAGGAATCAATTGGAGTCTGAAAGCAGTGAAATCTTATGTTCACTGCTGCCCGATATCCCATTGATTCCTATGGTAGTGTCTACACCTAACACCCTAACATGTACCCGAGTCTAAACACCCCTAATCTGCCCCCCCTACACTGCCGCCACCTACATTTTACTTATTAACCCCTAAACCGCTGCTCCCGAACCCCGCCGCCACCTACATTATATTTATTAACCCCTAAACCTAAGTCTAACCCTAACTTAAATATAATTTAAATAAATCTAAATAAATATTCCTATCATTAACTAAATAATTCCTATTTAAAACTAAATACTTACCTATAAAATAAACCCAAAGATAGCTACAATATAACTAATAGTTACATTTTAGCTATCTTAGGGTTTTTTTTTATTTTACAGGCAACTTTGTATTTTTTTTTTACTAGGTACAATAGTTATTAAATAGTTATTAACTATTTAATACCTACCTAGTTAAAATAAAAACAGTTACCTGTAAAATAAAACCTTAGGGGTTAATAATTGTTGGTAGGTGGCAGCGATGTTAGGGAGGGCAGATTAGGGATTAATACAATTTATTATAGTGTTTGCGAGATGGGAGTGCGGCGGTTTAGGGGTTAATACATTTATTATAGTGGCGGCGATGTCCGGTCGGCAGATTAGGGGTTAATAAGTGTAGGTAGGTGGCGGCGAGGTTGGGGGCAGCAATTTAGGGGTTAATAAATATAATATAGGTGTCGGCGATGCTAGGGGCAGCAGATTAGGGGTTCATAGGGATAATGTAGGTGGCGGCGATGTCCGTTCGGAAGATTAGGGGTTAAATATTTATATTATAGGGTTTGCGATGTGGGGGGCCTCGGTTTAGGGGTTCATAGGTAGTTTATGGGTGTAAATAAGAATGCGAGGAGCACAGGTATAAGTGTGTAACAAAAAATGTTTATTTAAACATGCGCTAATGAGTGAATAAACACACACAAAGCGGTTCGTCAATAATGAACCAAAAACAAACAAACAGTGTGAGGGGGGGAAAAATGTAACCACCCCGGGGTTAAGACTGAACAGAGAAAAATCTGCTATATTTACAGACTGCAAGTGAACAGGTATACGCGTTTAGTTTATGGGTGTTAGTGTACTTTGTAGCACTTTGTAGCACTGTAGCTAAGAGGTTTATGTTCCGGCGTTAGCCCATAAAGCTCTTAACTACTGACTTTTTTTGTGGTTGGAGTCTTGTCGGTAGAGGGTGTACCGCTCACTTCTTCCAAGACTCGTAATACCAGCGTTAGGCAAATCCCATAGAAAAGATAGGATACGTAATTGACGTAAGGGGATTTGCGGTAGCCTCGAGTCGCGGAAAGAAAGTGAGCGGTAGACCCTTTCCTGCCTGACTCGTAATACCAGCGTTAGATAAAAAGTAGCGTTAGGACCCCTTAACGCTGCTTTTTAAGGCTAACGCAGAACTCTTAATCTAGGCGAAAATATTTTTTTTAAATGAAAATCTCAATCTGTGAACTTGAATCCAATTGAAAACCTGAGGTCTGAAACGGCAAACTGTAAACTATGAAGGATCGTGCTATGTGCCTCATGGAGGATTTTTATATGATCTCTCCAGGGGCCTGATGATCTTAAGCTAAAGATGTCTAACCAGTACTGCGAGGATCTTCAATTTTATAAGGAAACATTTAGCTTGAAAGCTATTTATCTTGTTACATCTACATTAAATTAAATGCTCAAAATAAAAAAAATAAAAAATACTCAATGATTTTGCGTGATTTCTCTCCATACTGGCGTGCTTTTGATCATTGGCCTCAGAGGAGGTTTCACAAAATATTGATTGTCAGGGTGCAAAAATGTTTAACCTATGCTTGGAAGAAAAAAAAAATTGTACTGCTCAGAAAAAAAGGTTGTGGTTTAGAAATTATTTTGTTAAAAGTATGCAGGCCCTTCTTATGACTAAGGGCAAAATGTGAATGTTTTTGTTGTCTTTTTTAACTTCTCCCAAAACTTTAGACTGTTTATAAAAGGTTTGTATTACTATTGAACAAAAAAATCCTATAAGGGGTTACTGAGTGGGTTAATGTGTTGTGGGAATTACATTTAATGGTGAAATGGGATTTAATAAAAAGGGACCTGTAGGTGTTGAGCAGGGCCGTCATCAGGGGGTGAAAGGGGTGACTCCTGTCACTATTGTTAAAAAAAAAAATATATATATATATATAATAGTATAATAGTGCTACAGCAGAGTACTATTAAGCGTGGGAAATGTCTTTACAAGGAGTAAAGCATTAGCATTTAAGAGGATTTCTGAGTGTGCACTAAACCACTATGCACAGTGTGAGACAGACTTGGCACTTCAGTCAGACGGCAGATCACTTTCATTTGCAGAGGAGGTAGGACTTACTTAGTAAATGTTTTATATTTCTTTGTGCAATTTCAGATTGTAACTTCAGTGCAATAGTTGTATGGTGGGCACAGGGGTCCATAAAAACACATTTTTTTTAGCAATATGTAGCAGTGTATTTATTTGACAATGCTGTAGAAATGTTATATTTAAAACCATGCAGAAATGTTTCATCCTCAATACACAAATGGTAGGTGCCCTTTTGGCAGATATGTTTTTTTTATTTATATATATATCCAGTTTACTGCCCCTTTATGCAAGTACTTTCCAGATGCCAGGAGGCATTTTATCTAAGATTTTTACATCTGCATAAAATGTTATACTCTCAGGCTAAGATTGTTCAGTGTTTGAAATGAGACAGGTTTACTTAATACTGTTCGGTTTACACTACAGCTGACTTAATTTTGAAATACATACAAACAAGCCTAAATCCTGCATTTAACCAGATCTAATGGTATGAGACTGAGTACCACAGCTTATGGTTCCACCAAGACTATATAGAGTACAGCATTTTAAAAATCCATAAGTACATTTGACAGATGGGAACATTTGTACACCAGATTTGAAGTGGTACTCTTGTCAACCTTTCAAACATGCTTTTCTTCATCTACCCATTCTGACAGATCATTAATGTACAATTTTGAATTCACAGAAGTATTTTTTGTTTGCACATTTACAAATATGATTCTTTAAAAAGTGATCTCTTAATTTCTGCTATTTTTTTTCATGCATGTCACACACTGTTGATTTAGGGGATGGCAATGTGCAGAAAGTTTACCTCCTGTGAGTGTTTCTGTGGGTGTCTGTGTTTATGTCTTTGTGCTTTTGTTGGTATCTCTATGAGTGTGTATGTATTTGGTTTCTGTGGGTCTCTCTGTAAGGGTTTGTGCTTCTGTCTTTGTGCATTTTCTGTGGATGTCTCTGTGAGGGTGTGTTTTCTGTGGATGTCTCTTTGAGGGTGTGTGCGTATGTCTTTGTGCATTTTCTGTGGGTGTCTCTGTGAGGGTGTGTGTATGTCGTTGTGTGTTTTCTGTTGATGTCTCTGTGAGGGTGTGTGCATATGTCTTTGAGCATTTTTTGTGGGTGTCTCTGGGAGGGTGTGTGTGTATGTCTTTGTGCATTTTCTGTGGATGTCTCTGTGAGGGTGTGTGCTTATTTTTTTGTGCATTTTCTGTGGGTGTCTCTGTGAGGGTGTATGTGTGTATGTATGTCTGTGTGTTTTCTGTAATCGTCTCTGTGAGGGTGTGTGCATATGTCTGTGTGTTTTCTTTGGTGTCTCTGTGAGGGTGTGTGCATATGTCTTTGTGTTTTTTGTGGATGTCTTTGTGATGGTGTGTGCATATGTCTGGGTGTTTTATGTGGGTGTCTCTGTGAGGGTGTATGTCTTGGTGCATTTCGTGAGGGTTTGTGTGTATGTCTTTGCGTGATTTCTGTGGATGTCTCAGTGAGGGTGTGCGTGTGTATGTCTTTGTGTTGTTTCTTTGGGTGTCTCTCTGTGTCTGTATGTCTTTGTGTGCTTTCTGTGGGTGTCTGTGAATGTGTATGTCTTTGTGTGTTTTCTGAGGCTGTCTCTGTGGATGTTTCCTTTGGTGTATGTGCAAGTTTGTGTTTGAGTTTGTTTGTGTGTGTGTGTGTCCATTATCTTTTATCTTTTTAGGACATTTTGACCTTACTACTGATTATTTACATCTTTCTACATACTTTGAGACTAATGAGACCTTTCCAGAAGTCACTAATCCACCACTTAACCTATAAATTATTGTTTAGGCAGTTCAGGGCCCTTCCTTTCTGCCACTGCATGCCGTTGTCATCATATACTGTAGTTGACATCTTCCTTGACAAAAAGATAATCAGAACTCCATATTTTGTCTTGTAAATCTCCTTTTTTGATAAAACTGTAGTCTACCTCATTACTTGTCAGGTCAATGTAAACAAGTGACTGTGTGCGTGTCTGTGTCTGATTGTGTTTGTGTGTGAGTGCACATGTCAAAGGTGGGGGCGGCCCTGATAAATGGTTAAAGGGACAGTATACACTCATTTTCATATAACTGCATGTATTAGACACTACTATAAAGAATAAGATGCACAGATACTGATATAAAAATTCAGTATAAAATGGTTTAACTTACTTAGAAGCTTTCAATTTAGCTCTGTTGAAAAGGCAGTTGGAAAGCCCACTGCAAGTGGGAAATAAGACACCCCCCTCCCCCTTCTTTTGCATATGAAAAGTCCCTTTACACAAACAGGAGCAAGCTGGAGAAGGTAGCTGACAGTATTTAAATAAAACTTTGGGGCTTGGTTAGGAGTCTGAAAATCAGAGCAATGTTCTTTAAAAATAAGCAAAATTATACATTTTAAAAAAAAAAAAAAAACTTTATGGGCTTTACAAATAGATCATCTACAAAACATTTATGCAAAGAAAAAATTAGTGTATAATGGCCCTTTAAGTAAATTTCTAGTGGTGTCCCTGGTGTTAAGGAAGGAATACTGCAGCTGGGGGAACAATCAGATAGTGGGCCAGTATTGTGTTTGGATACTGGGTAGACTAGGTTTGGTTAGGATTATTTTTTTTTTATAAAGGCCACATTTTTGGATAATAGTATTCTAGATGCTTGGATGATATAGATTAGTATTAAAAACGCAGTTTCAGTGAGGATTAATTACTTTGGGGATTAATACTTTTCCTACATGAGGGCCGATTCTCTAAAACTCTCTAGTTTCACGAGATTCTGTTAGGAACCTCATCCATATTATGAGGACCCTTAGGGATTGTTTTAAATTGATTTTTTGCATTGGAAACTGTGTATTTCATTCACTAATATTACTAATATTCTTTATGTGAAGGAGAAATACTTTACAATATTAATAATATTAATATCAATGATATGCTTTTTGTGTTATGTTGTTATTTACATTTTAACCATCCAAACACATAATTGACATTTTAAATGAAAATTATATGCTGTTTACAAGTTTCATAAAGCCAGGAAATTATAAAATATTTTAACATTGAAAAATGTTTTGCAGACATCCAAGGAAAATGGCCTCCATTACATATAGAGCGTCGCCCGCAAAAGCCAGCGACGCCAGATTTTACGCGATTTTGGTATTACATATACAGCGTAGCATACAAGTTACGCCCGTATATTTCACCGGTGGCTCACAATTTTTCTCCCATAGGCTAACATGGGACCGCTTCGTAAATCAGTATCCAATATCCAGCACAAGGCCTTGCGTGGCGAAAATGGAGAAATCTTACTCCATTTTTACCTTGCCATAAAAGGCAGCCGTAGCAGTCCTTGCGCTGAGTATGGGAGCACCGTAACTCAATAAAATGCCTGCAAAAATAACCTAACACCTAACGCATGCGCAATGTCTATCTACCTGTCAACCGCAATCCCCCACCGCAATAACTAATAAAGTCTATTAACCCCTAAAACGCCATAGCCCACACCACAATAAACCTATTCTAGTATTAACGCCTAAACCGCCATAGCCCACATAGCCTATTAAATCTATTAACCCCTAATCTGCCGCCACTATAATAAAGTTATTAACCCCTAAACCTAAGTCTAACCCTAACCCTAACAGCCCCCTAACTTAAATATTATTTAAATAAATCTAAATAATATTACTATTATTAAATAAATTATTCCTATTTAAAACTAAATACTTAACTATAAAATAAACCCTAAGATAGCTACAATATAACTAATAGTTAGCTTAGGGTTTATTTTTATTTTACAGGCAAGTTTGTATTTATTTTAACTAGGTAGAATAGCTATTAAATAGTTAATAACTATTTAATAGCTACCTAGTTAAAATAATTACAAATTTACCTGTAAAATAAATCCTAACCTAAGTTACAATTACACCTAACACTACACTATCATTAAATTAATGAGATTAATTAACTACAATTACCTAAAATTAAATACAATTAAATAAAATAAACTATAGTACAAAAAAAAAAAAAACACTAAATTACAGAAGAAAAAAAAATTACAAGAAGTTTAAACTAATTACACCTAATTTAAGCCCCCTAATAAAATAAAAAAGCCCCCCAAAATAATAAAATTCCCTACCCTGTACTAAATTACAAATAGCCCTTAAAAGGGCTTTTTGCGGGGCATTGCCCCAAAGTTATCAGCTCTTTTACCTGTAAAAAAAGAAATACAACCCTCCCAACATTAAAACCCACACCCACACACCCAACCTTACTCTAAAACCCTCCCAATCCTCCTTAAAAAAAACTAACACTAACCCCTTGAAGACCACCCTACCTTGAGCCGTCTTTACCCAGCCGGGCAGAAGTCTTCATCCGATCCGGACAGAAGATGTCCTCCAACCGGGCAGAAGTCTTCATCCAAGCGGCATCTTCTATCTTGTTCCATCCAACGAGGAGCGGCTCCATCTTCCGACGCAGAGCATCCTTCCTGACCGACGGACTAACGACGAATGAAGGTTCCTTTAAATGACGTCATCCAAGATGGCGTCCCTTGAATTCCGATTGGCTGATAGAATTCTATCAGCCAATCGGAATTAAGGTAGGAAAAATCCTATTGGCTGATGCAATCAGCCAATCGGATTGAAGTTCAATCCAATTGACTGATCCAATCAGCCAATAGGATTGAACTCGCATTCTATTGGCTGTTCCAATTACTTTGGGGCAATGCCCCGCAAAAAGCCCTTTTAAGGGATATTTGTAATTTAGTATAGAGTAGGGAATTTTATTATTTTGGGGGGCTTTTTTATTTTATTAGGGGGCTTAGATTAGGTGTAATTAGTTTAAACTTCTTGTAAAAAAAATTCTGTAATTTAGTGTTTGTTTTTGTACTATAGTTTATTTTATATAATTGTATTTAATTTTAGGTAATTGTAGTTAATTAATTTAATTAATTTAATGATAGTGTAGTGTTAGGTGTAATTGTAACTTAGGTTAGGATTTATTTTACAGGTAAATTTGTAGTTATTTTAACTAGGTAGCTATTAAATAGCTATTAACTATTTAATAGCTATTCTACCTAGTTAAAATAAATACAAAGTTGCCTGTAAAATAAAAATAAATCCTAAAATAGCTACAATGTAATTATTAATTATATTGTAGCTATCTTAGGGTTTATTTTATAGGTAAGTATTTAGTTTTAAATAGGAATAATTTAGTTAATAATAGTAATATTATTTAGATTTATTTAAATAATATTTAAATTAGGGAGGTGTTAGGGTTAGGGTTAGACTTAGGTTTAGGGGTTAATAACTTTATTATAGTGGCGGCGACGTTGGCGGTGGCAGATTAGGGGTTAATAGATTGAAAAGGCTATGTGGGCTATGGTGGTTTAGGGGTTAATACTAGAATAGGTTAATTACGGTGTGGGCTATGGCGATTTAGGGGTTAATAATTTAGGTATTACTTGCGGTGTGGGCTATGGTGGTTTAGGGTTAATAATTAGGCTTATTGCGTTATGGGGGGTTGTCAGTCTAGGGGTTAATACATTTATTATTAGTAGTGAGAGGGGGGGGATTGCGGATATAGGGTTTTTACATGTCAGGCTTATTTATGGGAGGCAGGTTAGACTGTTACGGGAGATTTGATATTTCCTTTACTTTTCTTAGGCACCGGCAGTTTCTAAAGTGCCGTAAGTCACTAGCGACTCCAGAAATTTGTATTTAAGCTTATGTCTGGACATCGCTAGTTTATCCGACTTACGGCACTTAAGAAATGCCGGCGGGGTTTATGTAATACCCCGATGTGTGAGGTGAAATTACGCGCAGGGCACAGGTTTCCATGCTTGCTCTTAAACCTGTGCCGTATATTTGATTGCGCCCAATAAGCCTGTTCTTTACTTTTCAATTAAAATTTATTTTATTTTAATTCATAGGATGCAATCCCGGACATATTATTAAGAATCTAGTTCTACAAAAAAGTTGTAAGAATGCCCTTTGTCTTCTGGGCACAATGATGGCAAACATGTATATTATTTCTTAAATGGTTAGCACACTCAATAAATAGGTAACATCTCAGTCATAAGTCTAGGCAACATGACACTCTCATTACTGAACTAAAATAAGGTTAGTTATCAAGGTTAAAGACCCCAGCGACTTTAGCTGCATAAATTATATGCTTCCTAAATGTATACGCAGAAAGGAAAATAAAATCCCACAAATAATCTATCATCCTTGAAACTACTTTTCTAGGAATTTACTGCTGTAATGGTAAATACAGGTCTTTACCATTTTTTTCAGTAAATGAATTGACAATAAAATATGTGACAATCTTCAATAGATTTGTACTCACAAAAGTAGCAGCACACCAATGTACTGTAAAGGGCAGGCTGGGCACTTTCAATGATTTATCTTACTGTATCCCCGACTCTGGAACTTTTGGCTTCTAATGGTCCATAGCCAACAGGCTTCAAGGCTGCGATCACATATGCGGCGTCACCTGCAAAAGCCGGCAACGTCGTTTTTTAGTCCGGTATTGATATCACATATACGGCACCACATAGAAAAGCTGCGTGTATATTTCACCCATCGCCCGCTAATTTTACTACCATAAACTAACATAGAACTGCGTCGTGTATTCAGCAGCGAAAATTGAATAATTTTACTCCATTTTCACATCACCACACATAGACAGGCAAAGCAAGCCTTGCGCTCAAAATGTGAGCACCGTAACTCCCTGGAAATATTAACAAACACCTAACGCATACGCAGTATCTATATACCTATCAACCGCCATCCACCACCGCAATAACTAATAAAATATATTAACCCCTAATCTGCTAACCCCCACATCACAATATTGCTAATAAACCTATTAACCCCTAATCCGCCATCCCCCCACATCGCAATTTACCTATTAGATTAATCTACCTATTAACCCCTAATCTACCAACCCCAACATTGCAAAGTATCTTAACATATTAACTTTTAATCCACTAACCCCCCACAACACAATAAACCAAATTACAGATTAGGTTTAATTAACCCTAATTACATTAAATAAAAAAATATTAAGTTACAATTAAAATAAAAAACCTAACATTACTTTAAAAAAAACTAAGATTAAATTAAATGAATCTAAAATTACAAAAAATTAAAAAGTCTAACATTACATAAAAAAAAACCAAATTATCAAAAATGAAAAAATTAAACCTAATCCCTATGAAAATAAAAAAGCCCCCCAAAATAAAAACACCCCCTAATTTAAACTAAACTACCAATAGCCCTTATAAGGGCCTTTTGTAGGGCATTGCCTAAGTTTAACAGTTCTTTTACATGTAAAAATATGTAAAAGTCCCCCATAACAGTAAAATCCCCGCCCACCAAACCCCCAAAATAAAAAAAACCTAACACTAAAAAACCTAAACTACCCATTGCCCCTAAAGGGGCATTTGTATGGGCATTGTCCTTAAAAGGGCAGTCAGCACTTTTACAGCCCAAAAAATATCTAATCTAAAATAAAAAGCCACCTAAAAAAAAAAGCCTAAGTCTAAGCCCCAAATAGGTACTCACCGTTCCTGAAATCCGGCGGAGAAGGTCTTCTTCCAGGCGGTAAAGTCTTCTTGGAGGTGGCGACATCTTCTTCCAGCATGGGGACCTCTTATAGCTTCATCCAGGACCAAGGCGACGTGGAGCGGAGGTGACCACGGAACAAGACCGGCGACCACGGAGCCACCCAGCGTGGAGATCTCCGGCGGAGAAGGTCTTCTTCCAGGCGGTAAAGTCTTCTTGGAGGTGGCGACATCTTCTTCCAGCATGGGGACCTCTTATAGCTTCATCCAGGACCAAGGCGACGTGGAGAGGAGGTGACCACGGAACAAGACCGGCGACCACGGAGCCATCCAGCGTGGAGATCCTCTTCGTACGATCACTGCCGCACACTGAGGATTGAATGCAAGGTACCTGTTTAAAAATGGGGTACCTTGCATTCCTATTGGCTGACATTTTAAAATCAGCCAATAGGATGAGAGCCACTGAAATCCTATTGGTTGATTTGAACAGGCAATAGGATTTCAGTAGCTCTCATCCTGTTGACTGATTTGAAAATGCCCTACAAAAGGCCCTTTTAAGGGCTATTGGTAGTTTAGTTTAGATTAGTGGGTGTTTTTATTTTGGGGGGCTTTTTTATTTTCTTAGGGGTATTAGATTAGGTTTAAATTTTTTATTTTTGATAATTTTGTTTAATGGTTTCTGTAATGTTCGACTTTTTTATTTTTTGTAATTTTATATTATTTTAATTTAATTTTAGTTATTTTTTTTAAAGTAATGTTAGTTTTTTTTAATTTTAATTGTAGCTTAGTATTTTTTTATTTTATGAAATTGGAGTTAATTTACTGGGGGTTAGGTTAGGGGGCTTAGTAAATTGAATTAGTTATTTGCGTTGTGGGGGGTTGGCGGTTTAGGAGTTAATAGCTTAATTAGGTTTATTGCAATGTGGGGGGTAGGCGGTTTAGTGTTTACTAGTGTAATTAGGTTTAATGCGTTGCGGGGGAATGGCGGTTTAGGGGTTAATAGGTTAATTAGTTACTTTGCAATGTGGGGGGTTGGCGTATTAGGTTAATAGTGTAATTAGATTTAATGCATTATGGGTGAATGAAGGTTTAGGGGTTAATAGGTAATTAGTTACTTTGCAATATGAGGAGTGGCAAATTAGGGGTTAATACATTTATTAGGTAGATTTTCTATGAGGGTGAATGGCTGATTAGAGGTTAATAAATATATTAGGTAGTTTGCGATTTGGGGGTTGGCGGATTAGGGGTTAATATATTTATTAGGTATATTGCATTGTGGGGGTTGGCGGTTTAGGGGTTAATAGTTTTATTATTAGTTGCAATGTGGGGTGATGGCAGATATAGGGGTTTTGACGTATCAGGTTTATTTTTGGGAGGTGGGTTAGACTTTTACAGGAGATTTAACTTTTTTTTAATTTTCTTATGCGCTGGCAGTTTCTAAACTGCCATAAGTCACTGGCGACTCCAGAAATGTCTATTTACTCACATATCTGGGCATCGCTAGTTTATCCAACTTACGGCAGTTTATGAACTGCCGGCAGGGTTTATGTGATTCCCCGATATGAGGTGAAATTACGGGCGACGCAGGTTTCAGCAGTTGCGCTGAAGCTTGCGCCGCAAATGTAATTCTGCCCCAAGTTGCAATTTTCAAGATATTTGTTAAAAGTGAACAATACAAAGACTTGCACAGCCTGTTTAAAACAAAGCAACATGTATCTCCCACTCAAAATGCTGTTATTCTTAATAAATATTTTGAATATAAAAGCTTAGTTTCTGGTTGTTCTATGAATCTTTAGAAGTGCCCAGTCTGCTTCATTCAGTACATTGGATTGCTGCTATTTTTATAAGTAGAAATCTATTAAAGATTGTCATGTTTTATTGTATTAGGGTGATCTATGCCATATGGCACATTCTTTGATTTGTGTCTTCTAGCAATACTGTAAAGCTGACTGGTTTACAAGAAGAATTGCTGTCTCTGGGATATCATTGAAGGACTGTGTAATGGAAGCTTCCGTTACTTTTGTACTTGGAGAGGACTGCAGGCCAGCCTCCTCCCCACCGACTATGGACCCAGGAGCTTGAGGTGATTCTATGATTTGGGAGGTGGGAGCCCAGGGTACTTTTAGAGTACTTTTACCCTGGATTCAGATTTACCCAGTTTCCATGAATTCCCAGAGACTCTAAGAACTGAAGGGCCTTGAAGATTGCTGTGTTTTGTTGGAGTATAAGGTGACAGCCCAATCCAGCATTGTCTGCTACAACCCGCCCCCCCTAGACTCAGAGACTCAGAATGTTTGAGCTAATTGAAACCTCCTGCTCTAATGCTGGGACCCCCTGTTGCTATCTAGTCTAGATGTGAAGTGTCTTTCTGTTATTGTGTGAGTCAACCATTGTCCTTTTAAGTCATGATGTGATTAGAATCTTGTTTAACTAACCATTGTCTGATGTTTGTCTCATTGTATAATATTTGTTTCTATTGATTATGTAGAAACTACCCCCATTTGTTGGAAATGTATAAAAACTGTGTTTTCTGTGCAATAAAGCAGTTCCTATTTTCACCCTCAAGCATTCAGTCTTGGCTAATGTTCTTGGGGGTAGCTATAACAACTAGCAGCGGCTGTTATTCTAATAGTGGCAGGTATCCAGTGGAAGTTCATGGGTTGGCGTTTGTTGGGAGGAAGCTGACTTTAGTGCGTAGTACCGAGACCCGCTACAGACTGTATTTCCCTGCTACTGTTTGGAGAGAATGTGATGTCTTTTTCCTATTTGGGACTATATTAAATATATTTTAATTATGTTATTTTTTTATAAATATATTTTCAAATTTGTTATATATATTTTGTTATAGCACTCCCCTAATTAGGAATAGTTGATTAAACAGGAGCATCCATTACTATGATCATCACAACAAATGAAAGGCATTGCAGGTTTTTTAAAGGGCGGTGCTTGATTGTTAATGAGCTCAAGCTGGAAATTCAGGTAAGTAAGAATAGGAGCCAAATGAACATAAATAATACACTGCACAGATTCACTTAGTGAGATTCAACTAGATTATGAGTTTATGAGTTTTACGCTAAACATCTCCATAGCGCTGCCATTACGAGTTACTGAAAAGCCTCCTTGTACTTAAAAGTAAACTCAGCCAAAGGCTGCGATCGCGGAATGGAGATCAACATTGACTTTTAAACCTAACACCCTAACATAAACCCCTAGTCTAAACACCCCTATTCCACCACCCCTGACATCACCGACAGTAATAAAAGTTGTTAACCCCTATTTTGCCCCCCCCCCCCAACATTGCCAACACTAATAAAAGTTATTAACCCCGTTTCCGCCGCCCCCAACATCGCCGCCCCCTAAATAAACCTATTAACCTCTAAACTGCTGGCCCCCACATAGCCAACACTATAATAAAGTATTAACCCCTGAACTTTCAGCCCCCAACATTGAACCGTCGCACCCCACATCGCAAAACACTACATTAAACTATTAACCCCTAAACTTAACACCCTCCTAACTTTAAATTAAAAATACAATATAACTATCTTTAAAAAAATAAAAACTTACCTGTGAAATAAAAAAAAAACTAAGTTTAAACTATAAATTAACCTAACATAACTATTCTAATAAAAAAAAACAAAAAAAAACAACTTACAATTAAAAAGCAAAATAAAAAATTGAAAAGACCTAACACTACGAAAAAAAAGTTATTTTTTTTAGTGCGGAATGGACGTTGCGTTACAGGCTAAAATGCGACTTATAATATGTGTTCCCGGCCATTCCACGTGCAATGGCCACTTTTTCAGCGGTGTAGCTGTACCGCAAAACTCATAATCTAGCCGAGTGTTTCTAGTTCTATTCCAAATGCATCTTGGGGAGAAAGACTTGCCAGGGGTCATTTATTTAAGAAAATTTGCTCTTTGTTCTCAGTTATCAGAAGACTATTGAACATACTATGGCCCAGATTATGAGTTTTGCGCTAGAGGCTGTGCGGTGCTAACGAGCAGTTTTCCCTCACCGCTCACTTACATTCAGCGCTGGTATTAAGAGTTTCCAGAAACCTGTCGTTAAAAGACAAGAAGTGAGCGTTGAGCAAAATTTTGCTCATTACCGCACTCCAATACCAGCGCTGCTTAAGTCAGCGATGAGCTGGTGTAACGCGCTCGTGCACGATTTCCCCATAGGAATCAACGGGGAGAGACGGCTGCAAAAAAGCAGCGTAAATCTCCTTAACGCAGCCCCATTGATTCCTATGGGGAAATAAAATTTATGCCTACACCTAACAACCTAACATGAACCCCGAGTCTAACCACCCCTAATCTTACACTTATTAACCCCTAATTTGCCGCCCTCGACATCGCCGACACCTACATTATATTATTAACCCTTAATCTGCCGCTCCAGACACCGCCACCACCTACATTATACTTATGAACCCAAAATTTGCTGCCCCCAACATCGCCGCCACCTACATTATATTTATTAACCCCTAATCTCCCACCCCCAAAGTTGCTGCAACCTACCTACACTTATTAACCCCTAATCTGCCGCCCCCAATGTCGCAGCCACTATAATAAACATATTAACCCCTAAACCGCCGCATTCCCGCCTCCCAAACATAAGTTAAATATTATTAACCCCTAATCTGCTGTCCCTAACATCGCCACCACCTACATTTATTAACCCCTAATCTGCCGCCCCCAACGTCGCCGCCACTATATTAAAGTTATTAACCCCTAAACCTAAGTCTAACCCTAAACCTAACACCCACTAACTTAAATATAATTACAATAAATCTAAATAAATATTCCTATCATTAAATAAATGAAAACTAAATACTTACCTATAAAATAAACCCTAAGGCCTAGATTTGGAGTTTGGCGGTAGCCGTGAAAACCAGCGTTAGAGGCTCCTAATGCTGGTTTTAGGCTACCTCCGGTATTTGGAGTCACTCAAAAAATGGTCTAACGCTCACTTTTCAGCCGCGACTTTTCCATACCGCAGATCCCCTTACGTAAATTGCGTATCCTATCTTTTCAATAGGATCTTTCTAACTCCGGTATTTAGAGTCGTGTCTGAAGTGAGTGTTAGAAATCTAACGACAAAACTCCAGCCGCAGAAAAAAGTCAGTAGTTAAGAGCTTTCTGGGCTAACGCCGGTTTATAAAGCTCTTAACTACTGTGCCCTAAAGTACACTAACACCCATAAACTACCTATGTACCCCTAAACTGAGGTCCCCCCACATCGCCGCCACTCGATTAAATTTTTTTAACCCCTAATCTGCCGACCGCCACCTACGTTATACTTATGTACCCCTAATCTGCTGCCCCTAACACCACCGACCCCTGTATTATATTTATTAATCCCTAATCTGCCCCCCACAACGTCGCCGCCAACTACTTACAATAATTAACCCCTAATCTGCCGACCGCAAAGCACCGCTACTTAACTTATCCTTATGTACCCCTAATCTGCTGCCCCTAACACCGCCGACCCCTATATTATATTTATTAACCCCTAATCTGCCCCCCATAACGTCGCCTCCACCTGCCTACACTTATTAACCCCTAATCTGTCGAGCGGACCGCACCGCTACTATAATAAAGTTATTAACCCCTAATCCGCCTCACTAACCCTATAATAAATAGTATTAACCCCTAATCTGCCCTCCCTAACATCGCCGACACCTAACTTTAATTATTAACCCCTAATCTGCCGACCGGAGCTCACCGCTATTCTAATAAATGTATTAACCCCTAAAGCTAAGTCTAACCCTAACACTAACACCCCCCTAAATTAAATATAATTTTAATCTAACGAAATTAATTAACTCTTATTAAATAAATTATTCCTATTTAAAGCTAAATACTTACCTGTAAAATAAACCCTAATATAGCTACAATATAAATTATAATTACATTGTAGCTATTTTAGGATTAATATTTATTTTACAGGCAACTTTGTAATTATTTTAACCAGGTATAATAGCTATTAAATAGTTAATAACTATTTAATAGTTACCTAGTTAAAATAATTACAAAATTACCTGTAAAATAAATCCTAACCTAAGTTACAATTAAACCTAACACTATATTATCATTAAATTAATTAAATTAAATACCTGCAATTACCTACAATTAAACCTAACACTACACTATCAATAAATTAATTAAATACAATTCCTACAAATAACTACAATGAAATAAACTAACTAAAGTACAAAAAATAAAAAAGAACTAAGTTACAAAAAATAAAAAAATATTTACAAACATAAGAAAAATATTACAACAATTTTAAACTAATTACACCTACTCTAAGCCCCCTAATAAAATAACAAAGCCCCTCAAAATAACAAAATGCCCTACCCTATTCTAAATTACTAAAGTTCAAAGCTCTTTTACCTTACCAGCCCTGAACAGGACCCTTTGCGGGGCATGCCCCAAGAAGTTCAGCTCTTTTGCCTGTAAAAAAAAACATACAATACCCCCCCCAACATTACAACCCACCACCCACATACCCCTAATCTAACCCAAACCCCCCTTAAATAAACCTAACACTAAGCCCCTGAAGATCTTCCTACCTTGTCTTCACCCTCCCAGGTTCACCGATCGGTCCAAAAGAGCTCCTCCGATGTCCTGATCCAAGCCCAAGCGGGGGGCTGAAGATGTCCATGATCCGGTCGAAGTCTTCATCCAAGCGGGGCAGAAGAGGTCTTCCATCCGATTGAAGTCTTCATCCAGGCGGCATCTTCTATCGTCATCCATCCGGAGCGAAGCGGCAGCATCCTGAAGACCTCCGACGCGGAACATCCATCCTGCCCGACGACTGAACGACGAATGACGGTTCCTTTAAATGACGTCATCCAAGATGGCGTCCCTCGAATTCCTATTGGCTGATAGGATTCTATCAGCCAATCGGAATTAAGGTAGGAATATTCTGATTGGCTGATGGAATCAGCCAATCAGAATCAAGTTCAATCAGATTGGCTGATCCTATCAGCCAATCAGATTGAGCTCGCATTCTATTGGCTGCTCCGATCAGCCAATAGAATGCGAGCTCAATCTGATTGGCTGATTGGATCAGCCAATCGGATTGATCTTGATTCTGATTGGCTGATTCCATTAGCCAATCAGAATATTCCTACCTTAATTCTGATTAACTATTTATTAGCTATTTAATAGCTATTGTACCTGGTTAAAATAATTACAAAGTTGCCTGTAAAATAAATATTAATCCTAAAATAGCTACAATGTAATTATAATTTATATTGTAGCTATATTAGGGTTTATTTTACAGGTAAGTATTTAGCTTTAAATAGGAATAATTTATTTAATAAGAGTTAATTAATTTCATTAGATTAAAATTATATTTAATTTAGGGGGGTGTTAGTGTTAGGGTTAGACTTAGCTTTAGGGGTTAATAAATTTATTAGAATAGCGGTGAGCTCCGGTCGGCAGATTAGGGGTTAATAATTGAAGTTGGCGATGTTAGGCGATGTTAGGGAGGGCAGATTAGGGGTTAATACTATTTATTATAGGGTTAGTGAGGCGGATTAGGGGTTAATAACTTTATTATGATAGCGGTGCGGTCCGGTCGGCAGATTAGGGGTTAATAAGTGTAGGCAGGTGGAGGCGACGTTGTGGGAGGCAGATTAGGGGTTAATAAATATAATATAGGGGTCGGCGGTGTTAGGGGCAGCAGATTAGGGGTACATAAGGATAATGTAAGTAGCGGCGGTTTACGGAGCGGCAGATTAGGGGTTAAAAAAAATATGCAGGGGTCAGCGATAGCGGGGTCGGCAGATTAGGGGTTAATAAGTGTAAGGTTAGGGGTGTTTAGACTCGGGGTACATGTTAGGGTGTTAGGGTGCAGACTTAGGAAGTGTTTACGCATAGCAAACAATGGGGCTGCGTTAGGAGCTGAACGCGGCTTTTTTGCAGGTGTTAGGTTTTTTTTCAGCTCAAACAGCCCCATTGTTTCCTATGGGGGAATCGTGCACGAGCACGTTTTTGAGGCTGGCCGCGTCCGTAAGCAACTCTGGTATCGAGAGTTGAAGTTGCGTTAAAAATGCTCTACGCTCCTTTTTTGGAGCCTAACGCAGCCTTTATGTGGACTCTCAATACCAGAGTTATTTTTATGGTGCGGCCAGAAAAAAGCCAGCGTTAGCTACGCGGGTCGTTACCGACAAAACTCTAAATCTAGCCGTAAGATAGCTACAATATAACTAATAGTTACATTATATCTAGCTTAGGGTTTATTTTTATTTTACAGGCAAGTTTGTATTTATTTTAACTAGGTAGAATAGTTATTAAAAATTAAATAGTTATTAACTATTTAATAACTACCTAGCTAAAATAAATACAAATATACCTGAAAAAAAACCTAACCTAAGTTACAATTACACCTAACACTACACTATAATTAAATAAATTAACTAAATTAAATACAATTAAATAAATTACATACAATTAGCTACATTAAATTAAATTAGCTAAAGTACAAAAAAACAAACACTAAATTACAGAAAATAATAAACAAATTACAGAAATTTAAACTAATTACACCTAATCTAATAGCCCTATTAAAATAAAAAAGCCCCCCAAAATAAAAAAAACCCTAGCCTAAACTAAACTACCAACAGAATAGCAAAGAGGAAATGAGATGCGCTGACTCCAAAAAAGTCAAATGTTGGAACAAAAGTTTATTTGGAAAGTCCAAAAAAATATATACTTGTACAAAATTTATAGGTCACAGTCAGGAACACCTGATGCGTTTCGCACATGCGTAGATGCGCTTCTTTAGAGGGCCTCCGAAGAAGCGCATCTACGCATGCGCGAAACGCGTCAGCCGTTCCTGACTGTGACCTATAAATTTTGTACAAGTATATATTTTTTGGGACTTTACAAATAAACTTTTGTTCCAACATTTGACTTTTTTGGAGTCAGTGCATCTCATTTCCTCTCTGCAATTTTGTTTACTAGCGGTTGGGAATACCGCTCCTGGATCCGCTGCCCCTATTGCTCCTCCCACCTTGGACACAGGTGTTCTCTCTTTTTCAACCGCGTCTAGCTCCCACTCAAGTGCCTAGCAACGTCATCGGAGACGCACCAGGAGGTGCGCCATACTACGCATACGATCGAATCTCTGTTCACGCCAGGAAGGACACACAAGCTGCACCCCCCAGAAGGGTCTCATCGACCAGTCCGTGAGGAAGTACAGAGTGCGTCCAGGCACCCCACAAGACCATTGGAGGGTAAGAGAAATGGCTCCCAAGCACTACTATAGTAACTTGTTTTTGACCACTTACTGACACCTAGGCTGAAGCGGAGCGTGTAAGACACCAGAGGAACTTTTTTTAGAGAGAGATGCTGTGAGCCCTAGGATTTGGATATTATTACTATTCTGACTGTTTGCCCATTATACACGGATATTCATTGGAACACATACCCATACTATAGATCTTACATATATACTTACAGAGACTAAGGGGTCTTTTTACAACTGAACAGCTCTTTTACCTGTAAAAAAAAATACAAACCCCCAAAAGTAAAACCCACCACCCACACAACCAACCCCCCAAATAAAAACCTAACTAAAAAAAACTAAGCTCCCCATTGCCCTGAAAAGGGCATTTGGATGGGCATTGCCCTTAAAAGGGCAGTTAGCTCTTTTGCCGCCCAAACCCTAATCTAAAAAAAAAAACCCACCCAATACACCCTTAAAAAAACCTAACACTATCCCCCTGAAGATCGACTTACTGGGAGATGTCTTCATCCAAGCCGGGTGAAGTGGTCCTCCAGACGGGCAGAAGTCTTCATCCAAGCCGGGCAGAAGTGGTCTTCCAGATGGGCAGAAGTCTTCATCCAGACGGCATCTTCTATCTTCATCCATCCGGCGCGGAGTGGGTCCACCTTCAAGACATCCGACGCGGAGCATCCTCCTCTGGCGACGACTAACACAGAATGAAGGTACCTTTAAGTGACGTCATCCAAGATGGCATCCCTTAGATTCCGATTGGCTGATAGAATTCTATCAGCCAATCGGAATTAAGGTAGAAAAAATGCTATTGGCTGATGCAATCAGCCAATAGGATTGAAGTTCAATCCTATTGGCTGATCCAATCAGCCAATAGGATTGAGCTTGCATTCTATTGGCTGATTGGATCAGCCAATAGGATTGAACTTCAATATGAATTTTTTTACCTTAATTCCGATTGGCTGATAGAATTCTATCAGCCAATCGGAATCTAAGGGATGCCATCTTGGATGACATCACTTAAAGGTACCTTCATTCTTTTTAAGTCGTCGGATGAAGAGGATGCTTCGCGTCGGATGTCTTGAAGATGAACCCGCTCCGCGCCGGATGGATGAAGATAGAAGATGCCGTCTGGATGAAGACTTCTGCCCGTCTGGAGGACCACTTCTGCCAGGCTTGGATGAAGACTTCTGCCCGTCTGGAGGACCACTTCACCCGGCTTGGATGAAGACGTCTCCCGGTAAGTAAATCTTCAGGGGGTTAGTGTTAGGTTTTTTTAAGGGTGTATTGGGTGGGGTTTATTTGTAGGTTAGGGACTTTGGGCGGCAAAAGAGCTAACTGCTCTTTTAAGGGCAATGCCCATCCAAATGTTCTTTTCAGGGCAATGGGGAGCTTAGGTTTTTTTTAGTTAGGGTTTTATTTGGAGGGTTGGTTGCATGGGTGGTGGGTTTTACTGTTGGGGGGGTTGATTTTTTTTTACAGGTAAAAGAGCTGATTACTTTGGGGCAATGCCCCACAAAAGGCCATTTTAAGGGCTATTGGTAGTTTAGTTTAGGCTAGGGTTTTTTTTTTTTTTAATTTTTTTTATTGAAGTTGAAATATATATTCACAAACAAGATTCGCCCTGAGGCCAATATTACATCAGAGTGAGTAAAACAATGTCTATAAGCTGACATTATTAGAGAACAAAAAGAGAAAAAAGATACAAAATACATATGTGACAAGATAAATACATATCCAATCTTAGCTTGAATATAGACAAGAGTTTAGGCGAGATATAATATAACTTCATTTTTTTGTTATACTATTAACAATTAATCTTCACAGTGCTATAAAGAACAGTCAATAGATTATCTAAGTCAAGGATAACAGTCTGTGTAGATTTAGCATACTTGTCAGCCACTTTTGGGCTGAGACATATGGGGGGGGGAAGGGATATTCAGCGGATAAGCACCGCTATGTATATAGGGAAGGCGTTGGAAGGGTGAGGGGGGGGGGGCAGAGTCTAAAACGAGTGTAGGTAGTTTAAGGAAGATGATAGAAGCTTAGGAGTGTTCAAGTGGAGAGATCCCAGGACCATCAAAACAAAAATTATATCTAGCAAAACATGGTGCTGATTCAATTAGTCTTTGCCATTAATTTTCCTCTCTAATATTATGGTTGTACCTATAAGGGTGGTGGCATAAAAGTTAGTAAAGGAGCGTTATCAAGGCTTAAAATGGCTTAGTACTGACAGCACAGCAGGATTTGTAATCCATGAGATTGAAGATTAGGGGAATATACTGTTTTTTTTTTTTAAAATGATTTTTATTGGTTTTCCAAATAATAAGTTGACAAGTACAATGGTTATATCACAAGGCTAATACATGGTATGATACATTTAAATTAGTGGCATTGAATAGTCCTTTTGGTTGAAGGATCTCCCTCGTATATTCTCGGGGAGCAGGCAGGGGGGGTGTTGACAACAAGGGATGGGGGGGATTGGTTTGTACATTGCACTCGTAATTGAAGTTAACAATCTGTAGATTAACAACGTTTGTAATAATCGTAACAATAACAATAACAATCACTGGAAGAGCTTAATGTATATTTGTGGTGTGTTCTAGTTTTGTGTGTTTATAGACACAGTCACTAAGTCAGGAAGGGTGTTTTATTGTGTTAAGAAGTGTCTCCCAATAAAATTTGACTTCTAGAAATGTGTTTAGTTGATTCCTTTTATAATACCCATACTGCTCTAGCTGAATGATTTCAGGGACCTTTGATAGCCACTGTGAAGCTGTTGGGGTTAATACAGACTTCCATTGCTGTGCAATCAGCACTTTTGCGCTGTTTATACATATCCTAGTCAGTGTAGTGCGTAATTTACAATGAAGTTCTGGGTTCTGGTTTAGTAACACTGTTTCTGGAGTGAGTGTGAATGTCTCCCCTAGTGTGCTTCGTAGTGCCTCCTCTATTGAGTTCCAGAATGTGCGTAGTTTGGGGCATTGCCACCAAATATGAGCCATGGTACCTACTTCTCCGCATCCCCTCCAGCACTGCGCTGTTGTGGAAGGGTATATTTTGTGTAATCTTTGTGGTATCAAATACCAACGCATGAGGACTTTGAAGTTCATCTCAATAATTTTTGTGGAGGTGGATGACTTACGTGTATTGTTATAAATTATCTGCCAGTCTTTTTCTTCTATTTGAAT
The DNA here is from genome assembly GCF_027579735.1 of Bombina bombina. Taxonomy (NCBI): domain Eukaryota; kingdom Metazoa; phylum Chordata; class Amphibia; order Anura; family Bombinatoridae; genus Bombina; species Bombina bombina. The sequence goes on from NC_069503.1 coordinate 267,855,740, forward strand.
GTTTAAGTCTCTTTGCCACTGCACTGTGAATTGTGGCGGGGTTTGTTGTTTCGCTGTGTCGAGGTTTTTTTTGGCTCGTGACATAGTTCCTTTAAAGGGCATCTCTGAGAGACATAGTTGTTCAAAGGGAGTAAGGGGTCTTATCAAGTCCTCTCTAGCATGATTATTGTGGATGTAGTGGTGCAATTGGGAGTGTTTCAACCATGAGGTGAATGTGCCCCTTAATATGGTCGTTAAGCTACCTCTGGGCTTGAGCTTTCGGTTTTCTAGTAGAGCGATTATAGGTACTGTTTTAGGGAGTTCCCGTGGGGCCTTGGCATTCTTTAGTGGAGTGTAGCCTCCTGAGAATTCCATGTTCGGGGAAATTGGGGTTTATGGTGACTGTGGTGAGGACAGTTTTGGGTATTTCTGGACTAGTTGGTCCCAAGTTTCTAGGATGTGCCTATAGAGGGGGGACGTTGAGCATGGGGTGGTTCGAATATTTTTAGGGATCCAGCAGAGTGAGCCTGGTTTAGGTGATCTTAATATCTGGGAGTCAAGGGATACCCAGGCTTTGACTCCACTCTTATTATGCCAATCTAAGATATATTGGAGAGCCACAGGGAAACATTTAAGATCTCGGACTTCTGTCCATTGATCAGGAAGTTGGACAGGTTGCCAAATGCCTCAAATTCCCTCATCAGAGCTGGGATAGAGTGAGTGGGGGATGTTAGTGTGAGGAGGACATCATCAGCAAACATTGATAGTTTATAATGATTGGGGCCTATAGATACCCCTGAAATGTTTGGATTCATTCTAATGTGTGATGCTAAGGCCTCCATGGTTAGTACAAATAAGATCGGGGAGAGAGGGCACCCTTGTCTTGTTCCATTTGCAATCTTAAAGCTGTTAGATAGTACCCCATTTACTTTAACTCTCGCTGAGGGGCTAGAATAAAGTTGGAAAATTCTATTTATCATGTTGTCCCCAAAGCCAAAGTGTTGAAGAGTGCTTCTAAGAAAAGGCCAGTCCACCCTGTCAAAGGCCTTCTCCGCGTCAGTGGAGACCAGGAACATGGGAATGGCATCAATTAAATGTATGGTTCTAATGGTATTATCCCTGGCCTCCCTGAGCGGAACAAAACCTGTTTGATCTAAGTGGACTATTTCTGGTAGAACCGAGTTGATCCTACTAGCTAGGACTTTTGCATATATTTTGATATCCCCATTCAGCAGGGATATCGGGCGGTAACTGCTGGGATTTGACTGGGGTTTACCCTCTTTGTGAATCACTGTGATATGTGCTTCTAGAAGTTGTTGCGATAAGTGACCTTCTTCATCTAGTGAGTTGAATAGTTTAGTCAAATGTGGCACTAGTATTTGTTGGAATTGTTTATAGTAGGCATTTGTTAAACCATCTGGTCCTGGGCACTTACGGGTGGGGATGTTTTTGATCGCTGTGATGACCTCTCGTTCCGAGATTAGCTGCTCTAGGGTCTTAGCCTGTGAGTCTGTTAGGGTTGGTAACTGAGCTTGTTCTAGATATTCTTCTATGGGTGCAGTGGATTGTGGGTTGTCTAAGGGGGTTATGTTATACAAGGTTGTATAGTAGTTACTAAAAGTGTTGGCTATCTCTTTACAGTCGTACTGTTCTCTTCCGTCTCTGTCTAGCATTTTGTGGATGAAGTGGGATAGCTGCTTCTTTTTTAGGGCTCTAGACAGTAGCGGGCCTGCTCTATTACCGTCTGTAAAGTATAGTTTCTTTAAGTAATAAGCTTTTCTGTGCATTTCTTTGGTTAGAAGGTTGTTTAAGTTGGCTCGGGCAGTGGTTAGGGATGTGAGGGTATCTGTTGAGCTGGGTGTGGTCATATGTGCGTACTCTGCTTCCCTGAGTTGTTTTGATAAGTGTTCATATTCCCTGTTGTATGTTTTTGTGAGTATAGCTTTTTGTTCCCCTCTCACTATCGCTTTATGAGCTTCCCAGATTATTCTTGGGGAAGTCTGAGGTGCTTTGTTGAATTGAAAGTACTCCGATAGTGCTTTAGTCGTTTTTTCTATTATTTGGGGCTGGAGCAAGAGAGTGTCATCCAGCCTCCAACAGAAATCTGTTATCGGCTTGTCTGGCCACTCCAATGACATGGTTACACACGAATGGTCTGACCATGGAGTCAGTGTTATATCAGTATCCCTGGTTAGTGACAACCCTATTTGATCTATACAGATGTAGTCCAACCTAGAGTATTCTTGGGGTTGGAGTAGAAGGTGAATGTTTTTTGTGTCGGGTGTTGAAGTCTCCAAACGTCTAACAATGAGGTGGTTCTAAGACAGTGCGTAACTGCTTTAATGGTGCTGTGGGTCTGAGAGCTTTTGGTAGCGGAACAGTCGAGATTGGGATTGAGAGCTATATTAAAGTCTCCCGCTAATATTATGGTGCCTCTAGCCACCTCTAACAGTTTCCCTGTAATTTTCTTTAAAAATTTTGCTTGACCTGTATTGGGGGCGTATACATTTGCTAGAGTGATTGGTTTATTAAAAAGTTCTCCTACTAATATCAGGTATCTGCCTTCTGGGTCTGTATATGTGGAGGTGTTGCGGATATGGATTGATTTGTGAAGAAGTATCCCCACCCGTTCCTTTTTTTATGGGTGTGTGAACAAAGGTGGCATTCCGGGTAATGTTTAGATATGAATTTGGGTTCCTCATTATGTTTAAAGTGGGTTTCCTGAATAAAAACTATCTCATTTCTGTGCTTTGCAAACCAATTAAGTGCTATCGATCGTTTTGACTGGGAGTTTAGTCCTTTAGTGTTTTGTGTCATTATGTTGAGATGTTTCACACCCATCTGTAGGGGTATGCGGGCTGTAACTGTCGTCTAGTAGTTGAACGCATAGGTATTGCTAGAGTGGGTGTGTTATGGAATATTGGATGTTTGGTAACCTTCAGTCTTTGCGGTGGGATACTGTAAGTAACTTTTTGTCCAGTCATGGTTCCAGTGTAAACAAACTTAACAATAGTGAACTTTAAAACAATAAATAAAAACAAAACCATTGCATAAATACATACACAATATACCAGAATGAGGGGGATACTACTCCATTCACAGTTATGCATGAACATGAGTGTATCAGCTACTTCCTGTTTTGGGTTTTGGCTATTGGTGTGGTGTATTATATATTTACGGCATTATTGTACATTGAGAATACAAACAAAGCAATGCAATTAAATATACTCACATATCCAGGCGAACATATGGCAAACCTGATTAGTTTTATGCATCAGTCCAGGCTGGCTCTACTTCTAGCCTAACTTTGTGAGAGAGGAAAGAACATTGCGAAATTAACTTATAAGTCTTTTGACACAATTTATAGTCTCAGATATTATTTAGCTCAAGGTCTAGGGAGTTAGAGAATTGCTGTGGTCTTTTCTTTCCAACTCTATTCCATGCGCTTCTCTGTGGCTTGGAGTCGTTTGTAGATCTTGTCTCCTTCAATGGAGGGTCCTCATCTAAGGGTGGCAAGGTGGGTTGATGAATGTTTAGTTGCTTGCAAAAGCTCTCCAGGTCCTCTGGCGTTCTGTATACTGCTAGTTGGGAGCCTTGAATAACTTTTATGCCAAATGGGAATCCCCATCTGTATGGGATTTTCAGTTCTTGCAGATGCTGTGTTAAATATCTTGCCTCTCTTCTCTTGTTCAGAGTGATAGTGCTCAAATCTGCATATATCTGCATTTTATCTCCTTCAAAGGTGATTTGGTGCATTTTCCTTGAGGCTTCCATAATCTTTTCTTTATCTGTGAAAAGCTGCATTTTCAATATGATGTCTCTGGGGGGTTTATCCTCCGGTGGTTTGGGCCTCAAGGCCCTGTGGGCTCTTTCTATAGGCATATTTGGTGATTCTGTACTTTTCAGAAGGAACTGGAAGAGGCTCCGCAGGTACTGTGGAATTTGGGGTGCATTTATTTTTTCAGGTATTCCTCTTATTCTGAGGTTATTGCGGCGTCCTCGGTTGTCTAGGTCTTCTAGTTGGAGCTGCATTTGCTGTATTAGTGAATCGTGGGCTTCCACTGCCCTGTTTCGTGTATCTGAGTCGTCGTGCAAGTGATCTATGTCTTCTTCAATATGAAATACTCTCTCACCTAGTTCAGATATGTCGTTTTTAACTTCTTTGAGACCGTCTTTTATCATTTTACCCACTTGGGAGATAAGAACAGCAAAGTCTGCTTTTGTAGGGAGATTCTCGATGTCTGCCCTCGTGAGAGGGGCTCCTGGTGGTATGTCCTGTGTGTTTGGGCCTGAGACTGGTGGCATCTCCGCTGAGTCTTGGGATGTAGGTGATTCTAGCTCGGGTTCTTCAAGCACTTTAAAAAAATTATTGAGCTTTGCCGTTGTTGTTGTGTGTGTTTTTGTATTTTTGTCTTGTTTAGATGGTCTTTTTGCAGCCATTATAGATCCGTTTGCATAGACGGTTGTGATCCACTCTGAAGGGTGCGCAAGTATAAGGGAGCTTTAGTGGTAGGCCTGGGCAGCAGCTTTGTTAAATAAATTGACAAATTGACTGTACTTTTATTTTTACATATGCTGCTGCGCTATATTTAGTATTAAGTGCGGGAGCCTGGTCCGGTGTAGTAGTGCATATTTGCTTATTGAGCGAATTAAGCCATATATTGAGTCTGTGTTTGCTTAGGTTTTATTTTGTGACAGTGGGATGCCTTAGAGGGATTGATGCCGGGTAGCCCCCTTTGCCGTCTTCTCTAAGTAGGTATTAGCAATCTGTTGTTGGGTGTTCTAAGCAGGGGTACCGGACATCCTAGGGGGCTCTGTTCAAGTTTTGTGGCAGTTTATTTACCTGGTTTGTTGCCAGGTGTCGATCCGGTCACACCGCTGTAACATTGGAGCTGCGCATTTGGGCCTAGTCGGGGGACGCGCCACTCACTTACTCTGCTTGTCAGTTTTCTTTCCGTGCGAGCGGCGTCTCCCAAACCAGCCCTGTGGTGTCTTGGGACTTTTCGGTGTCCGGATCTGTTGTTTGGGACCCGTTTACACCAGTTGTGGAGTAGATATTTGCTCAGGAAGAGCTTATGCTTTTAGCAGCCATGTTAGACGGTGGCTGGCTCCGCCCCCCTAGGCTAGGGTTTTTTTTAATTTGGGGGGGGGGGCTTTTTTATTTTAATAGGGCTATTAGATTAGGTGTAATTAGTTTAAATATCTGTAATTTGTTTATTATTTTCTGTAATTTAGTGTGTTTTTTTGTACATTAGCTAATTTAATTTAGCTAATTGTATGTAATGTATTTAATTGTATTTAATTTAGTTAATTTATTTAATTATAGTGTAGTTTTAGGTGTAATTGTAACTTAGGTTAGATTTTATTTTACAGGTGCTTTTGTATTTATTTTAGCTAGGTAGTTATTAAATAGTTAATAACGATTTAATAACTATTCTACCTAGTTAAAATAAATACAAACTTGCCTGTAAAATAAAAATAAACCCTAAGATAGCTACAATGTAACTATTAGTTATATTGTAGCTATCTTAGGGTTTATTTTACAGGTAAGTATTTAGTTTTAAATAGGAATAATTTAGTTAATGATAGGAATTTTTAGATAGATTTCTTTTAATTATATTTAAGTTAGGGGGTGTTAGGGTTAGACTTAGATTTAGGGGCTAATAACTTTAATATAGTGGCGGCGACGTTGGGGGCGGCAGATTAGGGGTTAATAAATGTAGGTAGGTGGCAGCAATGTTAGGGATGGCAGATTAGGGGTTAATAATATTTAACTTGTGTTTGCGAGGCGGGAGTGCAGCGGTTTAGGGTTTAATATATTTATTAAATTGGCGGCGCTGTCTGGTTCAGCAGATTAGGGGTTAAAATTTTTCTTTTAGTGTTTGCAATGTGGGAGGGCCTCGGTTTAGGGGTTAATAGGTAGTTTATGGGTGTTTGTGTACTTTTTAGCACTTTAGTTAAGAGTTTTATTCTACGGCTTTGTAGTGTAAAACTCTTAACTACTGACTTTAAAATGCGGTACCAGTCTTGACAGGAGAGGGTCTACCGCTCACTTTTTGGCAGACTCGTAATACCGGCGCTATGCAAGTCCCATTGAAAAAGAGGATACGCAATTTACGTAAGCGGATTTGCGGTATTGCCAAGTCTGGCCAAAAAAGTGAGCGGTACACCTGTAACGCTGCTTTTTAAGCTTTCTGCAAAACTCGTAATCTAGGCGAATGGTAGGTAATAAGACCAAAAATGATAATGTCATTATCCTGTGTTTTCTTTCACACCAATTTTTGGACCTTGTTTTTTACTTGATGCAAACAAGGTCAAAGCGATACTAAACCTAAATTCAGATAGAGTGTGCAATTTTAAGCAACTTTCTAATTTACTCCTATTATCAATTTATTAATTCTCTTGGTATCTTTATTTGAAAAGCTGGAATGAAAGCTTAGGAGCCGGCCCATTTTAGGTTACCAGCAGTAGCCACCAATCAGCAAGCGCTATCCATGGTTCTGAACCAAAAATAGACCGACTCCTAAGATTTTATTCCTTCTTTTTCAAATATAAAGAGAATCCTCACTTTTTATATTTCTTAAAATTACGTGTTTCAACCCCACAATACACCTATTTTCTAACTGTTAAAATCCAGTTTCCTTTATTCCAACCTCTTAAAGGGACTGTAAAGTTGAGCCATCTTGAAAGAGGCATGTAAAAAAGCTTTATAAATAAACAGGACTTTCATTCATAGATTTTTCTTCTTCTTACTAATTTGAAAGTTATCACTCTCGTTCCATGTAAATCTGAGTATTCCACCTGACTCCTTTTTTTCTGACGATTTTGTTTTCATCCACCATGAGTGAAGTAAATCCGCCCCTAGATCTAAAGTGCATTTATTTTCAAATAAAGATAGCAAGAGAAAGAAGAAAAAATTATAAAAGTTGCTTAAAATTGCATGCTCTGGCATGTATTTATCAAGCCGTAAAACGCAAATACGCTGGAATTCTGCAGCGTATTTGTGGCGAGCCTGATTCGCCTTAGTTATCAAACCCTACAGACTGGCAAAAGTAGAATTTAGTGACGTAACATACGATCCGCCGGACTCAGTCCAACACAGATTGATGCTTACGTCACTACAGATGTTCTGAACGCAAGCTATCTGACTACTTTTGCTAGTTATCAAATAACTAGCAGGTACGCTCGGCACTTTTCCGGCCCAGCGTACCTGGTTTTTGATCCGTCACCCAGGAGGCTGCGGATACCATAGGAATCAATGGGAGTCTGAAATCAGCGAGAGCTCATGTTTGCTGCTGCCCGATATCCCATTGATTCCTATGGTAATGTCTACACTTAACACCCTAACATGTAACCCAAATCTAAACACCCCTAATCTGCCCCCCCTACACCGCCGCCACCTACATTATACTTATTAACCCCTAAACCGCCGCTCCCGGACCCCGCCGCAACTAAAGTGTTTAACCCCTAAACCGCCGCTCCCAGAGCCCACCACCACCTACATTATATTTATTAACTCCTAATCTGCCCCCCCTACACCGCCGCCACCTACATTATATTTATTAACCCCTAATCTGCCCCTCCTACACCGCCGAAACTATATTAAATGTATTAACCCCTAAACCTAAGTCTAACATTAACCCTAACACCCCCTAACTTAAATATAATTTAAATAAATCGAAATAAATTATTCCTATTTAGAACTAAATACTTACCTATAAAATAAACCCTAAGATAGCTACAATATAACTAATAATTACATTGTATCTAGTTTAGGGTTTATTTTTATTTTACAGGCAAGTTTGTATTTATTTTAACTAGGTAGTTATTAAATAGTTCATAACTATTTAATAACTATTGTACCTAGTTAAAATAAATACAAATACAAATACTTTATTTAGGTGCGGTGGGCTCCAGAAGTGGCGGTTTAGGGGTTAATAACATTATTTAGGTGCGGCGTGGTCCGGGAGCGGTGGTATTGGGGTTAATAACTTTATTTTGGTGCGGCGGGGTCCGGGAGTGGCGGTATAGGGGGTAAAACAGTTAGTATAGTGTGGGTGTTTAGTGAAAGTATACCAAGAAAGCTGTAAAAAAGCCGAAGAGCAGCGAGATCGATGACTGTTAGTTAACAACAGTCTGCTGCTCATCGCACCGGACTTGGTGCGCAGCTTTTTGACAGCTTTTTTGGCAACTTTGGAGAACGTATTCAGGTCCGCGGCAGCGATGTTAGGCGATCTTAGGCGAGCGTATTGGTGCCGTTGAATGCTAGAAAGTCGACGCTTTGATAAGTAGATGCCTCTGTCTGAATCATGAAGGAAAAAATTGGGTTTAGTATCCCTTTAAGTTAGCTCTAATTGACCACCATTAATAAAGGTAAGATAAACATGCTCACCAGAGATTTCAAGTATTTTTTGAAAATAATTAACAAAGTAACAGTTTTTCATGGTTTTAAAAAATATTTTGTATGAAGGTCTTTTAAAATGTAGTACTTATTATGGTATTTAATGTACTTATTAATTATTAAATATCCATTTGAAGAAAGCAAACACCCATAATGATGTGCTCATCTTGTAAATAATTGCTAGATGCAATTTTAATGACCTTTACCCGTGTGTATTTGAATTGATAATTCAGGACAATCAAATTCTAACCGAAAATATAAGCTTGAATTTGGTTGTCCTGGTGCCATAAAATATCACATCTAAAACTATTATGAAAGGTAACCCTCTAAGTGTTAAAATTATATCTCAGGATCATATTTTGTTGAGCTTGTAGAATCAGGTTAAAAATGTTGGTTATATTTCCTTGTGAATGGAACACAATTAAAGGGACATAATACCCAAGTGGTTAAACACTTAAAAGTGATGCAGCATAGCTGTAATAATCTTACTAGAAAACACATATCATCTGAACATCTCTATGTAAATAAGTAAGATATTTTACCTCAAAATTTGATCAAAAGCCACATCCTATTGTAAAAGGACTTTAAGCAGCCAATCGGGATGCTAGTCCCAGGACTTGCAAGGGAGTGTCATGTGCAGGCAGAGCCATGCTATTTCCCTTCTCAGCTGAAGGAAGTTTTCCATGAAATCTCGCAAGATTTCAGTGAAATCTCATGAGATCACAATAAAGCAAAGTATGACCTCATCACTTATTGATTTTTTTTTTTTTAACATGCAGCGGCCAGTATCTGAAGAATAACAGTTCACTGAGCACTTACAATTGTTAGCTGAAGTTATTTTGAGGTAGAATATCTTACGTTTCGATTACGAGTTTTGCGTTAGCCTTAAAAAGCAGCGTTGAGAGGTCCCAACGCTGCTTTTTATCACCCGCTGGTATTACGAGTCTGGCAGGTACAGGTGTACCGCTCACTTTTTTTCTTCGACTCGAGCATACGGCAAATCCACTTACGTAAATTGCGTATCCTATCTTTTTAATGGGATTTTCCTAACGCCGGTATTACGAGTCTTGGAAAAAGTGAGCGGTACAGCCTCTCCTGTCAAGACTCCTACCGCATTTAAAAGTCAGTAGTTAAGAGTCTTATGGGCTAACGCCGTAACATAAAATTCTTAACTAAAGTACTAAAAAGTACACTAACACCCATAAACTACCTATTAATCCCTAAACCGAGCCCCCCACATCACAAACACTTAAATAAATTTTTTAACCCCTAATCTGCCGACCGGACATTCCAATAAATATATTAACCCCTAAACCGCTGCATTCCCGCCTCGCAAACATTAGTTAAATTTTATTAACCCCTAATCTGCCGTCCCTAACATCGCCGACACCTACCTACATTTATTAACCCCTAATCTGCTACCCCCAACGTAGACGCAACTATTTTAAATGTATTAACCCCTAAACCTAAGTCTAACCCTAACACTAACACCCCCCTAACTTAAATATAATTTAAAATAATCTAAATAAAATGACTACAATTAACTAAATTATTCCTATTTAAAACTAAATACTTACCTATAAAATAAACCCTAAGATAGCTACAATATAACTAATAGTTACATTCGGCTAGATTTAGAGTTTTGTCGGTAACGACCCGCGTAGCTAATGCTGGCTTTTTTCCCCCTGCACCTTTTAAATACCGCTGGTATTTAGAGTTCACAGAATGGCTGCGTTAGGCTCCAAAAAGGGAGCGTAGAGCATAATTTACAGCCACTGCAACTCTCAATACCAGCGATGCTTACGGACGCGGCCAGCTTCAAAAACGTGCTTGTGCACGATTCCCCAATAGGAAACAATGGGGTAGTTTGAGCTGAAAAAAAACCTAACACCTGCAAAAAAGCAGCGTTCAGTTCCTAACGCAGCCCCATTGTTTCCTATGGGGAAACACTTCCTATGTCTGCACCTAACACCCTAACATGTACCCCGAGTCTAAACACCCCTAGCCTTACACTTATTAACCCCTAATCTGCCGACCCCGCTATCGCTGACCCCTGCATATTTTTTTAACCCCTAATCTGCCGCTCCGTACACCGCCGCCACCTATGTTATCCCTATGTACCCCTAATCTTCTGCCCCTAACACAGCCGACCCCTATATTATATTTATTAACCCCTAATCTGCCGCCCCCAATGTCACCTCCACCTACCTACACTTATTAACCCCTAATCTGCTGACCGGACCTCACCGCTACTATAATAAAGTTATTAACCCCTAATCCGCCTCACTCCCGCCTCAATAACCCTATAATAAATAGTATTAACCCCTAATCTGCCCTCCCTAACATCACCGACACCTAACTTCAAGTATTAACCCCTAATCTGCCGACCGGACCTCACCGCTACTCTTATAAATGTACTAACCCCTAAAGCTACAGGGAGTGCAGAATTATTAGGCAAGTTGTATTTTTGAGGATTAATTTTATTATTGAACAACAACCATGTTCTCAATGAACCCAAAAAACTCATTAATATCAAAGCTGAATAGTTTTGGAAGTAGTTTTTAGTTTGTTTTTAGTTTTAGCTATTTTAGGGGGATATCTGTGTGTGCAGGTGACTATTACTGTGCATAATTATTAGGCAACTTAACAAAAAACAAATATATACCCATTTCAATTATTTATTTTTACCAGTGAAACCAATATAACATCTCAACATTCACAAATATACATTTCTGACATTCAAAAACAAACAAAAACAAATCAGTGACCAATATAGCCACCTTTCTTTGCAAGGACACTCAAAAGCCTGCCATCCATGGATTCTGTCAGTGTTTTGATCTCTTCACCATCAACATTGCGTGCAACTGTAAAAAACATGTTTGGGTATCCATTGATCTACACATGTGGCGCCTCTGTTTCTGTTTTTTACAGTTGTCCATCTAAGAAAATTACATCACTTGTGAGAGCTGCCTTTTCCACTTACTCCTTTCCCAGACGGACATTTTTTGGGACTTTATTTGCACCGCTTATACTGGATACCATCCAGTGCAACGTGTGTATATTCATATATATATACATTTTGTTTTATCTTTTTGTAGATACCAATTACCACAATCCTTTTAACTAAGTTTATATTTGATTTTAACAATTTATGTATTAATTCTGTATTTTAGTTTTGCTTTTATAATTTTTTATGGGTTTTTTACATTAGGACCATCCATACCACCTGTTAAATAAGCGCCTCCTATAGGTTCTCTGTCACAGAGTTTCCAGTCTATAGTAACATTGCGTGCAGCAGCAACCACAGCCTCCCAGACACTGTTCAGAGAGGTGTACTGTTTTCCCTCCTTGTAAATCTCACATTTGATGATGGACCACAGGTTCTCAATGGGGCTCAGATCAGGTGAACAAGGAGGCCATGTCATTAGATTTTCTTCTTTTATACCTTTCTTGACAGCCACGCTGTGGAGTACTTGGACGCGTGTGATGGAGCATTGTCCTGCATGAAAATCATGTTTTTCTTGAAGGATGCATACTTCTTCCTGTACCACTGCTTGAAGAAGGTGTCTTCCAGAAACTGGCAGTAGGACTGGGAGTTGAGCTTGACTCCATCCTCAACCCGAAAAGGCCCCACAAGCTCATCTTTGATGATACCAGCCCAAACCAGTACTCCACCTCCACCTTGCTGGCGTCTGAGTCGGACTGGAGCTCTCTGCCCTTTACCAATCCAGCCACGGGCCCATCCATCTGGCCCATCAAGACTCACTCTCATTTCATCAGTCCATAAAACCTTAGAAAAATCAGTCTTGAGATATTTCTTGGCCCAGTCTTGACGTTTCAGCTTGTGTGTCTTGTTCAGTGGTGGTGGTCTTTCAGCCTTTCTTACCTTGGCCATGTCTCTGAGTATTGCACACCTTGTGCTTTTGGGCACTCCAGTGATGTTGCAGCTCTGAAATATGGCCAAACTGGTGGCAAGTGGCATCTTGGCAGCTGCACGCTTGACTTTTCTCAGTTCATGGGCAGTTATTTTGTGCCTTGGTTTTTCCACACGCTTCTTGCGACCCTGTTGACTATTTTGAATGAAACGCTTGATTGTTCGATGATCACGCTTTGCAATTTTAAGAGTGCTGCATCCCTCTGCAAGATATCTCACTATTTTTTACTTTTCTGAGCCTGTCAAGTCCTTCTTTTGACCCATTTTGCCAAAGGAAAGGAAGTTGCCTAATAATTATGCACACCTGATATAGGGTGTTGATGTCATTAGACCACACCCCTTCTCATTACAGAGATGCACATCCCCTAATATGCTTAATTGGTAGTAGGCTTTCGAGCCTATACAGCTTGGAGTAAGACAACATGCATAAAGAGGATGATGTGGTCAAAATACTCATTTGCCTAATAATTCTGCACTCCCTGTAACACTAACACCCCCTAAATTAAATATAATTTAAATCTAACTAAATAAAGTAACTCTTATTAAATAAATTAATCCTATTTAAAGCTAAATACTTACCTGTAAAATAAACCCTAATATAGCTACAATATAAATAATAATTATATTGTAGCTATTTTAGGATTAATATTTATTTTACAGGCAGCTTTGTATTTATTTTAACTAGGTACAATAGCTATTAAATAGTTAAGAACTATTTAATAGTTACCTAGTTAAAATAATTACAAAATTACCTGTAAAATAAATCCTAACCTAAGTTACAATTAAACCTAACACTACACTATCAATAAATTAATTAAAAAAATTACCTACAATTATCTACAATTAAACCTAACACTGCACTATCAATAAATTAATTAAATACAAATAAATACACTAACTAAAGTACAAAAAATAAAAAAGAACTAAGTTACAAAAATTAAAAAAATATTTACAAACATTATAAAAATATTGCAACAATTTTAAGCTAATTACACCTACTCTAAGCCCCCTAATAAAATAACAAAGCCCCCCAAAATAAAAAAATGCCCTACCCTATTCTAAAATAAAAATAGAAAAGCTCTTTTACTTTACAAGCCTTAAAAAGGGCCTTTTGCGGGGCATGCCCCAAAGAATTCTGCTCTTTTGCCTGTAAAAAAAACATACAATACCCCCCCAACATTACAACCCACCACCCACATACCCCTAATCTAACCCAAACCCCCCTTAAATAAACCTAACACTAAGCCCCTGAAGATCTTCCTACCTTATCTTCACCACACCGGGTATCACCGATCGGTCCAGAAGAGGCTCCGAAGTCTTCATCCAAGCCCAAGCGGGGGCTGAAGACGTCCATCATCGGGCTGAAGTCTTGATCCAAGCGGCGGCTGAAGAGGTCCATCATCGGGCTGAAGTCTTCATTCTATCCGGGCAGAAGAGGAGATCCGGACCGGTAGACATCTTCATCCAAGCGGCATCCTCTATCTTCTTCCATCCGACGACGAGCGGCTCCATCTTCAAGATCGGAACAGCCAATAGAATGCAAGCTCAATCTGATTGGCTGATTGGATCAGCCAATCGGATTGAACTTGAATCTGATTGGCTGATTCCATCAGCCAATCAGAATTTTCCTACCTTAATTCTGATTGGCTGATAGAATCCTATCAGCCAATCGGAATTCGAGGAACGCCATCTTGGATGACGTCCCTTAAAGGAACCTTCATTCTGTGTTAGGACGTCCGAAGAAGAGGATGGATCCGCGACGGAGGTCTTGAAGATTGAGCCGCTCGTCGTCGGATGGAAGAAGATAGAAGATGCCGCTTGGATGAAGATGTCTACCGGTCCGGATCTCCTCTTCAGCCTGGATAGGATGAAGACTTCTGCCGCTCCGGATGTCTTCTTTTGATCCATAGGTGCCCGGTTGGGTGAACACGACTCAAGGTAGGGAGATCTTCAGGGGCTTAGGTTTATTTAAGGGGGGTTTGGGTTAGATTAGGGGTATGTGGGTGGTGGGTTGTAATGTTGGGGGGGTATTGTATGTTTTTTTTTTTCAGGCAAAAGAGCAGAATTCTTTGGGGCATGCCCCGCAAAAGGCCCTTTTAAGGGCTGGTAAGGTAAAAGAGCTTTTCTATTTTTATTTTAGAATAGGGTAGGGCATTTTTTTATTTTGGGGGGCTTTGTTATTTTATTAGGGGGCTTAGAGTAGGTGTAATTAGCTTAAAATTGTTGTAATATTTTTCTAATGTTTTTAAATATTTTTTTATTTTTTGTAACTTAGTTCTTTTTTATTTTTTGTACTTTAGTTAGTTTATTTAATTGTATTTATTTGTAGGTATTTTATGTAATTAATTTATTGATAGTGTAGTGTTAGATTTAATTGTAGATAATTGTAGGTATTTTATTCAATTAATTTATTGATAGTGTAGTGTTAGGTTTAATTGTAACTTAGGCTAGGATTTATTTTACAGGTAATTTTGTAATTATTTTAACTAGGTAGCTATTAAATAGTTATTAACTATTTAATATCTATTGTACCTGGTTAAAATAAATACAAAGTTGCCTGTAAAATAAATATAAATCCTAAAATAGCTACAATATAATTATTATTTATATTGTAGCTATATTAGGGTTTATTTTACAGGTAAGTATTTAGCTTTAAATAGGAATAATTTATTTAATAAGAGTTAATTTATTTCGTTAGATTTAAATTATATTTAACTTAGGGGGGTGTTAGGGTTAGGGTTAGACTTAGCTTTAGGGGTTAATAAATTTATTAGAGTAGCGGTGGGGTCCGGTCGGCAGATTAGGGGTTAATACTTGAAGTTAGCTGTCGGTGATGTTAGGAAGGGCAGATTAGGGGTTAATACTATTTATTATAGGGTTATTGAGGCGGGAGTGAGGCGGATTAGGGGTTAATAACTTTATTATAGTAGCGGTGAGGTCCGGTCGGTAGATTAGGGGTTAAAAATTGTAGGTAGGTGGCGGCGACGTTGGGGGCAGCAGATTAGGGGTTAATAAATATTATGTAGGGGTTGGTGGTGTTAGGGGCAGCAGATTAGGGGTACATAGGGATAATGTAGGTTGCGGCGGTGTGCGGTCGGCAGATTAGGGGTTAAAAAAATTGAATAGAGTGGCGGCGATGTGGGGGGGGCCTCGGTTTAGGGTACATAGGTAGTTTATGGATGTTAGTGTACTTTAGAGCACAGTAGTTAAGAGCTTTATGAGCCGGCGTTAGCCCAGAAAGTTCTTAACTCCTGGCTTTTTGCTGCGGCTGGAGTTTTCTCGTTAGAGTTCTAACGCTAACTTCAGCCACGACTCTAAATACCAGTGTTAGAAAGATCCCATTGAAAAGATAGGATACGCAAATGGCGTAGGGGGATCTACGGTATGGAAAAGTCGCGGCTGGAAAGTGAGCATTAGATCCTTTCCTGACTGACTCTAAATACCAGCGGTAGCCCAAAACCAGCGTTAGGAGCCCCTAACGCTGGTTTTGAAGGCTAACGCCAAACTCTAAATCTAGGCGATTGTATCTAGCTTAGGGCTTATTTTTATTTTACAGGCAACTTTGTATTTATTTTAACTAGGTAGAATAGTTATTAAATAGTTATTAACTATTTAATAACTACCTAGCTAAAAGAAGTACAAATATACCTGTAAAATAAAACCTAACCTATGTTATAATTACACCAAACACTACACTATCATTAAATAAATTAACTAAATTAACTAAAATGAATTACAATTAAATTAAATAAACTGAAGTACGAAAAAAAAAAACACTAAATTACAGAAAATAATAAAATAATTACAATTTTTTTTAAACTAATTACACCTAATCTAATCCCCCTAATAAAATAAAAAAGCCCCCCCAAAATAAAAAAAATTCCCTACCCTATACTAAATTACAAATAGACCTTAAAAGGACTTTTTGCGGGGCATTGCCCCAAAGTAATCAGCTATTTTACCTGTAAAAAAATACAATACCCCCTCACATTAAAACCCACCACCCACAAACCCAACCCTACTCTAAAACCCACCCAATACCCCCTTAATAAAACCTAACACTAACCCCTTGAAGATCACTCTACCTTGAGACGTCTTCACCCAACCAAGCAGAAGTTGTCCTCCAGAGGGTCCGAAGTCTTCATCCTATCCGGGCAGAAGTGGTTCTCCAGATGGCCAGGAGTCTTCATCCAGGCGGAATCTTCTATCTTCATCCATCCTGAGCGGAGGTTTTATTAAGGGGGATTGGGTGGGTTTTAGAGTAGGGTTGGGTGTGTGGGTGGTGGGTTTTAATGTTGGGGGGGGGTTTGTATTTTTTTTTACAGGTAAAAGAGCTGATTACTTTGGGGCAATGCCCCGCAAAAGGCAATTTTAAGGGCTATTTGTAATTTAATATAGGGTAGGGAATTTTATTACTTTGGGTTTTTTTTTTTTAATTTTATTAGGGGATTAGATTAGGTGTAATTAGTTTAAAAAAACTAATTATTTTATTATTTTCTGTAATTTAGTGGGTGGGGGAGGGGTTTCCCCACAATTTAGATAATTGTATTTAATTGTATTTAATTGTAGTTAGTTTATGGAATTAATTTAATTATAGTGTAGTGTTAAGTGTAATTGTAACTTAGGTTTATTTTTATTTTGCAGGTAAATTTGCCTTTATTTTAGCTAGGTAGCTATTAAATAGTTAATAACTATTTAATAACTATTGTACCTAGTTAAAATAAATACAAAGTTGCCTGTAAAATAAAAATAAACCCTAAGCTAGCTACAATGTAACTATTAGTTATATTGTAGCTATCTTAGGTTTTATTTTATAGATATTTAGTTTTAAATAGGAATAATTTAGTTAATTAAAGTTATTTTATTTAGATTATTTTAAATTATATTTAATTTAGGGGGTGTTAGGGTTAGACTTAGGTTTAGGGGTTAATATATTTATTATAGTGTCGACGACATTGGCGGCGGCAGATTAGGGGTTAATAAGTGTAGGTAGGTTGGGGCTACATTGGAGGCGGCAGATTAGGGGTTAATAAATATAATGTAGATGTCGGGGGCGGCAGATTAGGGGTTAATAAGTGTAAGATTAGGGGTGTTTAGACTCGGGGTTCATGTTAGGGTGTTAGGAGTAGACATAACAAGTATTTCCCCATAGGAATCAATGGGGCTGCGTTAGGAGCTGAACGTTGCTTTTTTGCAGGTGTTAAGTTTTTTTTCAGCCGAAGCTGCCCCATTGATTCCTATGGGGAAATCGTGCACGAGCACGTTTAGCCAGCTCACCGCTACCGTAAGCAGCGCTGGTATTGAGGTGAGATGTGGAGCTAAATTTTGCTCTTCGCACACTTTTCTGCGGCTAACGCCAGGTTTGTAAAAACCCGTAAATACCAGCGTTGTCTGGAGGTGAGAGGTGAACTGAAACTGCTCGTTAGCCCCACAAGCCTTACCGACAAAAACTCGTAATCTAGCCGTTAGTTTTTACATAGAGATGTTTAGGTGATATTTTCGTTTCATCGTTTTACAGTTATGCTGCATCACTTCCAAGTTATTTAGTATATGGATGCTATTTCCTTTTAAGTCCATCGTCCTAAAGGTATCAAAAGTCACAAAATGATTTTCATACACCATCAAATAATTTGTCTAAGCTTATATCATGTTAAAAACACAAGTGTAGAACCTGTAACATGTTTATTTTAAAATGTAAAAATGTGGTTAATATGCACACAGTTTAGTTAAAAAAATACTTATTGAGTTATATGGAAGATGTCAAAAAGACTATTGCTAAATACATTATTTCCAAAAAAGGCAATTCATTTTAACCTAGGTATGTCTAGTAGGAAAGAAAGAAAAGTAAATTGCTGGTTCTTAAGCTGCTTAAATGACACATACAATGTAATTCTTTGTCAGTAGTTATCTAATGGGTGACAGTCTCACCTACCCAGACAAAATGAATAATTATCTCAATTTCAAACTACATCAGTCTAAGAAACATACTATTGTATATATTTTCTTTGGATTTTACATTTAAATGTGCAAGTGCTGCTAATTCAGATATTTAGAAGAATCAAATTCTATGTTTTAATAATAATATTGAATATATTAGTTTCTTAATGCAAAAATGAAAAAGAAAAGATTATATTCCATAATAGGCTGTAAAAAAACCTGAACATGCTTCACAATTATACTCTTCCAATTCTATCTAAATTGTGGATTGTATATAATACATCAATGAAGCCTGATTTAGGCTTGTTGTGTTGATAGAAAGTATAATTGGAGTGAAAAATATACATTTATCATTAAATAAATAATTACATTAAAAAATGAATTTATATTTTGATTGAAGGATGTCACTTTTGGATTTTTTTCCCAGAATTCATCCAAAATATTCAGGTTTATTAACTTGCATGCTTTGGAAATGTTTACTGAGTTTAAAAGTAAAGACGCGTTTCGCCCTCCCTTGGGCTTTATCAAGATCTTGATAAAGCCCAAGGGAGGGCGAAACGCGTTGATTGCACTTGTGACACTGTGACTTTGAAAGAAGGACAATTTATTGGAGTCTTTATTATAACTTTAACCCGGGTTAATATCATTTCCACATACTCAAGGGTGAGGAATAACCTGTACCTCACCTCTCTACTGGAACATCAGTACACCTTCAGCGGGGCAAGTCTGTTTAAACAACAAGCTGACATACGGACACAGCGATCAGCTGTTTGCCTTTACGCTGTTGTAACATTGGATTGAGAAGAGCAGATGGGGAATCTGTGATGTCAGACGCCGACTCACACGTGCAGAGGTCTGTACACTTCTATCCCCAGGAACGGCGGTGACTACATTTGCGGTCCAAGCTTTGACCGAAAGACCTAACTTTCCAGTAACACCCTCTGGACTCACGGTATAGTAACCTTGCATATTTCTTGTGGAGCATGTTAACAGCAAGCAAATCTGAGCTGTCATTCCATGCATTTGTCTAAACGCCTACACTGAATGTAGACGGGTATCTGCACTGCAGTTATACATTTGAACTTGTCACTATCAAGTTTTTCAATCCCATTTGTTTTTATATATGTCACATACGGTTATATAATCTTTTTGTGCCATACAGTCTTTTATATATTTAGAGAGATAGCACTTTTTGATAATATGTTTCTATATATCACTGTATGATACAATGTTTGTATAGTAATTTTAGGATCCAGTCCGCATTGAACCTAGCGAGTGTAATAAACTTTTATTTCATTTTTTATATATTCCTGGATTTACAGGGAGACGTCCCTAGTAAAGTTTTGTATATTGTGCATATTGTGTATATCTGTGTTTATTAAATTTGTTTACTATTTTTATCTGGTGTGTATACTTTTAGCCTAAGGGCGCACTTACTCTATCTTGAAGCTTAGTGCTTCGCTTGTGTTTATACTTGTGTCTGATACATTACAGGGATTGTATCTTTAAAGTAGTGTATAGTATTACTATCCTGTAGCGCACACTAATCCTCCCCTTTTTTTTTAAATCTTAGATCATCTTCCCAGACCAGAGAGCTTTAGAGGAAGTGGATCTGAGATCTGAGCATCTATACTGCATATTAGAAGCCTTCCCTAGATTCAGAGTCAGATATATTAAAAAACTAAAGTAAAAAACTGAGCAATTTTGCACACAGGACCAGCAAATTTTGTTTCCAACAGCTCCACTAAAATTTGGCAACTTATGTGCTTTCTAGTGCGGAGGTTATTGTGAATTGCTCCACTAAAAGACACAGGTGCTTTGTTTTCAACAATATATTTGATCCATTCATTTTTAGGAGTATGGGTTACTATCAAAATTATGCTGGTGTTCGCTTCCGAAATAATATAGGCCCAGATTACAAATGGAGCACAAAAACAGCAGCGAACTGAGACAACTTCAAATGCAACAGGTGGCCCAAAGATTGTTAGCCAGAGCTTATAGTCCACAAGTAATATAACAGAGCATGAGGGTATGTGAGAACATTCTGGATACTAATAAACCTAAAGATGATGATTATTATGACATTAACTACAAAGTATTGCTCTGACATTTATAGGACATTGTTTAAACCAACACTGGCATATTCTTGAGAGCAATTCTACTCAAGTCCCGAGGGTTGGCTTTAAGAGGAATAACAGTCTAAGGGAAATGCTCATGCTACCAGATCCCGTACATTGTTATAGGAAAACATCAGAGCTTCACAGCACTAAAACGGGGTCCTTCAGATGTGGGATGCACGACATGCAACTCTATGATCCAGGTTGCACCTCCTGTCATCCTCATAGAAATAAGAAGTTCATCGTCAAGCACTTTTTTACGGAATTTCAGAGAAAAACTTATGGAAAATACCAAAGAATTTTTAGCATTTTTGCTATCACTCCATTTAAACATTTATTTTCCTATTAAAACAATATATATTTTTTTTTTGTAGACAATCCAAGGTGTTGATCTAGGCCCCTTTTGGTATATTTCATGCCACCGTTTCACTGCAAAATGCAATCATATTGAAAAAAATTGTTAACTATTTTATAAACTTTGGGTTTCTCACTGAAATTATTTACACACAACTACTGCAGTCATAAGACAAATTGTTGTAAAAGGTTATCTGGGGTCTCTTTTGTTAAAAAAAAGCAGACATGCATGGATTTGCAATTAATTTTTGGCAATTAGAAGGCCACTTATTGCAACTGTGCACCATATTTCTGAAATTCCCAGCAGTGAAGGGGTTAAGTAGTTAGCTGATAAGGGTAATAGTATTTTAATGCAGGGGTTACCCTCTCATCTGACACTTCCCAACTTCCTGATCCCTCCCAAACAGCATTCTCCCCTCCCACACCCACACTTCTGGCTTCCATCTTAGGTTCTGGCAGACATGAAACACTATCGGCTAGATTACAAGTTTTGTCGGTAAAGCCGCACGTTGCTAACGCTCCTTTTTTTTCCAGCGCTCACTTTAAACAAAGCTGGTATTACAAGTTTTCTGAATGGCTGCGTTAGCCTCAGAAATGTGAGCGTTAAGCAAATTTGCGCCACTTCTACCTGTAATACCAGCGTTGCTTATGGTAGCGGTAAGCTGGCAAAACGTGCTTGTGCACGATTTCCCCATAGGAAACAATGGGGCAGAATCGGCTGAATTAAAAACCTAACACCTGCAAAGAAGCAGCGTTCAGCTCCTAACGCAGCCCCATTGTTTCCTATGGGAAAACACTTTCTAAGTCTACACCTAACACCCTAACATGAACCCTGAGTCTAAACACCCCTATTTTTACACTTATTAACCCCTAATCTGCCGCCTCCGACATCGCCGACACCTGCATATTATTAACCCCTAATCTGCCGCTCCGTAAACCGCCGCCACCTACATTATACCTATGTACCCCTAATCTGCTGCCCCACCTAAATTATAGTTATTAACCCCTAATCGGCCGCCCACAACGTCGCCGCCACCTAACTACAATTATTAACCCCTAATCTGCCGACCGGACATTGCTGCCACTATAATAAATGTATTAACCCCTAAACCTAAGTCTAACCCTAACCCTAACACCCCCTAACAAATCTATTTTTAATAAATCTAAATAAAATTACTATAATTAAAAAAAATATTCCTATTTAAAACTAAATACTTACCTATAAAATAAACCCTAATAGAGCTACAATATAACTAATAGTTACATTGTAGCTAGCTTAGGATTTATATTTATTTTACAGGCAATTTTGTATTTATTTTAACTAGGTACAATAGCTATTAAATAGTTAATAACTATTTAATAGCTACCTAGTTAAAATAATTACAAAATTACCTGTAAAATAAATCCTAACCTAAGTTACAAATACACCTAACACTACACTATCAATAAATTAATTAAATAAATTAACTACAAATATCTAAAATAAAATACAATTAAATAAACTAAACTATATTACAAAAAAAAACACACAAAATTACAAAAAATAAAAAAATATTACAAGAAGTTTAATCTAATTACACCTAATCTAAGCCCCCTAATAAAATAAAAAAGCCCCCCAAAATAACAAAATTCCCTATCCTAAACTAAATTACAAAGTAATCAGCTCTTTTATCTGTAAAAAAAAAGAAATACAATACCCCCCACATTACAACCCACCACCCACACACCCCTACTCTAAAACCCACCCGATCCCCCCTTAAAAAAAAAAAAAAAAGAGGATGCTCTGCGTCGGATGTCTTGAAGATGGACCCGCTCAGCACCGGATGGATGAAGATAGAAGATGCCGCTTGGATGAAGACATCTGCTGGATGGAGGACCTCTTCTGCCCCGATCAGATGAAGACTTCTGGCCGGATCTGATGAAGACTTGTGCCGGTCCGGATGTCCTCTTCTGCCCCATCGGTGCCCGGCTGGCTGAAGACGGCTCAAGGTAGGATGATCTTCAATGGGGTAGTGTTAGGTTTTTTTAAGGGGGGATCGGGTGGGAGTGCGTCGGTTTAGGGGTTAATACATTTATTATAGTGGTGGAGATGTCCGGTCGGCAGATTAGGGGTTAATAAGTGTAGGTAGGTGGCGGCGACGTTGGGGGGGCAGATTAGGGATTAATAAATATAATGTAGGTGTCGGCGATGTTAGGGGCACAAAATTAGGGGTTCATAGGTATAATGTAGGTGGCGGCGATGTCCAGTCGGCAGATTAGGGGTTAAATTTTTTTATTTTAGTGTTTGCGATGTGGGGGGGCCTTGGTTTAGGGGTTAATAGGTAGTTTATGGGTGTTAGTGTACTTTGTAGCACTTTAGTTAAGAGCTTTATGTTCCGGCATTAGCCCATAAAACTCTTAACTACTGACTTTTATATGCGGTAAGAGTCTTGGAGGTAGAGGCTGTACCGCTCGCTTCTTCCAAGATTTGTAATACCAGCATTAGGCAAATCCCATTAAAAAGATAGGATACGCAATTGACGTAAGGGGATTTGCGATATGGTACTCATAATACCAGCGGGCATTCAAAAGCAGCGTTAGGACCTCTTAATGCTGCTTTCTAAAGCTAACGCAGAACTCGAAATCTAGGCATATTTTTTTTTTTTCATGAGTTAGGTAAAGAGTACAATTTGAAACAACTTTCCAATTTACTTCTATTATCTATATTTACCACCAATCAGCAGCTCCAGAGTCTATCTAGATATGCTTTTCAAGAAAAGATACCAAGAGAATTAAACAAATTAGACAATAGAAATAAATTGAAAAGTTGTTTAAAATTGCATGCTTTCTCTGGATCATGAAAGACAGGTTTTTTTTCAAATTATTTATTTTCTGTAGTGTAGGATCCCCCCTTACCCTCCCACCTATCTTATCCCTTCCAAACTATTATCTAACTCTCCCCCTCTCCAAAGTGTCCTCCATTTTAGGTACTGGCAGCTATCTAATAGTACCATTTATAGATTTATTTTTGTTTGTTTTAAATGTATTTATTATTTTATATTTTCTTCTGTAGTGTAGCAGTCCCTCCTACCCCTTGCTCCGATCACTAATGTAGTGTGTGTGTGTCCCACCCTGATTCCATATTTTTCTGTAGTATAGTGTCCCATTGCTACATCTCCCTTAAACACTTAATTTTCTGTAGGCAGGGTCCCACCCCTCCCTCCCACTCTCTCCTCCCTTCACCACGATGCTAACCACCCACCTCCCTCCATCCCTCCCGAACCTCCCACCAGCACAAATGGAGATCACTAAAAACAGTGACACAGGCCGTGTCACTGTCTGTAACGATCAGGCAGTCTGCACTCAGATGGCGACGGATCATGGATTGTGCTCTGTACCATATAAAGGCAGATGCCTGCAGCCCAGGAAGAGCAAGTTCCGGTTGTCACTTGACAAGTAAGACTTCTGCAGCTTCCTGAAGGACGAACGGAAATATACGTTATGCGGTACGATGGGTTTTGTATCACATGACGTATAGCTCCATCAGCTTTGAGCAAGGGGTTAATTCTTGGCAAAGTGAACAGCCAGTAGCCAGGCATTTCCTTAAAGGGACGGTCAACACCAGAATTTTTGTTGTTTAAAAAGAAAGATAATCCCTTTATTACCCATTCCCCAGTTTTGCATAACCAACACAGTTATAATAATACACGTTTTACCTCTGTAATTATCTTGTATCTAAGCTTCTGCTGACTGCCCCCTTATTTCAGTTCTTTTGACAGACATGCAGTTTAGCCAATCAGTGCTCACTCCTAGGTCACTTTACGTGCATGTGCTCAATGTTATCTATATGAAACATGTGAACTAATGCCCTCTAGTGGTCAAAATGTATTCAGATTAGAGGCAGTCTCAAGGTCTAAGAAATTAGCATATGAACCTCCTAGTTTTAGCTTTCAACTAAGAATACCAAGACAACAATTTAAAGCAGGACATAATGTTAGTGATCTTCGTTTTACACTAATTGATCATTTACCCCTCTTGAGACGGGGTGGAGACAGGAATAAGAAACTGCTACAGGTAGAAGCTAGATGTAGAATTATATTATTTACTATCGATATTGTGTCTATAATTCTCAACACAACTTGTATTCAAGTGTGGGAAGTGATTATATACCTTTTGCATTTACATATCAATGAGGTTGTCCGCTTTCTTATAACTGTATAAAGTGCTTCAGGTAAGAGTGCATGATTCAAAGCAGGAGTTGTACATTTTTGCAGCTGCTGCATTGCTCTTTATTATTGTTGAGTGCTTTAAAAATATATTTTATAAAAAATGCAAAAAATGTACAGATAATGCTTTGTATCATGTACACTAATTCTAAGCAAATTATACAGCTGTAAAACAAAGTATCCAATGTTACTGATCTGTGAGTGTGCATTGCTTCTGTCAAAGGCTGTGAGAATACCTGAGCTCCAAGATGGCAGCACCCAGTATGAAGAGGCGGAGCTTCTGTATCTAGCACCTTTATGCTATTAAATCAGGAGAACTGATTTGAAAAGAGCTGCAGGAACAGGATGAAATGCAATATCAACGTGAGTAGTAACTATTCTTTTGTAGTTGTGCACAGTAGTTTTATGTCCCTTTAATAGTGATGTCACGAATATAAAAATTTGGGTTCGAGAACGGCAAACGCAAACTTCCGCAAATGTTTGCGAACGGGCGAACCGGGAGAACCGCCATAGACTTCAATAGGCAGGCGAATTTTAAAACCCACAGGGACTCTTTCTGGCCACAATAGTGATGGAAAAGTTGTTTCAAGGGGACTAACACCTGGACTGTGGCATGCCGGAGGGGGATCCATGGCAAAACTCCCATGGAAAATGACATAGTTGATGCAGAGTCTGGTTTTAATCCATAAAGGGCATAAATCACCTAACATTCCTAAATTGTTTGGAATAACATGCTTTAAAACATCAGGTATTATGTTGTATCGATCAGGTAGTGTAAGGGTTACGCCCGCTTCACAGTGCACAGTGTAGGTGATATACCTGCCCTGACCATGCTTTGCAGACCAGGTATCAGTGGTCAGATGGACCCTTGCCCCAACACTGTGTGCCAGACATGCCATTATAGCAGACTTATATGGCTTTGGCGTTGCTTTTTGGTAATTAGAAGGCTGCTAAATGCCACTGCGCACCACACATGTTTTATGCCCAGCAGTGAAGGGGTTAATTAGGGAGCATGTAGGGAGCTTGTAGACTTAATTTTAGCTTAAGTGTAGTGTAGTAGACAACCCAAAGTATTGATCTAGGCCCATTTTGGTATATTTAATGCCACCATTTCACCGCCAAATGCGATCAAATAAAAAAAAATTGTTCACTTTTTCACAAACCTTAGGTTTCTCACAGAAATTATTTACAACAACTTATGCAATTATGGCATAAATGGTTGTAAATGCTTCTCTTGGATCCCCTTTGTTCAGAAATAGCAGACTTATATGGCTTTGGCGTTGCTTTTTGGTAAATAGAAGGCTGCTAAATGCCACTGCGCACCACACGTGTTTTATGCCCAGCAGTGAAGGGGTTAATTAGGGAGCATGTAGGCAGCATGTAGAGTTAATTTTAGCTTAAGTGTAGTGTAGTAGACAACCCAAAGTATTGATCTAGGCCCATTTTGGTGTATTTAATGCCACCATTTCACCGCCAAATGCGATCAAATAAAAAAAAATTGTTCACTTTTTCACAAACTTTAGGTTTCTCACAGAAATTATTTACAAACAACTTATGCAATTATGGCATAAATGTTTGTAAATGCTTCTCTGGGATCCCCTTTGTTCAGAAATAGCAGACTTATATGGCTTTGGCGTTGCTTTTTGGTAATTAGAAGGCTGCTAAATGACACTGCACACCACACGTGTTTTATGCCCAGCAGTGAAGGGGTTAATTAGGGAGCATGTAGGGAGCTTGTAGAGTTAATTTTAGCTTTAGTGTAGAGATCATCCTCCCACCTGACACATCAGACCCCCTGATCCCTCCCAAACAGCTCCCTTCCCTCCCCCACCCCACAATTGTCCCCGCCATCTTAAGTACTGGCAGAAAGTCTGCCAGTACTAAAATAAAAGGTTTTTAATTTTTTTTATTTTTTTTTAGCATATTTACATATTCTGTGGTGTAGCATACCCCCTTAGCCCCCAACCTCCCTGATCCCCCCCAAAACAGCTCTCTAACCCTCCCCATCTGCCTTAGTGGCGGCTATCTTGGGTACTGGCAGCTGTCTGCTATTATTTCACAGTCAAAAAAGTGTTGTTTTTTTAAAAAACACTACTGTTACACCAGCTATGAGTGGTGGCACTGGGCAAGTGGGCACAGTATACGCTGTGAGCCTGACACACACGCTGGCAGGCAGGCAACTGCAATTAGATTACACAGGAAAAAAAAAAAAAAAAAGCAGACTGATGTTCTAGCCCTAAAAAGGGCTTTTTGGGGTGCTGTCCTTACAGCAGAGATCAGATGAGTCATTCAGGACTGTAGTGGACACTGAATACACTAGCCTAGCTATCGATTTCCCTATTAAATCAGCAGCAGCTACACTGTCCCTGCTCTCACTAAGAATGCAGCTTCCAAATGAATCTAAAATGGATGCTGTCCAGGAGGTGGGAGGGTCTGGGAGGGAGGGTCTGCTGCTGATTGGCTGGAATGTGTCTTCTGACTGTGAGGTACAGGGTCAAAGTTTACTCAATGATGAGGAATAGGGGGCGGACCAAACATCGCATATGTTCGCCGTCCGCGGCGAACGCGAACATGCTATGTTCGCCGGCGAACTATTCACGACATCACTACCCTTTAACAGACACATATATAGTGAATGTGAGGGTAGGCTGATAAAGAGGCATTAAAGGCTTAATAAATGCTAGATATATTGAAGTATAGAAAGCAATACAGCCTGAGAATACTATGCAGATGTATTTTTTTTATTATTTGCTTAAATATTAAATAAACTAGTCCTAAAGCCCGTGTGCACAGGCTATTTTTTGCAGAACAGCGGTTCCACCCCTTGCTCTCTCTCTATCCCCCCCTATCTTGTTTTCCCCCCTCTATTTTGCTTTCCCTGCCCCCTGTCTTTTGCTCTCGCTCTCCCCCTCTCTTCTACTCTCTCTCTCCCCCTCTCTCTATTTTGCTCTCTCTCTCCCCCCTCTCTTTTGCTCTCTCTCTCCCCCCTCTCTTTTAATCTCTCTCTCCCCGCTCTCTTTTGCTCTCTCTCTCCTCCTCTATTTTTCTCCCTCTTTTTTGCGTTCTCCCCCTCTCTTTTGCTCTCTCTCCCCTTCTCTTTTGCTGTCTCTCTCCCTCTCTTTTGCTCTCTCTATCCCCCTCTTTTGCTCTCCCCCCCTCTGTTTTGCTGTCTCTCACCCTCTTTTGCTCTCTTTCCCCCCTCACTTTTGCTGTCTCTCTCCCCCTCTCTTTTGCTCTCTCACCCCTTTTTTTTTTGCTCTCTCTCCCCTCTCTTTTTCTGTCTCTCTCCCTCTCTTTTGCTCTCTCTATCCCCCCTCTTTTGCTCTCTCTATCCCCCCTCTTTTGCTCTCTCTACCCCCCATCTTTTGCTCTCTTCCTTCCCCCTCTTTTGCTCTCTCTCCCCCTTCTCTTTTGCTCTCTCTTCCCCCTCTCTTTTGTTCTCTCGATCCCCGTCTTTTGTTCTCTCTCTCCCCCTGTTTGCTTTCTCTCTCCTCCCTCTTTTGCTCTCTCTCTCCCCCCTCTTTTGCTCTCTCTATCCCCCCTCTTTTCCACTTTTGCTCTTTCTCCCCCCCCTCTCGTTTGCTGTCTCTCTCCCCCCGCTCTTTTGCTCTCTCTATCCCCCCTCTTTTGCTCTCTCTCTCCTTTCTCTTGCTCTCTTTCCCCCTATCTTTTGCTGTCTCTCTCCCCCTATCTTTTGCTCTCTCCCCTCTCTTTTTATCTCTTTCCCCCTCTCTTTTGCGCTCTCTCTCTCCCCTCTATTTTTCACTCTCCCCCTCTCTTTTGCTCTCTCTCTCCCCCCTATCTTCCCCCTCTCTTCCCCCCTCTCTTTTGCACTCTCCCTCCTCTCTTTTACCCTCTCTTCCCCCTTTCTCCCCCTCTCTTTTGCTGTCTCTCTCCCCTTTCTTTTGCTCTCTCTATCCCCCCCTCTTTTGCTCTCTCACTCCCCTTTCTTTTGCTCTCCCTCTCTTTTTCTCTCTCTATCCCCCCTCTTTTGAGCTCTCTCTTTCATGGCCGCACGCCCCTGCATGGCCCCACCCAAATCATCCGGCCCCATCCCCTGTCACGCCTAGTCGGCCTCAAATGCCAGGAGGTTAGTCCGTTGAAGGCTAGGTGTGTTTGTACTCACGCAGTCTCTACTGCGCATCACAGCTTCAGACAAACACACTTGGCCTTTTATATTACAGGATACGTTTAAAGTCCTAAAGCCTGGTGTTCAAAAACTCACCAGCATGGATTGAAATCACACACAATGTTTGGGGGCTTTTTCTTGCAATAATGTATGTGTCTCTTCTTCACATTCAGTACGCTTGATAGCTAGATAAACATCTCTCAATCTAAAATATAAAATTCTTTGAAGCACTTCTCAGAAATGACAAGACATTTTAGATCATCTCACCAGAGTGAAGCGCTGCAGGTCGTCAA
Organism: Bombina bombina; assembly: GCF_027579735.1. NCBI lineage: Eukaryota > Metazoa > Chordata > Amphibia > Anura > Bombinatoridae > Bombina > Bombina bombina. Next base: position 267,885,089 of record NC_069503.1, read on the forward strand.
GCCCTTATTCTCCAAGTAATAGGTGTAACCAGTTGTCTTAATCTAGGTTTCCTTATGAAAGTTTATTGCAAAGTTACAAGCATTTCAAATGTTTAAATTACAATTTCAAAGTGTTGAATATTCCTTTAAAACTGTACACTGGATAACTGAACTCAGAACATAATGCATGATGCATGGCTCTTCATTAGCAATGTTAGGGACCACCAACAGGCCTGCCATGGGTGAGATCAGACTAGTAACATAGAGAAAGATTACAAGTTGTTCGGTATAGCCATAGTGTACACGCCACGCAAAATGGGCCGTACTGCTATTTCTATACCGCAGCCATTACAAGTTACAAAACAAAAACTTTTGTTGTGCAGTATGGTGCGGTACGCCCTATACCGCACCCAAAAAAGTTTAAACTTGGCATGCTCGTGCACATTTTCCCCCATAGAGATCAATGGAGAAAAAGTGTTGGAAAAAAAAATAACACCTGCGATTGCGAAATGGCGATCACATTAACACCTTCCCCATTGAAGTCTATGGAGAAACAAAAGTTGTTTAAAAACCTAACACCCTAACATAAACCCCTAGTCTAATAACCCCTAAACTGCAGTTCCCCTACACCGCCAACAATAAATAAAGTATTTAACCCCTAATCCACCATGCCACCACATCCCTACTATTAAAATAAACCTAGTAACCTAGTAAATTCTGATAATTGTACTCTACTCACAAGTATATATATAAATATATATATATACACATGGGCTACTTGAGGTAGCATTTACAATTTATGAAAGTTATAAAAACTGGGTTTAAAAGGTGCCATAGTAGCTAAAGAATAGGGGAAATCTTATAGTTATGCATAAAGCAAAGTTGGTTGAATTTGGGGATTATTTGCAGAAACAATGGTAGATTTGGAGCAAGCAGTATTATAATGCTCCTCATTAATATGGCTTAAAAAAATCAATATAATTGTGACAGTTTTGGGGGCATATTTATGATTGTGCGAGCAGACATGATCCGATATAGCTGATTATGTCCGCTGCACATCGATAAATGTCGACAACATACGCTCTCAGCATTTATCATTGCACCAGCAGTTCTTGTGAACTGCTGGTACAATACCGCCCCCTGCAGATTCGCGGCCAATCGACCGCTAGCAGGGGGTGTCACTCAACCCAATTTTATTCGATTGGGTTGATTTCTGACAATTTTTCTCCACCGCCTTAGAGCAGGCGGACAGGTTATGGAGCAGCGGTCTTTAGACCGTTGCTTCATAACTCCTGTTTCCGGCGAGCCTTCAGGGGCATCAAGCTCCATACAGAGCTTGATAAATATGCCCCATAGAGACCAGTGGTGGTAACTGTCAGAAAGGTGTAATTGAGAATAAAAGATCTGTACAATGTATCTGGCTGAAGAATAAAGTCTTAAAGGGGCATGAAAGTCAAAATTAAACTTTCATGCTTCAGACAGAGCACGCAATTTTAAGATACTTTCTAGTTTACTTCTATTATCAAATTAACTTTGTTCTGGTTTTGTTTATTGGTAAGTTCAGCAGCAGCAAAGCAAAGCAATTACTGGGTTACTACTCACATACGACTTTTGTCAGTCTCTTAAAATTGTACACTCTCTCATGTCCATTTAAGTTTAGTTGGCTGAAAGGTAGGAATGTTTGGAGTAATTAACATGAAATATTGTAAGTTGATCAGTTTTTTTCAGTTTTTATTTTGTGTAAGAGTGATTGGGAGATTTTTATAATTTACTTAAAGGGACACTATACCCAAACATTTTCTTTCATGATTGAGGTACAGAATATAATTTTAAACAACATTCCAATTTACTTCTATTACCTAATTAGCTTCATTCTTTTAATATACTTTAATGAAGAAATAGCGATGCACACGATAACCAATCACAGGAGGCATCTATGTGCAGCTACCAATCAGCAGCTACTAAGCATATCTAGATATGCTTTTCAGCAAAGAATATCAAGAGAATGAAGCAAAATAGATAATAGAAGTAAATTAGAAAGTTGTTTATAATTGTATGCTCTTTCTAAATCATGAAAGAAAAAATTTGGGTTTCATGTCCCTTTAAGTAATTGAGTGAATATGATAGATGAATGTGAGATCAGAAATGGGATGCAGGTGTGATAAGGATTTATTGACATTAGAGGTGAAGGGCATTTCTGTTTTTGTCTTTGCAGATGAATGCAGAATCAATAAAAACTCAACCTTTGACATATTTGATTTAAGGTGGTGAGAAACCATCCATGAAATGTTTAAATATCCCTATATTGTACCTTGAAGCATTACAACTGTTAATGATAAAGAAGATAAAGCGGTGCCCTATAAGGAGATACCAAAGTAGTAGATAAAAAGAAATATATATATATGTGTGTGTGTGTGTGTGTGTGTGTGTGTATATGTCTACATACAGTATGTCTATATATGGTTATGTATGTGTTTATATGTGTACATATACATGCATATAAAAAACACATATATACACATGTATAGACATATATGCATACACTTTTGAGCCCTTCCCAGTCAAATACCTTTAAACATGCAATATCATATTCATTTGTAATGTTTAATGTGTTTTGAATAGAAAGGCTTGAAATTCCTATGTTCTTCACGTAGAAAAAAAATCATATATATATATCTGTATATACAAAATCTATCTATCTATCCATCAGTATATATTCATATAGATATATTGGTATAGATATATGTTTTAAAAAAAACATTATATATGTATATAGAAATATATATTTAAAAATATATGTGAAGAACATAGGAATATTAAGTCCAGTGGTGAATTAGAGTGTGATAACTAGACTTCTATGGTGAGGAGTTAGCATGGTCACAATATCTGAAGTCCTGAAGATAGCGCGCCTGAGTTTTTCGCTCTTGTGCTAACTTTTTACTTTCAACTTGTAATACGTGTGCTAATTTGGCCGCGCTAATTTTTCCCTTTGAACCCAGCATTCGAGCGGAAAAAAAAAATTGCATGCTACTTGCCCTAAATATTTTTCTTATAAATCCCTATAGTCAACTTAAAAAGAAAATCAATACAATTATTAACATTTAGAATTAACGGACAATCATTTAGTAAATAGCTGCTTCTAGTTTCTAATTGTTTAGGTTCAGTGAAAATTTCAGTGAGCTCATTAGAGTATTGTGAAAAAGTTTCCCTTTTCACAAGGCTGATTGCTAAAAGTTCCCATGAGATATCTTCTGCCAAAGTCCTGTCCTTATTGTCATACAAGTCTATCAGTCATCTTTTGACCTTAGCGAAAGGGGGAAGGTGAACTGAAAAAGAAACACATTCAATTACCATGGAAAAAAGAATAATGCTACTCTGATTGCTTGTGGAGAGCATAGCCAAAAATCTGGATATTAAAGGGCAAAATAAGATTTAGTTGTAAAATAATGTATTGTGTCTCACAGAGAAATAAAAGGAAAGAACACTACAGATTATCTCACGTCCAGGAATGAGCACATTTAATATAGAAACAATAGTGTGATACCATTATTTGTTGAGTTTTAAAATGCTTGTTTGCTACATAAAATTGAAATTACTTAATTATGTTATATTATTGTAAATACACATGTATGTATATTTTTATATAAACAAATAGCAAATGCTATATAAAATATTTTTTTTTAGTTTTAGTTAATAGATGTGTTTTCTCAGAAAAAGGCTTGTTAGGATATTTTGGGCTAGATTACAAGTGAAGCATAATCGTTTGCACCCGGGCAATAAGGGGTTTATCGTGAGGGTTTGCGCTTCTCGGGCTTACCGGTCGTATTACAAGTTGAGTGTAAACACGATCACGTGAGCACAATCACGATGTACGCTACAATCCTTACAGTGACTTCAGAGAAACAAAAGACATGAAAAATACATTACAAAGTAGTTACACTCATATTAACACTGTGTAATAAAATTGATTAAAAAAAATATTGCACAAAAATGTTATAAGGGCTCAAAGATATGACTAAAGATATGTATGGATATTTATTTATATATATGTGTGTGTGTACATATGTATTTATGTATTTATTTGTGCATATATGTATTTACAGACATATTTACACATATAAATACATAAATATATATATATATACACATACAAAGATATATATATAAGTGCATTAGAGCCCTTTGCCGTTAAAGGGACATAATACCCAAATGTTTAAACACTTGAAAGTGATGCAGCATAGCTGTAAAAAGCTGACTAGAAAATATCACCTGAGCATCTCTATGTAAAAAAGAAAGATATTTTACCTCAAAAGTTTCTCAGTAGCTACATCCCATTGTAAAGGACTTCTAAGCAGCAAATTAGTATGTCTGTCCCGGGACAGCTGAAGGATTGAGCCTCATGCACTCTCATGTTATTTTCCTATTCAGTGTAAGGAAATTTACAATGAAACCTCATGGCATCATTTCTTCATTTCATTTTTTTTTTTTTTTACCTGCAGCTGGGAAGTAACTGAGTATAACTTTTTACACAGAACTTACTCTGCTGAGCTGAGGAAATTGTGAGGTAATATATCTTCCTTTTTTACATAGAGATGCTCAGGTGATATTTTCCTGTCAGCTTTTTACAGTTATACTGCATTAGTTTCAAGTGATTTAGCATATGAGTATTATATCCCTTTAAGTAGATGAAAACATGAAAAAATATATTTATGCAATATTCATATTTAATAAAGGTTTTAACTATGGGGTCAATTTATCAAGCTCCGTAAACAGAAGTTATAAAGCAGCGGCCTAAAGACTGGCCACAAATCTGCAGGGGGCGGTATTGCACCAGCAGTTCACAAGAACTGCTGGTGCAATGATAATTGCCAACAGCGTATTCTGTCGGCATTTATTGATGTGCAGCGGCTATGATACGCTACATCGTATCATGTCCGCTCGCACCTTAGTAAATTGACCCCTATGTATTTACTGTAAATATTTGCATTAGTTAGTTTCTATATGCATCTTTACATTTATAGTATAGTGCAACATTTAGGGCTAGATTAGAAGTGGTGCGCCAAATTTATTGCGCATGTGTGTTATAGCAATATTGCATACGCATTAATTTGCACTTGTTTTACAAGTAGAAAGTAAACACATTTGCTTGAGCACAATCAAATTAAATGCACGTTGGGTTAGTGCTACTGAAGACCTTGCGTAAAGGGTTAGGGCTAAAATAAAAGTTGCACTAAATACATTAATAAAAACAGTTACAAACACTATTTGATAAAAATTCATAAATATATTAATAAAAAAAATATTTATAAGGGTTCACGCTATATTGAATATGGCCATATATTTAGCTGCAAAGAGCTATAAAATAATAATAATAATAATAAAAAAATATATATATACAGTATCTCACAAAAGTGAGTACACCCCTCACATTTTTGTAAATATTTTATTATATCTTTTCATGTGACAACACTGAAGTTATGACACTTTGCTACAATGTAAAGTAGTGAGTGTACAGCCTGTATATCAGTGTAAATTTGCTGTCCCCTCAAAATGACTCAACACACAGCCATTAATGTCTAAACTGTTGGCAAAAAAAGTGAGTATACCCCTAAGTGGAAATGTCCAAATTGAGCCAAAAGTGTCAATATTTTATGTGGCCACCATTATTTTTCAGCACTGCCTTAACCCTCTTGGGCATAGAGTTCACCAGAGCTTCACAGGTTGCAAATTGAGTCCTCTTCCACTCCTCCATGACAACATCACAGAGCTGGTAGATGTTAGAGACCTTGCACTCCCCCACCTTCCTCCCACCTTCCATTTGAGGATGCCCCACAGATGCTCAATAGGGTTTAGGTCTGGAGACATGCTTGGCCAGTCCATCACCTTTACACTCAGCTTCTTTAGCAAGGTAGTGGTCGTCTTGGAGGTGCGTTTGAAGTTGTTATCATGTTGGAATACTATACTGCGGCACAGTCTCCGAAGGAAGGGGATCATGCTCTACTTCAGTATGTCACTATGCATGTTGGCATTCATGGTTCCCTCAATGAACTGTAGCTCCCCAGTGCTGGCAGCACTCATGCAGATCCAGACCATGACACTCCCACCACCATGCTTGACTGTAGGCAAGACACATTTGTCTTTGTACATCTCACCTGGTTGCCGCCACACATGCTTGACACCATCTGAACCAAATAAGTTTATCTTGGTCACATCGGACCACAGGACATGGTTCCATTAATCCGTGTCCTTAGTCTGCTTGTCTTCAGCAACTGCTTGCTATCTTGTGCATTATCTTTAGAAGAGGCTTCCTTCTGGGACAACAGCCATGCATACCAATTTGATGAAGTGTGTGGTGTATAGTGTGAGCGCTGACAGGCTGACCCCCCACCCCTTCAACCTCTGCAGCAATGCTGGCAGCACTCATACGTCTATTTCCCAAAGACAACCTCTGGATATGACACTGAGCACATGCACTCAACTTCTTTGGTCGACCATGGCGAGGTCTGTTCTGAGTGGAACCTGTCCTGTGAAACCACTGTATGGTCTTGCCCACCGTGCTGCAGCTCAGTTTCAGGGTCTTGGCAATCTTCTTATAGCCTAGGCCATCTTTATGTAGAGCAGCAATTCTTTTTTCAGATCCTCAGAGAGTTCTTTGCCATGAGGTGCCATGTTGAACTTCCAGTGACCATTTTGAGAGAGTGTGAGAGCGATAACACCAAATTTAATACACCTGCTCCCCATTCACACCTGAGACCTTGTAACACTAACGAGTCACATGAAATTGGGAGGGATAATGGCTTATTGGGCAAAATTTGGGCATTTCCACTTAGGGGTGTACTCACTTTTGTTGCCAACTGTTTAGACATTAATGGCTGTGTGTTGAGTCATTTTGAGGGGACAGCAAATTTACACTGTTATAGAGGCTGTACACTCATTACTTTACATTGTAGCAAAGTGCCATTTCTTCAGTGTTGTCACATGAAAAGATATAATCAAATATTTACAAAAATGTGAGGGGTGTACTCACTTTTGTGAGATACTGTATGTGGTTTTATTTGTTTTTTTTGGTACTTTTGCTAATTGTATTTACCTCATTCAGCAGTGAAACTTGTAGTATTATTATCTTTCCTTTTTCTGATTGCAGGTTACCTTCCCTTGCTTCATATATTTTTACAGAAATAAATTTATAAAGTGTATTGTTTTTGCAATAATTTTAAGGCACAAAACCCAAGTCTGCCTATTTCATTTGATCAAATACAACTTTCTAATATTCTACATAAAACACAAGGGAAATCTCAAAGATGATATAAGCCATACATAAAAATGTCAAATATAAAACAAAATGTGAAATAAAAGTTTATTTATTTTTTTAATAAAGTTTACAAAGGGTGGATAGTATTTTTATCACATTGAATCTGTAATGAGAACAATTTAACTGCATTTGAATAACTTTATAAGACTCTAAACAGAAACAGTAACTGTTATTGCCCAAAACATAGTATAATAAAGAGTATGTGCTGTAAATAAAACCAAATAGATCTATTTAGATGTATATATCTCACCCTGGGGATAGGTTCTGTGTAGCTTGCCAATGTCATTTTCAGTTGAATTTTGTCAGCTTTTAATGCCTTTTTTACTTGATAGAGCAGCTTGTAATTCCTATACCTCACAACCCCCTGATATACATCCCTGAACAGATACATAAACTGTCTAAAAATAAATTTGTATTGAATATTAGATATTGGTCTCTTCTTATACTGCCCTCTCATGTTCATGCTGCCCTGGGAGATGAATGTGCCAGGATAAGTTATCTGGGGCTCATAAAATCTTTTTCAAAAGATTGAAATAAAGTCCGCGCTTGCAGAAGACAAATCAATTGTGACATTTCTGAATAGAGTGCGATGCATTTAATTAGCACAAGACATACTGGCAAATTCTGAATTACCCAATAAATCACTGAATGCTGGAACCATACGAGCTGGGAATCAGCTGTCTACTGAGATGTACAGCATGTGATAATAAAGAGCTTTGGTCATTTGTATTTCCATTTTCCCTATTTTCCATTAAATTTTTCCTATTCTGACATTTATTTCCAGTATCGTTTTTTTAATTAGTTCCTGATTCTCCTTATGTGAAAATGCAAAAAATAAGACAACGTAGTTTCTAATTTTTTAAATTTACAGTTTATCACTACTTTAGTTGTTGCTAGTAAAGTTATCCCATTGTGCCAAAGCAAATGATTTGGATAACACTACTGAATACAGAAGGTTCAAAGCAACCCATTGAGAAGTCAAACATTTGCATATTTAAAGTGGCATTCTAATGCAGAAACAACATGCTCTCATTAGTTAGCAGGCCTTTTTCCCATTGCTAACCATAGATATTTTCCTTGGAGCATATAATGTTTACATAAGTAAGACCCCTCTGGGAGCCTCAGAAAGAGGGCGGGCTTTATGCACAATAGACAAGACTTACAATTTTAACCCTAGTTACTCTGTATCTTCCAACCAATCTACCCATCACCCTGCCTACCAATAAGTTTATCTATTCTCACACATTCATCTGTCACACTACTTGAGTTAGTATCAAAGTCAGAAATACCCAGAGATTGAGGTAGGGGTGAGAGATAACCAACCGAAGACTCTGGACAACTCCTGGCAAAGACTGATACAAGTAATGTACAGTAGAGAACAAAAAGTGGTACCTGTAGAAAGATATGTGGAGACTCCACGCCAAGGCCAAAAGCGTGACCACCCGGAACAGTAGCTTGCGAGGTACCAGAGGAGTTAAAAGAGCCAAGGTCAAAGTACAGTTTGAAGTTAAAGCCAGGTATCAATTCAAGCTTGCAAGGTACCAGAGGAGTAAGAAGAGCCAAGGTCAAAGTACAGTCTGAAGTTAAAGCCAGGTATCTTGAAGTTGAAGTAGAAGTGCACCCACTAGCAATATAGAATACTATACTCGGGCAAGGAGGATATAGCAATCTCCGCTTCAAAAGACAAAATATGCTCCAATAATGACGCGATCGCGATGACACACTAATAACGCCCAAAAAGTCATGACCACAACGCAACGTTGATGGCAAAAAATTACACAGCTGCGGCAATAAACAATTATGCAACCGTGATGATGCAACAGCAATGCCAAACAAGGTAAACAAACGGTGATGACAGTATCCCCCACTAAAGGTTACCTCCAGAACCCGAGGCTGGCTTATGTTAATGAGAAGCATGACTTTGGGCAATCAAAGAATGGGCATGTACATGTCTAGTGGGCACCCAGGATCTACCAGCCATAGAATATCCCTTCCAGTGCACCAGGTAGAAGCCCCTGCATCTAGAGTCCAGGATTTTTGAGATTTAAAACGCACCTTGATTCAGCTCACCTTGTATCATAACTGTAGGAGGAGGAAGTTTAGGATGAGAGAACCTATTACTGCAGAGAGGTTTAAGGAGAGCTACATGGAAAACTGGAGAAATATGCAGAGTATGAGGTAAAGCCAACTTGTATGAGACTGGATTAATCTGTTTGAGGATACGATAAGGACCTATGTATCTAGGTCCTAATTTTTGGGATGGTTGTCGAGGTTGAATGTGACGCATGGGTAGCCAAACTTGATCCCCAAAGGAAAAGTGTAAGTCTCTGGCATGACGGCAATCAACAAAAAACTTGTGTCTGTGGGAGGAGGCTTGTAAAACAGAACGAATCCGACACCAATGTCTTAATAATTCCTGCAATCAGCAACCAGAACACAGACAAGAGAGGAGAGTAGTGCCAATGGATGTTTCTGGCTAGTTTGGCTAAAGGTAGAAGGTTTAACTAATCTGTTTGTTGTAGGTTTACAAAACCTCCAGACATGCTGTATGAAGAGTAAAGTTCTTGAGCAGAAGATAGCTTGGGTAACGGGATGAAATGTGCTTGCTTGGAAAAGCAGTCCACAACTATCCAAATTACCGTATGGCTGTTGGAAGGAGACATATCTACCACAAAATCCAGGGAGAGATGGGTCCATGGTTGTTTGGATATACGCAACTGTTGCAAAAGATCAGATGGCAGGCACCGAGGAGTTTTGTTAGATGCACAGTTTACAAAAGCTTTAACACAATTTCTAGTATCGTTCTTAATAGATGGCCACCAGACATGTTGGCAAAGTATTTTGTAAGTCCGGTCCACACCTGGGTGACCTGATATTTTGTTATCATAATCCCAAGCCAAAAGTGCTGTAGGAGGAACATAAAGGGTGTTAGACGCGTTGTTAGCAGTGACGGGAATAATGTTCTGAGCATTACTCCATTTCCTTAACAAGAAGTTTAGTTATCTGGGAGATGAAGCAGATAGGAGGTAGAATTAGTTCAGATTTTTCCTGAATAGGAGCTGTTGTCTGGCAAAACTGGCTGGAAAGAGCATCAGCTTTCTTGTTTTTAGTCTCTGGGATATAGGAGAGTATGAAATTGAAGCAGGAGAAAAAGAGGGCCCACCGAGCTTGTCTGGCATTTAATCACTGTGCAGATTCCAAATAGGTTAAGTTCTTGTGATTGGTAAGAATGAGTATTGGTATTTCCGTACCCTCCAACCAGTGTCTCCAGTCAGTAAGGGCTAATTTCAAAGTTAGAAGCTCCTTATTCCCCATGTCATAATTAGTTTCAGGTGCAGAAAAAACATTTGGAAAAGAAAGCCACTGGGTGGAACTTTGAAGTAGTAGGATCTCTTTGTGAAAGTAGTGCTCCTGCCCTGAGGTCAGATGCATCAACCTTGAGAACGAACTGTAACTCAGAATTCTGATGTTTTAGAACAGGTGCAGAAGAGAAGGGAGTTTTTCATTTCTCAAAAGCTGCAACGGCTGAGTGAGGCCATTCTTTGCAATTCTGATTTTGCTTTGTTAGCTCAGAGATAGGTGCAATAATTTTAGAAAAGTTCTGGATAAATGTTTAGGTAATAGCGAATCTTAAATAATACATTGCATACCTTTAAGGGTGGTAGGTTTAGGCCAATTCAATATAACCTCCAATTTGGAGGGATCCATGGCCAAGGCATCTTTGCAAATGCTATATACAAGAAACTGTATTTGTTCTTTTTTCAAATTCCCACTAATTTTGCATATAATGAATTTTCCTATAATCGAAAAAAGAACCTGCTCAACATGTCTTCGATGCTCAGTAAGTGATTTAGAGAAAATCTAAATATCGTCCAGGTAAACGATGACTGTTCTGTATAGTAAGTCCCAGAAAATGTTGTTGACAAGGGCTTGAAAGACCGCTGGGCATTACAGAGCCCAAAAGGCATCACTAATTATACATAATGACTGGCCCTTGTGTTGAAAGCAGTTTTCCATTCTTTGCCCTTGTGTAATCAGACTAAGTTGTAGGCCCAATGTAAATATAATTTGGTAAAATAGCGGGCTCCTTGAAGACAATCAAACAGCTCTGGTATCAAAGGTAGAGGGTATCAGTTTTTAATTGTGATTTGATTCAGAGCTTGGTAGTCAATACATGGATGTAACCCTCCATCCTTCTTGCGCACGAAAAATAAACCTGCCCCAGCAGGAGAGAAAGAAGGATGGATAAATTCCTTAGCAAGGTTTTCTTGTATATAGTATTCCATTGCCTTAGATTCTTGTTTCAAAAGAGGGTATATTCGTCTTTTAATTATGGGGGCCCCAGGATACAAGTCTAGTTTGCAATCGTACGGGCGATGATGAGGTTATCCACGCCTCTCTTTTCAAAAACAACTGTGAACGAAGAATAGGCTTTTGGTACGCTGGGAGATGCGTCAACTGTAGCCATAGGAAAAGGATAGTTATTTTCCTATGATATGTGCTCTAATCAAATTTCTCATAGTCCTTTTCTAATAGGTTTGTTATGACATTCCAAGGGATTACAACAGAGGTTACCAAATAGGTGATGATATTTGAATAGATATTTGTTTTGAGCTATATTCACTTACTGCTTTTATCACAGAAGGAACAACACATATCTCTGTTTATCACAGAGTTTATTTGTAAAACACCCAATTGAACAGTTTATTTCCAATTGAACACTGTGTTGGATAAAATCTATTCCCACAACATTTGAAACTAACACACTTCAGCTTCTAGCATCAGCCTTACAAGAATGCAGCCAACACACTGACCAGCTGTGTCCATACACTTACAGGTTTGGGCATGCCCAGACATGCAGTGTGTCATATCCAATTTCTACTGACTCCTCCTTTAATTCATAATCACCTCCTATACTACTTCTACCCTATTTAAGTCAAGTTTGACTTGTACTTCCTTGCTTGAAGATTGCAAGCAGTATGCTGTGATTATTCAGTTTTACGCTCAACTAATTCTTTTTGTTTGTTCGGATACCATAATTTTGTGCTCTCCGAATATTTTAAAATCTATTTGGACTTTGAAAACATCAAGCTGCTCTTTGGTTTGGGAGTTGTCAGTTTCCATATGTTCCTTCAACTGATCAGCAAATATTTTACCTGCATCACAAATTTCATGAACATCTCTGTTTTCACTTGCATTCAGCGTTTCAGACTCAGCAGATCTGAATATATGTAGGTTCGTCATCCCGTTGCGACTCAGTTTCCATCTGCGTGAGGTCAGAACACCAAGCGGCCCAGAAACAGATAACTCACTCCGTGGTACAAACTGTTCAACAAAAGAGTGACTAAATCTACAACTTAACTGTTCTCTCGGGAAACACCTTATCTAGTGAGCTGAAGTCTCTCTCTTTCAACTGAACTGTAAGTCATATTTTGCATATTCCTTTTTCTGGCTGTTATGATATTCGTGTCATTTTATCACCAGTTTCCAAACTTTGCCACCTCCATGGAAACTAAGCCTAACACTTTTATGACAGAATAATATAATTGTATACTATTAGCTACAAGGATTTTTGTAGGGTTGGTGCCCTTACTGCAATAACAAATATGGCTTCAATTTGATCAGGGGTACACCATACTTAGGCCTAGTTTCCATTGAGATGGTAAAGTTTGGAAACTGGTAGTAACATAAAAATTCTCCATAGACTTTAATGGAGATAAATGTTTTCCCACCAGTTACCACACTTTACCACCTCAATGGACGCTAGTCCTAAGATGTATGTAATACTAATAGTATACAAGTGACAGTATAGACAACCGAAGTACACTGTGTGCAATATATCCAGCCACTGAGAAATTATTGTTATTAATTATTGTACTTGTTAAATATTTTACACTCAAAGGAAAAGGTATGCTATGTACTGTAACTACTATTGTAATGCCGTAAAGAGTATGTAGCAAACTACCAGGTAACCACAGTGTCCCTACTGCAGTAACAAAAAATATTGCTTCAAGTAGATGAAGGGTACTAGTAATATTTGTATAATATCTCCTCTTACTTGCTTGCATGGGTATTACAAGTTGAAAGTAAATGTGTTTTCTCAAGTGCAAAAACATAAGGGCGCATCTGGTTTGTGCAAGTGGAGACCTAGCAGAAAGTGTAAGACTTAAAAAAAATGTGCACCAAATACATTAAAATAAAGTTTTAAACTCATATATACACTATCTTATAAAAATGATGTTTATAAATATTAATATATTTGTATATGGTATATGTCAATGTATTTGAATGGAAAGGGATATAATGGGGCCTATCTATCAAAGTGTCAACCGCAAATATGCCAGAATTCTGCATCATAATTGTTGCGAGATTGATCCAAACTAGTTATCAAAGCCTCAAGATTGGCAAATGTTGAAATTTGTGATGTAACATACGATCCTATAATCTCAATCCAATGCAGATCGATGCTTACGTCACATTCGGCTCTATTTGACACTTTTTCCAATTTATCAAATAGTTCAAAGGTGCTCTCGCGGCTATTCGGACGCATCGTATCTGGTTTTCAATCCGCCACCCTTGAGGACGTGGATGCCATAGAAATCAATGGAAGTCTGAAAGCATGGAAAGCTTATGTTCGATGCTGCAAGATAATGAAATATACCCCATTGATTTCTATGGTAGATAACAAGTTACGTTTACAGCTAACACCCTAACATAAACCCTGAGTCTAAACACCCCTAATCTGCCGTCCCCGACATCGCTGCAACCTAATTAAAATGTATTAACTCCTATTCCGCCGCTCCCCGACACCGCCGCCACTAAATAAACTTATTAACCCCTAAAACATCTGGCCTCCCACATCACCACCACCAACTAAAACTATTAACCCCTAAACCGTCAGCCCACCACATCACCAAAAACTAAATTAAGCTATTAACCCCTAAAACTAACAACCCCTTAACTTTAATTTAAAATTACAAGATCCCTATCTTAAAATAAATTAAAACTTACCTGTAGAATTACCTGTAGATCCATCCAGCTGGCAAAGTCTTCATCCAGGCGGCCTCTTCTATCTTCATCCAGCTGGCAAAGTCTTCATCCAGACGACGTCTTCTATCTTCATCCAGCCGACACAGAGCGGGTTCATTCTGAAGACATCCAATGTGGAGCTCCTCTTCTTATGTCCACCGCCGTAAACTGAAGCTTCAATGCAAAGGACACAATTTAAGATGGCATCCCTTGCATTCCTATTGGCTGATTTGAGTGCTAAATTCAAATCAGCCAATAGGATGCGACCTTCTGAAATCCTATTGACTTTTCAAATCAGCCAATAGAATTTCAGTAGCTCTCATCCTATTGGCTGATTTGAACAGCTATATATAAAAAAATAAATAAAAGCTAAGAACATAATTAGAAATTTTTGACTACTAAAATTTAAACAGTATAAATGTATGTACAAATCGTTTGGCTACATAAAATGTTTAACTTATATTTTAGACTATCTGGATTATGTCAGTATTTTTTTTCAAGACTCATTTGTGCCAGAAATACCAGATTTCACTATACCACTGGTTTTCAAACCTGTCCTCAGGCCTTCCCAACAGTTCATAATCTTGGATGAGAGCAGGTAAAATAACCATGTTTACTAATCAGCTGATTATTTCACCTGTGCTCTAGTTCAGATATCCACAAAACGTGGCCTGTTAGGGAGGCCTGAGGACGGATTTGAAAACCAGTGCACTATACTGATATCTGATTCCTCAGGTAACTTGATATTTAGGGCCATTACAAGTGGCTGGTTATTGCTACTGCAAGCTCACAGTAGCAATTAAGTGCCCCAAATGCCCTCAAAATAGAGGGCATTTTAGTTTTTTATTAAATAAAAATGTAGCATAAATAAAAAGCAACTGCACTAGGCAGTTTTGGGGCTTTAAAGTTGGTGGGAGTGGGGTGTTAGAAAAAGTGCCTTTACATTGCGGTCTATGGGAACTTTGTGTTCCCTGTAAATATATATGTATATGCTTTTATATATATATATGTTTATGTGTTAATATGTGTATCTACATATGTATATCAGCTCGTGTTCGCATTGCTATTAGCTTGTAATACCAGCACACATTAGCATGTGCTGGTATTACACAGGGGAGCTCAAATATTGCTTTATTGAAAGCGATATTTAGTGCTCCACTTGTAATCCAGTCCTAATTAGCTATTTGCAATGTAAAATGTCAAACATTAACAAATAAAAACATAAATATATTCACATATATAGACATATTCATATGTTTATTTTTTAAAAAAGGATTCTTGGTAATTAACACATTGTTTAAAAAATTATATTTACATAGATAAAAACATATCTGAGCTGAAAAAAATAACAAAGGATGAAAGTATACAAAATATTAACTATTAACAACTATATCCTACTACCTATGAACAACTTACTATTAACTATTTACAAATATAACCTAATAACTAGATACGTGCAGCGTCGAAAAATTTGGTTCGGACCGATTCGAATTTCGGTTCGGATCGATTCGATTTAGGAAGAAATCGAATTAATTTTTTTCGGATTCATTCGGATTCTTTTGGATTCGTGGGAAATTCAGTTTGATTCGGTTCGAATCAATTTGGAATTTCGGAATTTGGGTCAGTGTTAAGTGGGATGTGCTGTGTATTACACTAGTATACTGTACAATACTAGTGTAATACACAGCCATCCGAATCTACCGAATAAATTTGAATCGATTCGGATTTATTCGCTAGATTCGGCACTACCGCAATTCGGAGATTCGATTCGATCTGAATCTCCGAATTCGACAAATTTGTCCTAATTTCATTTTGGACCGAATCGAATTGCACATGTCTACTAATAACATTTTTTGATTAACTATGAACTACTTACTTTTAACTCTTAACTGTTTACTAATATCGAACTACTACCTAATCTATACTACCTATATCCTTCTTCTAACAAATGTTTTAGGGCAGTGGCGGCTCGTGGGTTATTCAAATGGGGGCTCACAATACATAAATTGTGAAAATTAAATTTACATTTACGACGTAATGTACAAGTTAAAATACATTTCTGTTTTGGTTAGATGGGAGTATCTTTCATAAGTCTTGAAGGCTCCTGGTTTTTCCAGCACTGTTTATTTCTGCTATCCAATTTCTATATTCTTCACCATATGCAAAGGTTAGAGGCACAGGATTCTGATCTCCAGATATAACAATCTCTAATGGCATGAGGCAGGGATGCCCCCTCTCTCCTATTATATTTGCCTTAGTAATGGATGGAACCCTTTTACCAGGCTGTTCAGAACTCTCTGCAGATATCTGGGGTTCCTTTTGGCACCCAAGATGATTGAATTGTATTATTTGCAGACAATGTTACTCTTTGTTAGGTAAGTGGTGAGGACACTGTAAAAGTATATATATCTCATACAGATTAATATTTCACTTAGCCTCTAGACACTTCCTATAGCCTGTAATGAGTGTCTAGATTCTGGATGAAGATATTTTGGACCATTCCTCCTTGCAAAACATCTCCAGTTCAGTTAAGTTTGATGGTTTCCAAGCATGGACAGCCCGCTTCAAATCACACCACAGATTTTCAATGATATTCAGGTCTGGGGACTGGGATGGCCATTCCAGAACATTGTACTTGTTCCTCTGCATAAATGCTAGAGTAGATTTTGAGCAGTGTTTTTGGTGGAGGTCAGATTTAGAGCAAAAAGCAAACCCTGGTTATACATGGAAAGCCATGGGTATATTTGTATAGGATGCAAGCACAGAAGAAACAAGATTAAGGCAGTTCACGCACTTTAAGCAGTTCATGCAGTATCAAATGCAATGGTTAGTATGCTGGCAGTAGCAAGGATGACAAAATGTGCCAAGAAATCACGGGTATATAGCAATTAAGGCAGTTCATGCACTTCAAGCAGTTCATGCAATGTAAGATGCAGTGATTAGAGTAGCAAAGATGACAAATTATGCCCAGCAATCACAGGTATGTGGCAATATGTTTCCAAAAGTGTCAGCAGTATTCATGCATAAACAATTGCTATATTGATGAAGCTCCGGCACTCGAGGACCAAAGTCCGCCGGAAGATGAAAGCTGTTTATGTATAACGCTCTATGAGCGATCTCACCCAAACCGTATCAGGATATCAAATGGATACTGTCCTTTCTGTAGACTCCAGTAACGGTAAGCGTGTAACAAGCTGTCAGCGCTCCAAACCACCGTGCAGGTATCCAGCTCTATTGGCATCTGACGTCACATCCATAGTAGCAGGCAACGCGCGTTTTGGGCTCAGCCCTTCAACTTGGCCTGTTAAAATTCGGATACCCAACTCCTTTTAAAGCTTGCTCGCTGTGTGTAGTAGTCACGCCCATCTAGCGTAACCACCCCCCGACTATCATGGACAAGTGTCAGACACATCACAGACATGCGCAAATACACATAAACGTAAACAGCTGATGTACCAGACATAAAAACTTTATGTAATGAGCAGAAAAATGTGCCATTTATGAAATGAAGGTGAACACTTGATCATCACATTATAATGCATTCTGCTCATGCAAAAACATTAATGTCAGACACAGGAACTAAATGTATTGAATAGTAAGATAAACCATTTGTTGAATATAACTCAACAATTGATGGTCACTTTGTGACACCTACTACTCACATATGAAAGCTATTTTTATTAGAGGTAATATACATACAAACATAGTGGATATAGTCAAACAAGAAATAAATAATAAGTGATAATAAATAATAACAATATAAAAGCATTTTAATGCTCAGTTGGAAGGACAGAAACTACAAGTTTCAACAAATGGACAATAATCTCGAAAGGATTCTATGTCCTAATCCAAACTTCAATATAACTGTCCACATTATTCCAAAAAGGAAGGATGAAATCACAGTCCCTAGACAAAGGTACCCCATGTAATCTCCCTATTTAAGCCATAGGGGGTCAAAGAATCCATTTTTTGGATCCAAAGAGCTTCCTTTTCAAACAGTAATTTCTGTCTATTACCACCTCTCCTTAAGAGGCCAACCCCATCCACCACCTGAAATTCGAGTTGACTTTTGTTATGTCCTAAAAGTGTGAAGTGATGGGCGATAGGAGCAGAAGGATCAAGTTTACCAATGGCTACTTTATGCTGTTTGAACCTTTCTCTGATAGGCTTGGTGGTCTTGCCAACGTAGGCTAGACCACACGGACATTTAATTACATAAACCACGTAATTAGAATCACAGGTAAAGTGTCCTCTGATCGACAGGCGTTTCCCCGATCTAGGGTGTGTGATTGTGTCACCTTGTTGTAAGGAATTACATTGTGCACAATTGTTGCAGGGGAATGTGCCATGTGCAATAGAATTCTCGGCTACTCTAGTATACCCAGTTCCTATGTCTGCTTTGACCAAGGTGTCTCTCAAATTGCGATTTCTCTTATATGAAAATAATGGAAAATCCTTGAAAGTACTAGCAAGAAGTCTGTCCTCTGATAACAGACCCCAGTGTTTCCTAAAAATCCTTTTCAGTTCAACTAATGATTTGTTTGTTTTGCTCTTTTTGTTCTCATAAAATTTTCCTTTATGCTCATTTATGCATTCATCATTTATTTATTCATATTAAGTGCAGAGTCTTATACTTGTATTTATATATATATATATATATATATATATATATATACTGTATATAAATATATATATATATATATATATATATATATATATATATATATATACTATGCTCAAATACAGCTAACAGGCAGGATATCTAAAAAAAAACAAGGGGACATTTGTTAAAGTTTAAGCTTCAAAAGACTCTTTACTTCATCGCTTAACAAGATTAGATCTCTACAAATAAGATAACCATGTTACCTAGATCAGGATGACCCCTGGGGTGACAGAGACAGAATTCTTTACTTAAGTTCAGATATGTTCAGAATCTTCAGGAAAGTAAGTAATTATCACTTGTATGATATACAAATGATGGGACAAATAATACTTTTGAAGGTCTGAATCCACATATACGTCTGGAAAGGTTTGCTAGCTTAGATGCAAGCATATAGAAGACAAAATTTCATATGAAATGACTTGTGTCTAATTTTCATATAGTTCAATATACTTCTATACTTTATTAAGGAATTAATTCAAATATGGAATATATTTATATTAAAGTGGGATAATAAGCAAATATAAATATCGTTATAATTAATTAATCACTACAGAATTCGAATTAAATGCAATGTAATATTAGAATATGAAATTATTAATCTATTGAATTCAAATACTTAATAGATAATAGTATAGCTGATTGTTGGTATCATACTGAAAGTATTAAATTAAAATCCTTTTAAGTCCCCCAATATTTAATGAATCATCGCGTTCATCATGTCCTCGAAGTGCAAGCTCAAATGCCCCGCAAAATAGAATAAAATTAATTATTTTGGAAAGAACATAACGATTTTTCGGAACTTGATCATTATCACCAAGATTTGGTGTTTTGTCGGTAAAGACCTGCGGTGCTAGCGAGCCTTTTTTCCAGCGCACCCTTAAGACAACGCTGGTATTAAAAGTTTTCTGAATGGCTGCGTTAGAAAAGTGAGCGTTGAGCCAAATTTAGCTCCACTTCAACCCTCAAAACCAGCGTTGCTTACGGTAGCAGTAAGCTGGAAAAACGTGCTTGTGCACGATTTCCCCATAGGAAACAATGGGGCTGAGCTGGCTGAAAAAAACCTAACACCTACAAAAAAGCAGCGTTCAGCTCCTAACGCAGCCTCATTGTTTCCTATTGGGAAACACTTTATAAGTCTACACCTAACACCCTAACATGAACCCCCGAGTCTAAACACCCCTAACCTTACACTTATTAACCCCTAATCTGCCGCCCCCGCTATCGCTGACACCTACATTATATTATTAACCCATATTCTGTCGCTCCGGACACCGCCGCAACCTACATTATAGCTATGAACCCCTAATCTGCTGCCCCTAACATCGCCGACACCTAAATTATATTTATTAACCCCTAATCTGCCCCCCCCAACGTCACCGCCACCTACCTACACTTATTAAACCCTAATCTGCTGACCGGACATCGCCGCCACTATAATAAATGTATTAACCCCTAAACCGCTGCACTCCCGCCTCGCAAACACTATAATAAATTTTATTAACCCCTAATCTGCCCTCCCTAACATCGCCGCCACCTACCTACAATTATTAACCCCTAATCTCCCGCCCCCAACGTCGCTGCTACTATAATAAAGTTATTAATCCCTAAACCTAAGTCTAACCCTAACCCTAACACCCCCCTAAGTAAAATATAATTTAAATAAAACGAACTAAAATTACTATCATTAAATAAATTAATCCTATTTAAAACTAAATACTTACATATAAAATAAACCCTAATATAGCTACAATATAACTAATAGTTACACTGTAGATATTTTAGGATTTATATTTATTTTACAGGCAACTTTGTATTTATTTTAACTAGGTACAATAGCTATTAAATAGTTATTAACTATTTAATAGCTACCTAGTTAAAATAATTACAAAATTACCTGTAAAATAAATCCTAACCTACGTTACAAATACACCTAACACTACACTATCAATAAATTAATTAAATAAATTAACTACAATTATCTAAACTAAAATACAATTAAATAAACTAAACTATATTACCAAACAAAAAACTAAATTACAAAAAATAAAGAAAATTACAAGAATTTTAATCTAATTACACCTAATCTAAGCCCCCTAATAAAATAAAAAAGCCCCCCAAAATAATAAAATTCCCTACCCTAAACTAAATTACAGCTTTTACCAGCCCTTAAAAGGGCTTTTTGCAGGGCATTGCCCCAAAGTAATCAGCTCTTTTACCTGTAAAAAAAAATACAATCCCCCCAACATTACAACCCACCACCCACACATCCCAACTCTAAAACCCACCCGATCCCCCCTTAAAAAAACCTAACACTACCCCTCTGAAGATCACCCTACCTTGAGCCATCTTCAGCCAGCCAGCCACCGATGGGACAGAAGAGGACATCCGGACCAGCAGAAGTCTTCATCCTATCCAGGCAGAAGAGGACATCCGGACCGGCAGACATCTTCATCCAGACGGCATCTTCTATCTTCATCCTTCCGGAGCGGAGCGGAGCCATCTTCTATCCAGCCGACGCAGAGCCATCCTATTCTTCTGATGTCCTTACGACGAATGAAGGTTCCTTTAAATGATGTCATCCAAGATGGCATCCCTCGAATTCGGATTGGCTGATAGGATTCTATCAGCCAATCGGAATTAAGGTAGGAAAAATCTGATTGGTTGATTTAATCAGCCAATCGGATTGAAGATCAATCCAATTGGCTGATTGGATCAGCCAATAGAATGCGAGGTCAATTCTATTGGCTGATCCAATCAGCTAATCGGATTGAACTTCAATCCGATTGGCTGATTAAATCAACCAATCAGATTTTTCCTACCTTAATTCAGATTGGCTGATAGAATCCTATCAGCCAATCCGAATTCGAGGGATGCCATCTTGGATGACATCATTTAAAGGAACCTTCATTCGTCGTAAGGACATCGGAAGAAGAGGATGGCTTTGCGTCGGCTGGATAGAAGATGGCTCCGCTCCGGAAGGATGAAGATAGAAGATGCCGCCTGGATGAAGATGTCTGCCGGTCCGGATGTCCTCTTCTGTCCCATCGATGGCTGGCTGGCTGAAGACGGCTCAAGGTAGGGTGATCTTCAGGGGGGTAGTGTTAGGTTTTTTTAAGGAGGGATCGGGTGGGTTTTAGAGTAGGGGTATGTGGGCGGTGGGTTGTAATGTTGGGGGGGATTGTATTTTTTTTTACAGGTAAAAGAGCTGATTACTTTGAGGCAATGCCCCGCAAAAAGCCCTTTAAGGGCTGGTAAAAGAGCTGATTACTTTGTAATTTAGTTTAGGGTAGGGAATTTTATTATTTTGGGGGGCTTTTTTCTTTTATTAGGGGGCTTAGATTAGGTGTAATTAGATTAAAATTCTTGTAATATTTTTTATTTTCTGTAATTTCGTGTTTGTTTTTCTTTTATTATAGTTTAGTTTATTTAATTGTATTTTAGTTTAGATAATTGCAGTTAATTTATTTAATTAATTTATTGATAGTGTAGTGTTAGGTGTATTTGTAACTTAGGTTAGGATTTATTTTACAGGTAATTTTGTAATTATTTTAACTAGGTAGCTATTAAATAGTTAATAACTATTTAATAGCTATTGTACCTAGTTAAAATAAATACAAAGTTGCCTGTAAAATAAATATAAATCCTAAAATAGCTACAATGTAACTATTAGTTATATTGTAGCTATATTAGGGTTTATTTTATAGGTAAGTATTTATTTAGTTTTAAATATGATTAATTTATTTAATGATAGTAATTTTAGTTCGTTTTATTTAAATTATATTTTTCTTAGGGGGGTGTTAGGGTTAGGGTTAGACTTAGGTTTAGGGGTTAATAACTTTATTATAGTACCGGCGACGTTGGGGGCGGGAGATTAGGGGTTAATAATTGTATGTAGGTAGCGGCGATGTTAGGGAGGGCAGATTAGGGGTTAATAAAATTTATTATAGTGTTTGTGAGGCAGGAGTCCAGTGGTTTAGGGGTTAATACATTTATTATAGTGGCGGCAATGTCCGGTCGGCAGATTAGGGGTTAATAAGTGTAGATAGGTGGTGGCGACGTTGGGGGGGCAGATTAGGGGTTAATAAATATAATGTAGGTGTCGGCGGTGTCCGGTCAGCAGATTAGGGGTTAATAAGTGTAGGTAGGTGGCGGCGATGTTAGGGACAGCAGATTAGGGGTTCATAGCTATAATGTAGGTGGCGCGGGGTGTCCGGTTGGCAGATTAGGGGTTAAATAATTTTATTATAGGGTTTGCGATGTGGGAGGGCCTTGGTTTAGGGGTTCATAGATAGTTTATGGGTGTTAGTGTACTTTGTAGCACTGTAGTTAAGAGGTTTATGTTCCAGCGTTAGCCCATAAAACTCTTAACTACTGACTTTTTTATGCGGTAGGAGTCTTGGAGGTAGAGGCTGTACCGCTCACTTCTTCCAAGACTCGTAATACCGGCGTTAGGCAAATCCCATTTAAAAGATAGGATACGCAATTGACGTAAGGGGATTTGCGGTAGCCAAAAGTCACGGAAGAAAAGTGAGCGGTACACCTGTACCTGCCATACTCGTAATACCAGCGGGCGTTAAAAAGCAGCGTTAGGACCCCTTAACGCTGCTTTTTAAGGCTAGCGCAGAACTCTAAATCTAGCCGTATGTTTTTTAACATTCAAACGATATGCACTGTTAAGTTGTTGGCGAATATCAACCCTTCCTATCAAATTAAACTCTAATGGGGAGTTTAAATGTGATTGGGAGCAATTATGTTTATTTTTTTTTTAATTAAATGTGATAAATCGGCGACACCATAACTCACCCAACTTGAATCACCACTTTGTTTTGCCCAGGACATACTTGAAAACAAGAGAAATCTCAATGTATCCTTCCTAGTAAAATATTTTATAAATAAAATAAAATAAATAAACAGGAGACAATAAAAACAAAAGAGCCTGTCAGATAATTCACAGCCACAAATCCATAAATATTTTTCATATACCTCGGGTTTTGAATTCTCTTTTGAAATCTCTAGTTTTACATTTTGTCACCTGGATAAGGTTAAGCCTAGGTGTTGGCCTGAGCATTTTAATTTAAATGTTTCTTTCCATGGGCAACGTTGAAAAATGTAATTGCTTTAGCTCAGAAGCACTGATTTTACTAAGTGCCATCTTAACTGTTAGTTTGCACACAAAGTACAGTCCTTTGCTGTTATAAGATATATAGCTTTTTAGCTAACTAGTTTTGCAGTTGTTATAAAATATATAACTTGTAGGCAAGTAGTTTTGCTGTTATAAAATATATAACTTGTAGACAAGTAGTTTTGCTGTTTTAAAATATATAACTTGAAGGTAAGTAGTTTTGCTGTTATAATATATATAACTTATAGGCAATTAGTTATGCTGTTATAAAATATATAACTTTTAGGTAAGTTGCTTTGGGGTTCTTATAAAATATATAACTTCTAGGCAAGTAGTCTTGCTGTTATAATATATATAACTTCATCCAGATGGCATCTTCTATCTTCATCCATCCGTCGCGGAGCGGCTCCATTTTCAAGACATCCAGCGCGGAGCATCCTCTTCTGACAACGACTAACGAAGAATGAAGGTTCCTTTAGGATTTTTTCACCTTTAATTCTTGGATGACGTCCCTTAACCCCTTAATGACACGAATCGTACAGGGTACGTCGCACACAACCTGGTCTTTAAAGACCAGCGACGTACCCTGTGCAACTTTGGGAATTAAAGTGGCTGGAAGCAATCCTGATGGCTTCCAGCCGCTTTACGGTTATTGCAGTGATGCCTCGATATTGAGGCATCCTGCAATAACATTTTTCCCACATCCGATGCAGAGAGAGCCACTCTGTGGCCCTCTCTGCACCGGCATCGATGGCCGCAATCGTTGGTGGGTGGGAGCTGACCGTGGGAGGCGGGTGGGCGGCCATCGATGAAAGACTGAAGAGAGAGGGGGGCGGGATCGGGGGTGGGGTTGTCGGGAACGGGGGCGGCGGGTGGGTGCGTGCACGGGGAGGGAGCGGGTGGGAACCGCTACACTACAGCAAAAACATTTCATATGAGTGGCAGTAAGTGGGAATAAAATCCCTAACAAAAGTAAATCTAAGGGATCTGGGAGCGGGTGGGGGATTGGTCTGTGGGGGGGAAGCTACACTACAGAAAAAAAAAAAAAAAAAAAAAAAACATTTGTATTTGCAAGAGGGTACTGGCAGACAGCTGCCAGTACCCAAGATGGCTCCCAGCAAGGTAGAGGTGGAGGGTTAGAGAGCTGTTTGGGGGGGATCAGGGAGGTTGGGGGCTAAGGGGGGATCCTACACAGCTGCTTATGTAAATATGCTATACAATTTTTTTTTTAAATTTTTAAATATACCTTTTATTTTAGTACTGGCAGACTTTCTGCCAGTACTTAAGATGGCGGGGACAATTGTGGGATGGGGGAGGGAAGAGAGCTGTTTGGGAGGGATCCTGGGGTGTGATGTGTCAGGTTGGAGGCTGATCTCTATGCTAAAGCTAAAATTAACCCTGCAAGCTCCCTACAAACGACCTAATTAACCCCTGCACTGCTGGGCATAATACACGTGTGGTGCGCAGCGGCATTTAGCGGCCTTATAATTACCAAAAAGCAACGCCAAAGTCATATATGTCTGCTATTTCTGAACAAAGGGGATCCCAGAGAAGCATTTACAATCATTTATGCCATACTTGCAAAAGTTGTTTGTAAATAATTTCAATGAGAAACCTAAAATTGTGAAAAATTTTACGTTTTTTTTTATTTGATCGCATTTAGCAGTGAAATAGTAGCATGAAATATACCAAGATGGGGCTAGATCAATACTTGGGGTTGTCTACTACACTACACTAAAGCTAAAATTAACCCTAGACGCTCCCTACATGCTCCCTAATTAACCCCTTCACTGCTGGGCATAATACATGTGTGATGCACAGTGGCATTTAGCGGCCTTCAAATTACCAAAAAGCAACGCAAAAGTCATATATGTCTGCTATTTTTGAACAAAGGGGATCCCAGAGAAGCATTTACAACCATTTATGCCATACTTGCACAAGTTGTTTGTAAATAATTTCAGTGAGAAACCTAAAGTTTGTGAAAATATTTGGGAAAAAGTGAACAATTTTTTTTATTTGATTGCATTTGGTGGTGAAATGGTGGCATGAAATATACCAAAATGGGCCTACATCAATACTTTGGGATGTCTTCTAAAAAAAAATATATATATACATGTCAAGGGTTAATCAGGGATTCCTGAAAGATATCAGTGTTCCAATGTAACTAGCGCTAATTTTGAAAAAAAAAAGTGGTTTGGAAATAGCAAAGTGCTACTTGTATTTATGGCCCTATAACTTACAAAAAAAGCAAAGAACATGTAAACATTGGGTATTTCTAAACTCAGGACAAAATTTAGAAACTATTTAGCATGGGTGTTTTTTGGTGATTGTAGATGTGTAACAGATTGTGGGGGTCAAAGTTAGAAAAAGTGTGTTTTTTTCCATTTTTTCCTAATATTTTATAATTTTTTAAAGTAAATGATAAGATATGTAAGGACCTTGCCCTTACCCAAGATGGCTGCTGTAATAGTTGTATTGAGGAAGAGAAATGCCATCTGGGAAGGGGGAGGAGTTGTTAGTGCTGAGGAGATTTCTTAGGTGTTAAGAGAAGTGTGGAGCTTGCACAGACTTTGAGATGGGGGAAGAAAGTTGCTGTTTCCAAGCTGAAAGAAGTTATACAGACTAATGCATGGATTCCAGAGACAGTTCAGACATTGCTACATGTGGCTGCTGAAGACAGAAGTTGAAACCTTTTATTTGTACTGT
Organism: Bombina bombina; assembly: GCF_027579735.1. NCBI lineage: Eukaryota > Metazoa > Chordata > Amphibia > Anura > Bombinatoridae > Bombina > Bombina bombina. The sequence continues at coordinate 267,911,900 of NC_069503.1, forward strand.
GAGTGTCAGCCATTATCTGCTGTTTTAAGATCTCCATAACTTCATGTTAACTAAATCCAAGAGAAAAGATATACTAGTCATATCTGATGTGCTGCAGAGTTGTTGTATATTAAAGAGATAACCCAGAGAATATTCTAGAAGTTATTCTGCCTAAACAGTTTGCATAAATACACTAAATGATTGCACAGCTGCATTACATAAGGAAGTAACTGAGTGTGATGTGCTGCAGAGTTGTTGTATATTAAAGAGATAACCCAGAGAATATTCTAGAAGTTATTCTGCCTAAACAGTTGCATAAATACACTGAATGGATTGCACAGCTGCATTACATAAGGAAGTAACTGAGTGTGATGTATATTAAAGAGATAACCCAGAGAATATCCTATAAGTTATTCTGCCTGAACAGTTTGCACAAATACACTGACTGGATTTATAAAGCTACATTACATAAGGGCATAACTGTGAGATTTCTGCAGCTGTTTGTAGTAAAAGAGTGACTGACTTTGCAGTATAAGGCAAGTGGATTGCTGAAATTCAGTAATAAGGTAGAGACTTATGTTATTCAGTATTTCTGAGGAGAAGTTTTCTTGAGCACTGCATCGATTACAAGCAGCGCTCTCTAGCTTCGTTCACAAGCAGCAAGGGATAATTACCTCAACTAAATTCTATTTAGTATATGAAATTGCATTGTACAGCACCACCTCAAAGTATTTTACAACAGTTATATTATTATTTCATGAGCTCATGAAGGACTTCTGAGTTAAAAAAAAAGGTATACTGATGTCATAAGAAGATATTGTGATTAATATTATTATTTGTATTTGTTACACTGTATGTTATTGGTTAAACACTTTATAATAATCAAAGCAACATTTTATTTGAAGATCTCTTGTGTGGTTATTACTTGTTTTTTTCTTTTTGTACTAAAATCTTATAGGACCCCACACCCTATTATTCTAGGGTGTCCCCTATAGGTGGAGGCACTGCGTCATACAGGCATCCCTTATATACCTGATTTCAACCCCCCTCCTACTCCCACTCTGCGGTGGCTTAGTTCTCATACACGAAACAGGTAGACAGCATTACACTATCACCCACCTCAGGCAAGGGTGTTACAGATGGAGGCACTGCTGAGATCGAGAGGCGGGGCAAAATCAGAAGAGATGCATCTTTTAAAATTAGAAGAGGTGAGAGAGTGGGCAATGCAGAAAAAGGTACCAATTGAGCAGGCAGTGGCTGTGACTTGGATACCAGTAGGAACCAGTCGAGATAAACTATGTGAGTCACTCCAGAGAGCACTTCAACTAAGAGAGTACCCTAAGATAGTAGCATTCAAAAGAGTACCAGATGACACTTGGGGTAGCATATTAATAGACACCAACCAATGTTTCTTAGAAGTACCCAACCCCTCTGAGCTACAGCTACTAGGGCTACCTTCAGTCAGACTACCCCTCATTTATGCCATAAAATCAGAACTACATATAGTCAAGGAAAATGAAGTTCAGGGTGTTAGAGGATCTCAAAATGAATCTAATATGGAGTCTAGTCTATCTGAAGTTCTGAAGATGTTGGCTACAAGCATCACAGACAGCTCACATACATACAGTTACCGGAAACTAAAGATATTTTCAGGAAGCCTTCCTGTACCCTTAGGAGAGGAGGGTATTGCGGCATGGTGTGATCATGCTAACATGGTGCTGCAAGAATGGAGTTGCCCAGAGACAGTGAAGCGTGTCCGCCTCTTAGAAAGTGTTAGGTCACCAGCACAAGTATTGTTGCAACACCATAGAGAAGAACACCCTGAAGCTACTGCTGTAGAGTTAATCTTTTTCTTAAAGACCTTATATAGTCTATTTGAAGATCCAGCAGATCTCTTGTATAAGTTTCGGTTACTTAAGCAGCGAGAGACAGAGAAGATGTCTGACTTTCTATTAAGATTACATGAGCAGCTTGTATTATTGTTTCGAAAAGGGGTAGTGACCCGACAAGATATGAATAAACAGAGGCAAGATCAGTTCCTTAGTGGCATTATACCAGACCACCCAATAGCCATCTTTCTTAGAGCCCAATTGCACTCTCAAGCACCAAAAGAATTGGAGGCCGTTATGCCTATGATAAGGACTCAAGAAGAGGAAATGAGTTTCCACACTGTGCATACGTCTGGCGAAGCTTGCATAGGTAAAAGTGAGACTAAAAAAAAATTAGAAGACTCCAGAAATGCAGATTCTTTGTTGAAAGAGCTTATGGAGAATGGACTGCCTGACCAAGTAAAGGCTGAGTTGGAGAGAGCAAAACTACCTGTAAAACTCCAAAATACTACTCGACCAAAAGGGAGTTGTTTCACTTGTGGAGAGATAGGCCATTTCTCAAAGGATTGCCCCAGCAAAATACATTCATATGCTGGTGATTTTTTGGGAAGTCTTACAGTCCCTCAGAAGAAGGGAATGACTGATATTTCCTTTGATTTATCTGAAGATGATGTAGCTGGGCCAAGGGCTTTTATTGGAGTAAAAGTTTGTAACATTTCTACACAGGCGCTGTTGGACACTGGATCTCAGTGCACCATAATCTATCGTAGTTTTTATGATACTTACCTTAAACATCTTAAAATCAAGCCTCCCTCTCAAATTCATTTAAGAGGTGTGGGTGGAAATAGGTGTGCTGTTGATGGAGTTGTCACTGTAGTCATTAGTATAGTTCAGTTACATACTAGTATGATATACCCCATGAAAGTGAAGGCTTTAATCTGCCCAGAAACCTGCAAAGATTCCGAAGCCCCTATAATTCTAGGGACCAACACAAAATATGTACAATCTTTGCTACGGAAATTCATGATGGAGGTTGGGGGGCAAGACATAGACAAGTCATTACACCCAACTTTACGTCAGGAGGTTGAAAAGATATCTTTGAGACAATATGCTGGTCAGTGCTACAACCGTTCTGCCGGAGTGACTTACATTTCCCCAGAAGGGATGAAAGAGTTAAAATGTTTGGTGGTGTACCCTGACGGCAGACCCAAAGAGGACTGTTTTATTCTTGAAACGCCAGATGAAGAAGCAACCAAGGATGGGCCTCCACCACAGTGGCTAAGTGTTAAGGTCCAAAATTTGGACCCATACCCTGTTGGTATTGATTTTAATCAGACTTTGGGATATCTTTATCCAGTAGTAGACTCATCATTGGCTATTCGTAAATGTTTCTCTCTCTCAAAAAACAGAAACAGAAAAACTACAATTTAACTTTGAAGGATCTACAATGCCTAAGGAGGCATGTGAGCGGTTGCAGAAGGCTATGAAGGCCCGTGCAGGAGTTTTTTCTGCCGCAGAAATGGATGTAGGACGTTCAAAACATATGCTTCATACCATTCGCCTAACAGATTCTGCCCCTTTTAGGGAACGCTCTAGGAGATTGCCTCCTCGTGATGTTGAGGATGTTCGTGCCGTTTTGGCTGAGATGGAAAAAGCTGGAATAATTGTTCCTTCTCACAGTCCATGGGCTTCACCCATTGTAGTGGTTAGAAAGAAGAATGGGTCTATACGTTTGTGCATTGACTATCGGACTCTCAATCGAAGAACTATACCTGACCAATATGACCTACCTCGAATTGAAGAGATTTTACATTGTCTTAATGGCAGCCGCTGGTTCAGTGTTCTGGATCTGAGATCCGGCTATTTTCAGGTAGGGATGACTGAAGAAGACCAAGAGAAGACAGCTTTTATTTGTCCACTAGGATTCTATCAGTTTACACGGATGCCACAAGGGATCTGTGGAGCTCCAGCCACATTCCAAAGGCTAATGGAACGTACTGTGGGAGATATGAATGGACGTGAGTGTCTTGTCTATCTAGATGACCTTATTGTATTCGGTAGTACTTTGGAGGAACATGAGACAAGGTTGCTGAAAGTATTGGATCGTCTTCACAAAGAAGGCCTAAAGTTAAGTCCGGAGAAATGTAGATTTGGGCAATCATCTGTGACCTATGTAGGTCATGTGGTCTCGGCAGAAGGGGTGTCTACAGACCCTGCTAAGGTGGAAGCAGTAACCGCATGGCCACAGCCTAACAACATTGGTGAACTTCGATCATTTCTTGGATTTTGTGGATACTATCGAAGATTTGTGAAAGGATACTCCCAGTTAGCTCGACCCCTAAACGACTTGCTGAAACATAGTGAAGATGATCCTAAAAAGCCACTAAATGCAAAAACTCCTTTGGGAACTCGGTGGACATCAGAGTGCTCCAAAGCGTTTGAGAATTTAAAGAAAAATTTAACTGAGGCACCTGTCTTGGCCTATGCAGATCCCGAGAAACCTTATGTGCTACATATAGATGCTAGCTATGTGGGTTTGGGGGCAGTTTTACACCAAGAGTACCCTGGAGGGTTGAGACCTGTTGTTTATCTAAGTAGGAGTTTGTCTAAGAGTGAACAGAATTATCCAGTCCACAAGCTTGAGTTCTTGGCTCTGAAATGGGCAGTAGTGGATAAACTCCACGATTACCTTTATGGAGTAGAATTGGAAGTTCCAACAGATAATAATTCACTTACCTACATCTTGACTACAGCAAAGTTGGATGCAACCGGTCATCGGTGGTTGGCTGCACTATCAAATTACACTTTTAAGTTACGTTACAAGCCAGGGCCTAAGAATATAGGGGCTGATGCAATGTCCCGACGACCAGGACTACCAGAACAAACAGGTGATTCTCAATGGGAAGAAATTCCTTCACTTGGTGTGAGAGCATTCTGCCAAACCAGTGTCTTCAAAGACGAAACCTCTGTTTTTTCAGATTTGAGAGCAGTAGATTAATTGGGATGTCATCCACAAGCTCTGCCTGTATATTATTGTAAACCATCTGTAGTGGAATTAGCCAGATGGTCTCGAATACCTCCTGAAGAATTAATAAATGCACAGGAACAAGATCCTTTAAGTGGACTACTTCGAAAAGCTGTTCAAACTGATAGCCCACACTTACTGAAGAGAATTCCTAGGGAATGGTCTGGTCCACTAAATAGAGAGTGGGATAAGTTTCAAATTCAAGATGGACTTCTGTTTTGAGTAGTTAAATACCACAATCATCCAGATCGAAGACAATTGGTGTTACCTGCCAAACTAAGAAAACTTGTTCTGTCATCCTTGCATGATCAGCACGGACATCTTGGGATAGAAAAAACGTTTGGCCTCTTGCAGGATAGATGTTATTGGCCAAAGATGAGAGAGTATGTAGAAGACTACATTCAAAAATGTTTTAGATGTGTACAGAGGAAAACTCTTCCAACTCGAGCTGCATCTATGGGTCATCTAAAAAAGTGAAGGCCCCATGGATCTTGTTTGCATGGATTTTTTGTGCATTGAGCCAGATTCTTGTGGCATTGGAAATGTTCTTATTGTAACAGATCACTATACCCGTTATGCTCAAGCCTTCCCAACAAAGGACCAGAAGGCTAGTACAGTGGCTAGAGTTCTTTGGGAAAGGTTTTTCATTCATTATGGTCTTCCTAAGAAACTGCATTCTGATCAAGGTAGAGACTTTGAGAGTCGCCTCATTAAAGAAATGATGAATGTTTTGGGAATTAAGAAGACAAGAACTTCTCCCTATCATCCAGAAGGAGATGCTTTGCCTGAGAGGTTTAACAGAACTTTGCTAAATATGTTAGGGACCCTGCCAGAGTCTGAAAAGAGAACTTGGAGTCGTAGATAGAAGCACTAGTTCATGCCTACAACTGCACCCGACATGATTCCACAGGTTATTCACCATACTTCCTTATATTTGGGAGAGAAGCGAGACTACCTATAGATCTCCAGTTAGGGGTGTCATCAGATGGAGTTTCTCATAAGAGTCACTATCAGTATGTCAGGCGATTGCAGGAGAGTTTACAAACAGCTTATAAGTTGGCTGAAGAAGCTTCTGCTCGATTAAATGAGGCTAATAAGCAACGATATGACAAGAGAATAAAACATCAGGATTTGCAACCAGGAGACCGTGTCCTTTTACGGAATTTAGGGATACCAGGCAAGCACAAGTTAGCTCCTAGATGGAGGAATAGTATCTATAGAATAGTCAGACAATTGCCAGGTCTTCCAGTTTTTCAGATAGCAGATGAAAATGGTGTTGTGAAGACATGGCATCGGAATCATTTGTTGCCTATACCCCAATTCCAGCATGATGTTACATATCATGAGAACCAAGGCCCAAGCATGTCAATTAATAATGAATATAGTATCCCACATGAAGACTCATCAATTCAATCGGACCCTGAAATGAGATCTCCATTGTAAAGAGAGACCTATAATGATGAGCATGCCTCCTCTGTTGCCCCAAACTCTGAACCTGATATGCCATCCTTCCCTAATAGTCCTATACCAGATAGGGAATCTCCAAACCCTATACATTATGATAGTAGAAGTCCCTATAGAGAGAAAAGACCAGCAAGAAAGAGACATCCCCCAAAGAAATTGACATATGATACACTAGGAAACCCTGGTTATAATGTTGAACCCTTGTTGCCTGCTCTAACATCTGCTGTACGATGTGTTTTGAAAGATGTATACCCTAACCATAATTTGACTCATGATGAATATGTGATTTTGTTAGTAGACTTGCTAAAGAAAATGTATTGATGCGTTGCTCTTGTACCCCTTGCTGGGGACAGCAAGTTTATTTTTTGGGGGGGGGAGTATGTAAGGACCTTGCCCTTACCCAAGATGGCTGCTGTAATAGTTGTATTGAGGAAGAGAAATGCCATCTGGGAAGGGGGAGGAGTTGTTAGTGCTGAGGAGATTTCTTAGGTGTTAAGAGAAGTGTGGAGCTTGCAAAGACTTTGAGATGGGGGAAGAAAGTTGCTGTTTCCAAGCTGAAAGAAGTTATTCAGACTAATGCATGGATTCCAGAGACAGTTCAGACATTGCTACATGTGGCTGCTGAAGACAGAAGTTGAAACCTTTTATTTGTACTGTGAGTGTCAGCCATTATCTGCTGTTTTAAGATCTCCATAACTTCATGTTAACTAAATCCAAGAGAAAAGATATACTAGTCATATCTGATGTGCTGCAGAGTTGTTGTATATTAAAGTGATAACCCAGAGAATATTCTAGAAGTTATTCTGCCTAAACAGTTTGCATAAATACACTAAATGATTGCACAGCTGCATTACATAAGGAAGTAACTGAGTGTGATGTGCTGCAGAGTTGTTGTATATTAAAGAGATAACCCAGAGAATATTCTAGAAGTTTTTCTGCCTAAACAGTTGCATAAATACACTGAATGGATTGCACAGCTGCATTACATAAGGAAGTAACTGAGTGTGATGTATATTAAAGAGATAACCCAGAGAATATCCTATAAGTTATTCTGCCTGAACAGTTTGCACAAATACACTGACTGGATTTATAAAGCTACATTACATAAGGGCATAACTGTGAGATTTCTGCAGCTGTTTGTAGTAAAAGAGTGACTGACTTTGCAGTATAAGGCAAGTGGATTGCTGAAATTCAGTAATAAGGTAGAGACTTATGTTATTCAGTATTTCTGAGGAGAAGTTTTCTTGAGCACTGCATCGATCACAAGCAGCGCTCTCTAGCTTCGTTCACAAGCAGCAAGGGATAATTACCTCAACTAAATTCTATTTAGTATATGAAATTGCATTGTACAGCACCACCTCAAAGTATTTTACAACAACGGTTATGTTATTATTTCATGAGCTCATGAAGGACTTCTGAGTTAAAAAAAAGGTATACTGATGTCATAAGAAGATATTGTGATTAATATTATTATTTGTATTTGTTACACTGTATGTTATTGGTTAAACACTTTATAATAATCAAAGCAACATTTTATTTGAAGATTTCTTGTGTGGTTATTACTTGTTTTTTTCTTTTTGTACTAAAATCTTATAGGACCCCACACCCTATTATTCTAGGGTGTCCCCTATAGGTGGAGGCACTGCGTCATACAGGCATCCCTTATATACCTGATTTCAACCCCCCTCCTACTCCCACCTGTTTCGTGTATGAGGCTTAGTTCTCATACACGAAAAAGGTAGACAGCATTACACTATCACCCACCTCAGGGTATCTTTAGAAAGTCCATTTAATGGCGAGAAAAGCGGTATATAATATGTATGGGTACAGTAAATGAGTAAGAGGAAATTTACAGCTAAACACAAACACCGCAGAAATTTAAAAATAGCCCTGGTCCTTCAGGGAAAGAAATTGAAAAATGGCCTTGGGTTAAAGGAACCTTCATTCTTCGTTAGCCATCGTCAGAATAGGATGCTCCGCGCCGGATGTCTTGAAGCTGGAGCCGCTCTGCGCCGGATGGATGAAGATAGAAGATGCCATCTGGATGAAGACTTCTGCTGGCTTGGATGAAGACTTCAGCCCACTTGTATAAAGACTTTTGCCGGCTTTGATGAGGACTTCTGCCGCTTCATTGAGGATGGATGTCCGGTCTTCAAAAACTGTAAGTGGATCTTCGGGGGTTAGTGTTAGTTTTTTTTAAGGGTTTACTGGGTGGGTTTTATTTTTAGCTTAGGGTTTGGGCTGAAAAAGAGCTAAATGCCCTTTTAAGGGCAATGCCCATCCAAATGCCCTTTTCAGGGCAATGGGGAGCTTAGGTTATTTAAATAGGATTTTATTTGGGGGGTTGGTTGTGTGGGTGGTGGGTTTTACTGTTGGGGGGTTGTTTTTACTTTTTTTTACAGGTAAAAAAGCTGATTTCTTTGGGGCAATGCCCAGCAAAAGGCCCTTTTAAGGGCTATTGGCAGTTTAGTGTAGACTAGGGGTTTTTATTTGGTGGGGAGGGGGCTTTGTTATTTTGATAGGGCTATTAGAATTGGTGTAATTAGTTTAAATATTTGATCATTTCTTTTTTATTTTGTGTAATTTAGTGTTTATTTTTTTGTAATTTAGTTAATTGTATTTAATTAATGTAATTTATTTAACTGTAGTGTAAGGTTAGGTGTTAGTGTAACTCAGGTTAGGTTTTATTTTACAGGTAAATTTGTATTTATTTTAGCTAGGTAGTTAGTAAATAGTTAATAACTATTTAGTAACTACTAAATGTAGGGGGCGTGAGAGAGTAGGTAATATTGCTAATATGCTTTAAATGGTGCCACCCTTATAGTAAATATAAAATATATAGTCAAGATAGAAAAAATACCAGGGTATATGAGATTACCCTAGAACAGCAAGGGAATAAAAGGCACACATAAAAGACTTTCAAAAATTTATTAATAATAAGTTCCCAAAAACACATTTAAGTATATAGCGATATCTTATCTGTCAATTTCAGTCACCACTACAGACAGCAAAATCTAAAAACATTTAAAGTGCACTGAGACCTAATTCTTTCCCTATACTATAGATCACAAAAAGACATCATAAACAATAAGGGGTTAACCAAGAAACTTATGTTTATAACGAATTGTACATAAAATCTAATGTTTATAGGACATTTATGATAAGTAGGCAAAATACATGTGATACATATGGCTGCAGTCCAAACAGAGGTGAACTATATTTTGTATCAAAAAGCGCTTTTTTTCACTCTTTGTATGTACCAGGGAATCTCCTCTTAAGGCAAATAAATGTGCCGCTATTAGTGTTGCTGGATAAAGAGTCTCTAGCAAGTGTAGCAATTTAGTTGGAAAACACAGCATATACGATATATACTTAGCTTAAGTCCTCCGGTTTTTGTTGTTTCCACTTGTCTTCGGCTTGCAAGCACCTGTGATGATTACTTGGCGTGTGACGTCAACAACAACAGTGGGAGTGGTATAGCGTCACCAGGGACTGTGAGTGGCTGTAGACAGGAGGATCCAGTTGAATCGAATTTGCATCGTATATTCACCTATCGTATAGGCACAACTTCCATTGCACTCCAATAGCACACTCCTCAAACCACTTACTCCACTGTCGGAGTCACACCAGAAGAATTCGTAGCTCACTTGAAATGTACAGCTGCATGTATAGAGCCAAAATGTCTCTGAAGAAACATGAGATTCAGGGAAAAGGTCTAGACAGGTGCACTAGAAATCCTGGCCCACGGTACATTCAGCAAGTACCTGGGTTCTCATAAACACATAGTGCCAACGCACGTTTCTCCCCCACCTCCAGTATGTGTTACAGGGGATCATCAGGGCATGTGGAGTCCTCAGTGGACATCTTCTTTTATGCAGATACCTAATTGCTTACAGGTGTTTTTTCCCAAGTATCCTTGCAACACCTTAAAGCTGTATCACTTTTAACCCTGTATACAAAAAAGCCTCTCAAAACTCAAAATTGTGTTAGAAAGAAATAACTAAATAAATTTTGGTTCAACCTAATTCCTGGTTACCCCCAATACTTTCAAATACACAATAGAAGAGAGATAGAAATTACCCTCTATCCTGGCGCACACTTCAAACAGATGTTTATTATATTAAAAAATGAAAATTTACAAAAAGTGGACAAATTCAAGCTTATCGTTTAAACCTTTTGGGAATCTAGTTCCCAGTCTGTAGATCCATTTGGCCTCTTTTTGCAGGAGGACCCTATCATTATTGCCACCACGTCCATTTGTGATGCCTTTATCTATTATGATAAACTTCAATGAATCTACATTTTTATTATGTACATTACAAAAATGCCTGGCAACGTTAGTTTCTCTGGAGTGAAGAATATCGTCCCTGTGCTCCTGTACTCGGTCCTTTACCAATCTTTTCGTTTTTCCAACGTAAAAAACCGGACAGGAGCACCGCAGAAGATATATCACCCCTTCCGATTTACAGTTAAAAAAGAATCTTATATCAAAAATCTTTCCATCCGGGACAGAGAATTGTTTAGTGCTATCCATGTGGGCACAGTATACACAGTGCCCACATGGAAAGCTACCCTTAATACCTCTGTCCTTTCTCAGCCAATCAGAGGCCGAAGGGCCCCTTGAAAATTGGCTCTTCACCAGTTTGTCCTTTAAACTCTGTGCTTTTCTAGCTGTCAGCAATGGGGTATCCCCCATCACGCTGTTCACTTTTTCATCAAGGGATAAGATGTGCCAATTTTTCTTGAAAACTGACCGTAGACTTTCCCATTGATTATTAAAATTAGAGATAAATCTAATTTTGCTATTTTCATTTTTAGAGTTATTGCGATATAGTAGGTCATCCCTAGACATATTTCTGGCTTTCCAGAGAGATTTCTTGAGGCACTTATTGGAATAACCTCTTTTTAGGAATCTCTCTTTCATTAAGGCTGCATGAATGTCAAACTTGGAGAGAGAGGAGCAGTTTCTCCTCAGACGGAGGAATATGCCATACGGAATCCCTTTTTTAAGGTGGTTCGGATGGCTACTACCTGCATGTAATATATTGTTAGTTGCGTTCTTTTTTCTGTAGTTTTCCGTCACTATTCTTACTCCCTCTTTTTTCAAAGTCACATCTAGAAAGTTGAGTTCTACTGTATTGGTTTCTGACGTCAGGATGATGTTCTTGTCGTTGTGGTTAAGGGCAGCAACGAATTCATTGAATTCTTCTGCCGTCCCATCCCACAGGACAAGAACATCATCCACATATCTAATCCATAGTAGCACTTTGTCCTCAAAGATCCTTGAATAATACTCAAAGATCTCTGATTCCCAAAGGCCCAGATGTAGACATGCATATGTGGGGGCACATACTGCCCCCATCGCTGTCCCGCACAGTTGGCGAAAGATCTGTCCGTCAAATGAAAAAATATTGTTTTTCAAGACAAACTCCAACAGGGAATAGACAAATTCAGTGTGTTCAGCATATGTAGGTCCTCTAGTTTCTAAGAACCTCCTTATTGCTGCTAAGCCTATTTTATGTGGTATGGAGGAGTAAAGACCCTCTACATCAAGAGATGCCAGAATGGTCTTTTCATTTACTACTACTCCATCCAACTTTCTCAAAAGGTCGGCTGTATCTTTAACATATGATGTTAAGGTTAGCAGAAAGGGTCGTAGATATTTATCAACATACTCCCCAATTTTTTCCGTGGCACTCCCTATTCCCGAGACTATAGGCCTTCCCGGGGGGCACTGCATATTTTTATGTAGCTTTGGCAATACATAGAAGACAGGCATAACTGGGTGCTCAGGATATAGGAATTTGAACTCATTTTGGGTAATTACCCCTTTGCTTCTTGCATCGTTCAAAAGTTTAAAAAGGGAATTTTGGATATGGACCAAAGGGTTTCCACCAATTTTCTCATATTGCTTTTTGTTATTCAGCTGCCGTTTAACTTCATTCAAATATAAATGCTCATCAAGTAAAACCAAATTACCGCCCTTATCGGCAGGCTTCATCACCAAACCTTTGGCCATACTTAATTCTTTTAGTGCTATTCTTTCCCTTGGTTTTAGGTTGTCAAAAGTTTGTTGGCTCGATATATCTTCTATATCTCTCTCCATTTGTTTTACAAATAGATTAACCGCTGGAACCAGGGAAAGTGAAGGCATATATGTTGATTTTGGTTTAAAGGCATACTTTCTATCCACCAAAGATTCTCTCTGTGTGTCATCATCAAAAACAGCTTGGTTTTCAGCAAGAAGTAACTCTAAATCATTAAGGGCCACTTGATCAGTTGCATCTAACATGTAGTTGTTATCTGATTTAGATTTCATAATGACAGACAGGACAATCTTTCTTGCAAAAAGATGTAGGTCTTTTATGACCTCAAATTTGTCAATTGGTGTATTGGGGCAAAAGGACATACCTTTTTTAAGGAGTTCGATATGAGCTAGGTTTAGAGGAAAAGAGGAAAGGTTTACTATCTGTAATTCCTCATCCATTGGGGTTTTTAAAAGCCCCTGCGTAATCCCCTCCCTCTGTACCTCCCCCTGCTCTGTGGAGCCTGATCCCCTCTCCCTCTCTTTTCTCTGGTAGGATATCTCTTCTCCTTCCCTTGCCCCCCATAAGGGTCTTTTCCTTTTTCCCCTTCTGTTTTTCCTCCTCCTTCTGTTTGTGTATTTACTAGGGAGTTTTTTGAGGGTCCTGATTCTGAGTCTGACATATCAGTCCCGGAGTCATAAGTCCCTTTCTGAGATTTATATGTGTAAACCCTACCATTTTTATAATCATCCTGATCTCTCCTTAGTTTCCTACATTTTCTTGATTTAATATCAGTTTTCAACTTAGAGATATTCGAGCTTGTTTCTCCATTCAATTTCTCAAATTTAGGGTCACATTCGAAAGAGTTAACCTTGATCATTGCTGTTTCTGCTTCCCCCTTTACTTTCTCTAACCTTTTATTATTTCTTTTGATCATCATTTCCATTAGATCAAGGGAGGTTGAGGAGAGTTTCTCATTCCATTCTTCTATGAAAGAGTCTCCCTCCTCATCCTCCCTTGTATTGGCACCTGGATCAAGTGACAATCTTAATCCCCTAGGGATTATTTTCTTTTCAATATAATTTGCCAGACTAGCATTTTCTGCCTTAATTTTCAATTGTCTACTCAAAAGGTATCTATATTTTCTAAAAGCACTGAAAATGGTTACCACTTCTTCATCATTCTGATCATTCCCCCCACTAATATCATTAGCCAGAGAATCTTTAAGTTCTGCCTCCCATAAATCATCTGAGAGAGTGTACGCCATGGTTGTGGTAGCTGAACAAAGACAGACAAAATAATGGGAAAATTTAGGAGTTTTAAAACTAAGAACTCCTTAAGCAATCTACTCCAATCTCACCAGAAAAGGACAATTGAATCCTCAAATTATTATCCTCAAAAAAGTAAAGACTAAATGTAGGGGGCGTGAGAGAGTAGGTAATATTGCTAATATGCTTTAAATGGTGCCACCCTTATAGTAAATATAAAATATATAGTCAAGATAGAAAAAATACCAGGGTATATGAGATTACCCTAGAACAGCAAGGGAATAAAAGGCACACATAAAATACTTTCAAAAATTTATTAATAATAAGTTCCCAAAAACACATTTAAGTATATAGCGATATCTTATCTGTCAATTTCAGTCACCACTACAGACAGCAAAATCTAAAAACATTTAAAGTGCACTGAGACCTAATTCTTTCCCTATACTATAGATCACAAAAAGACATCATAAACAATAAGGGGTTAACCAAGAAACTTATGTTTATAACGAATTGTACATAAAATCTAATGTTTATAGGACATTTATGATAAGTAGGCAAAATACATGTGATACATATGGCTGCAGTCCAAACAGAGGTGAACTATATTTTGTATCAAAAAGTGCTTTTTTTCACTCTTTGTATGTACCAGGGAATCTCCTCTTAAGGCAAATAAATGTGCCGCTATTAGTGTTGCTGGATAAAGAGTCTCTAGCAAGTGTAGCAATTTAGTTGGAAAACACAGCATATACGATATATACTTAGCTTAAGTCCTCCGGTTTTTGTTGTTTCCACTTGTCTTCGGCTTGCAAGCACCTGTGATGATTACTTGGCGTGTGACGTCAACAACAACAGTGGGAGTGGTATAGCGTCACCAGGGACTGTGAGTGGCTGTAGACAGGAGGATCCAGTTGAATCGAATTTGCATCGTATATTCACCTATCGTATAGGCACAACTTCCATTGCACTCCAATAGCACACTCCTCAAACCACTTACTCCACTGTCGGAGTCACACCAGAAGAATTCGTAGCTCACTTGAAATGTACAGCTGCATGTATAGAGCCAAAATGTCTCTGAAGAAACATGAGATTCAGGGAAAAGGTCTAGACAGGTGCACTAGAAATCCTGGCCCACGGTACATTCAGCAAGTACCTGGGTTCTCATAAACACATAGTGCCAACGCACGTTTCTCCCCCACCTCCAGTATGTGTTACAGGGGATCATCAGGGCATGTGGAGTCCTCAGTGGACATCTTCTTTTATGCAGATACCTAATTGCTTACAGGTGTTTTTTCCCAAGTATCCTTGCAACACCTTAAAGCTGTATCACTTTTAACCCTGTATACAAAAAAGCCTCTCAAAACTCAAAATTGTGTTAGAAAGAAATAACTAAATAAATTTTGGTTCAACCTAATTCCTGGTTACCCCCAATACTTTCAAATACACAATAGAAGAGAGATAGAAATTACCCTCTATCCTGGCGCACACTTCAAACAGATGTTTATTATATTAAAAAATGAAAATTTACAAAAAGTGGACAAATTCAAGCTTATCGTTTAAACCTTTTGGGAATCTAGTTCCCAGTCTGTAGATCCATTTGGCCTCTTTTTGCAGGAGGACCCTATCATTATTGCCACCACGTCCATTTGTGATGCCTTTATCTATTATGATAAACTTCAATGAATCTACATTTTTATTATGTACATTACAAAAATGCCTGGCAACGTTAGTTTCTCTGGAGTGAAGAATATCGTCCCTGTGCTCCTGTACTCGGTCCTTTACCAATCTTTTCGTTTTTCCAACGTAAAAAACCGGACAGGAGCACCGCAGAAGATATATCACCCCTTCCGATTTACAGTTAAAAAAGAATCTTATATCAAAAATCTTTCCATCCTGGACAGAGAATTGTTTAGTGCTATCCATGTGGGCACAGTATACACAGTGCCCACATGGAAAGCTACCCTTAATACCTCTGTCCTTTCTCAGCCAATCAGAGGCCGAAGGGCCCCTTGAAAATTGGCTCTTCACCAGTTTGTCCTTTAAACTCTGTGCTTTTCTAGCTGTCAGCAATGGGGTATCCCCCATCACGCTGTTCACTTTTTCATCAAGGGATAAGATGTGCCAATTTTTCTTGAAAACTGACCGTAGACTTTCCCATTGATTATTAAAATTAGAGATAAATCTAATTTTGCTATTTTCATTTTTAGAGTTATTGCGATATAGTAGGTCATCCCTAGACATATTTCTGGCTTTCCAGAGAGATTTCTTGAGGCACTTATTGGAATAACCTCTTTTTAGGAATCTCTCTTTCTAGTCTACCTAGTTAAAAAAATACAAACTTACCTGTGAAATAAAAATAAAACCTAAGCTAGGTACAATGTAACTATTAGTTATATTGAAGCAGGCTTAGGGTTTATTTTACAGGTAAGTATTTAGTTTTAAATAGGAATTATTTAGTTAATGATAGTAATTTTTATTTAGATTTATTTTAATTATGTTAAAGTTAGTGGGTGTTAGGGTTAGGGTTACGTTTAGGGGTTTATAACTTTAGTATAGTGGCAGCGATTTTGGGGGCAGCAGATTAGGGGTTTATAACAGTAATGTAGGTTGCGGCGATGTTAGGGACAGCAGATTAGGGGTTAATAATATTTAACTAGTGTTTGTGATGCGGGAGTACAGTGGAATAGGGATTAATAATTTGTTTTAGTGTCGGCGATGTCCGGAGCGGCAGATTAGGGGTTAATAATTTTATTTTAATGTTTGTGATGTGGGAGGGCCTCGGTTTAGGGGTTAATAGGTAGTTTATGAGTGTTAGTGTAGTTTGTAACACTTTAGTTATGAGTTTTATGCTACAGCTTTGTAGCGTAAAACCCATAACTACTGACTTTCAGTTTATGATATGGTACTTGTAGTTATAGGCTGTACTGCTCACTTTTTGGCCCGACAGGCAAACTCGTAATACCGGCGCTATGGAAGTCCCATTGAAAAAGGACTTTTTGAAAGCTGCGGTAGTTAAGTTGCGCTACGGCCAAAAAAATGTGTGGTACAGGTATACCTACAAGACTCGTAATACCAGTGGTAGTGAAAAAGAGCTATAACGCTGCTTTTTCACCCATAACGCAAAACTCGTAATCTAGCCGATAGTCTTCTCTCTCACTTCAATATAGTGATAATATAAATCTGATAATATAATTATAATTTATAATAATTATACAGTTAATATAGCTCAGTAGGGATAAAATAAAAAATGTAAAATATGCAGGTTTACTGCCTATATAGTATCAGCAGCACAGCAGTTAACTGCTTTTTTTTTTTTTTTTTAATCTTTTACATTTTTTTGCAAAACTTTCTTCTAATTGCAATCTGCTAATTAATTAATCTGCTAAAATACTTAAAGTTTTTACTAGTAAGCAGCCGTGACAGCCATCAACGGTCAACTAGTAAAATCAAAATGTGTCACAGTCTTCTGCTGGCCTGCTGTTCAGGCAGCCTCTCTCAGAATCAGAAATTAATAAAGCAAATTGTTTAAGCATTTTTTTTATTCCCAAATTCCTCCACTCCCTACTCTAATCTGTGTATCTGCTAATTTGAATTCAGTCTTTTCTGGTCACTGTCTGACTAATTGTTCAGGCAGCCTCTCTCAGAAGAATCAGAATAAATAAAGCAAATTGTTTTACAAAAATGTTTTCTTCCCAAGTTCCTCCACTCCCTAGTCATACTCTAATCTGTCTAAGTATCTGCTAATTCAAACTAACGGCTAGATTTAGAGTTGGGCGGTAGCCGTCAAAACCAGCGTTAGAGGCTCCTAACGCTAGTTGTTACCGCCCTCTGGTATTTGGAGTCAGTCAGGAAAGGGTCTAACGCTCACTTTACAGCCACGACTTTTCCATACTGCAGATCCCCCTACGCCATTTGCGTATCCTATCTTTTCAATGGGATCTTTCTAACGCCGGTATTTAGAGTCGTGGCTGAAGTGAGTGTTAGAAATCTAGCGACAAAACTCCAGCCGTAGAAAAAAGTCAGTAGTTAAAAGCTTTCTGGGCTAACGCCGGTTTATAAAGCTCTTAACTACTGTGCTCTAAAGTACACTAACACCCATAAACTACCTATGTACCCCTAAACCGAGGCCCCCCCACACCGCCGCCACTCTATTAAAATTTTTTAACCCCTAATCTGCCGCTCCGTACACCGCCGCCAGCTACATTATCCCTATGTACCCCTAATCTGCTGCCCCTAACATCGCCGACACCTCCATAATATTTATTAACCCCTAATCTGCCCCCCCAACATCGCCGCTACCTTACCTACACTTATTAACCCCTAATCTGCCGACCGAACCGCACCGCTACTATAATAAATGTATTAACCCCTAATCCGCCTCACTCCCGCCTCAATAACCCTATAATAAATAGTATTAACCCCTAATCTGCCCTCCCTAACATCACCGACACCTAACTTCAAACATTAACCCCTAATCTGCCGACCGGAGCTCACCGCTATTCTAATATATTTTTTCACCCCTAAAGCTAAGTCTAACCCTAACACTAACACCCCCCTAAGTTAAATATAATTTTTATCTAACAAAATAAAATAATTCTTATTAAATAAATTAATCCTATTTAAAACTAAATACTTACCTGTAAAATAAACCCTAATATAGCTACAATATAAATTATAATTATATTGTAGCTATTTTAGGATTAATATTTATTTTACAGGCAACTTTGCAATTATTTTAACCAGGTACAATAGCTATTAAATAGTTCATAACTATTTAATAGTTACCTAGTTAAAATAATTACAAAATTACCTGTAAAATAAATCCTAACCTAAGTTACAATTAAACCTAACACTACACTAGAAATAAATAAATTAAATAAAATACCTACAATTATCTAAAATTAAACCTAACACTACACTATCAATAAATTAATTAAATAAAATACCTACAATTATCTAAAATTAAACCTAACACTACACTATCAATAAATTAATTAAATACAATACCTACAAATAAATACAATTAAATAAACTAACTAAAGTACAAAAAATAAAAAAATATTTACAAACATTAGAAAAATATTACAACAATTTTAAACTAATTACACCTACTCTAAGCCCCCTAATAAAATAACAAAGCCCCCCAAATTTAATAGCTATTGTACCTGGTTAATATAATTACAAAGTTGCCTGTAAAATAAATATTAATCCTAAAATAGCTACAATATAATTATAATTTATATTGTAGCTATATTAGGGTTTTACAGGTAAGTATTTAGCTTTAAATAGGAATAAGTTATTTAATAATAGTTAATTTATTTCGTTAGATTTAAATTATATTTAACTTAGGGGGGTGTTAGGGTTAGGGTTAGACTTAGCTTTAGGGGTTAAAAAATTTATTAGAATAGCGGTGAGCTCCGGTCGGCAGATTAGGGGTTAATGTTTGAAGTTAGGTGTCGGCAATGTTAGGGTGGGCAGATTAGGGGTTAATACTATTTATTATAGGGTTATTGAGGCGGGAGTGAGGCGGATTAGGGGTTAATACATTTATTATAGTAGCGGTGCGGTTCGGTCGGCAGATTAGGGGTTAATTATTGTAGGTAGGTGGAGGCGACGTTGTGGGGGGCAGATTAGGGGTTAATAAATATAATATAGGGGTCGGCGGTGTTAGGGGCAGCAGATTAGGGGTACATAGGGATAATGTAGGTAGCGGCGGTTTACGGAGCGGAAGATTAGGGGTTAAAAAAAATATGCAGGTGTCAGCGATAGAGGGGGGGCGGCAGAATAGGGGTTAATAAGTGTAAGGTTAGGGGTGTTTAGACTCGGGGTACATGTTAGAGTGTTAGGTGCAGACGTAGGAAGTGTTTCCCCATAGAAAACAATGGGGCTGCGTTAGGAGCTGAACGCTGCTTTTTTGCAGGTGTTAGGTTTTTTTCAGCTCAAATGGCCCCATTGTTTTCTATGGGGGAATCGTGCACGAGCACTTTTTGAAGCTGGCCATGTCCGTAAGCACCGCTGGAATTTAGAGTTGCAGTGGCATTAAATTATGCTCTACGCTCCCTTTTTGGAGCCTAACGCACTGAAAACGCAGCCATTCTGTGAACTCTAAATACCAGCGGTATTTAAAAGGTGCGGGGGAAAAAAAGCATGCGTAGCTAACGCACCCCTTTGGCCGCAGAACTCTAAATCTAGCCGTTAGTCTTTTGGTCACTGTCTGACTCTGACTACTGACTTTCAGTTTACGATATGGATCTTGTAGTTATAGGCTGTACTGCTCACTTTTTGGCCCAACAGGCAAACTCGTAATACCGGTGCTATGGAAGTCCCAAAAATGTGTGGTACAGAGATATACCTACAAGGCTTGTAATACCAGAGGTAGTGAAAAAGAGCCATAACGCTGCTTTTTCACCCATAACGCAAAACTTGTAATCTAACCGATAGTCTTCTCTCTCACTTCAATATAGTGATAATATAAATCTGATAATATAATTATAATTTATAATAATTATACAGTTAATATAGCTCAGTAGGGATAAAATAAAAAATGTAAAATATGCAGGTTTACTGCCTATATAATAACAGCAGCACAGCAGTTAACTGCTTTTTTTTAAAAAAAAATATTTTAAATTTTTTTGCAAAACTTTCTTCTAATTGCAATCTGCTAATTAATTAATCTGCTAAAATACTTAAAGTTGTTACTAGTAAGCAGCCGTGACAGCCATCAACGGTCAACTAGTAAAATAAAAATGTGTCACAGTCTTCTGCTGGCCTGCTTTTCAGGCAGCCTCTCTCAGAATCAGAAATTAATAAAGCAAATTGTTTAAGCATTTTTTTTATTCCCAAATTCCTCCACTCCTTACTCTAATCTGTGTATTTGCTAATTCGAACTCAGTCTTTTCTGGTCACTGTCTGACTAATTGTTCAGGCAGCCTCTCTCAGAAGAATCAGAATAAATAAAGCAAAATGTTTTCTTCCCATGTTCCTCCACTCCCTAGTCATACTCTAATCTGTCTAAGTATCTGCTAATTCAAACGAAGTCTTTTGGTCACTGTTTGACTCTGACTAACTGTTTATGGCCATACAGCCTCTCTCAGAATCAGAAAACCACCACGGTGATACCAAAATATCCAGCTCAAAGGGGCGCTAACATGAAGAATGACCAAGATGAATGAGCTAATACGTGCAATATTCAATGCAATATTTACAATGATGTAGTTATCAATACATACAGTATATAACATGAGTATGTAACTTATGTATACAAAATTTGTATTAAAGCCTTGACTGAGTCCTTTGGATTCGTCAGTATCCAGATGTATAGGCACGTCCAAAGTGTGTGTTCACTATGAAATAAATCAGGTGTGTAGAGTGACAGGCCGCTCCTCTCAAAAACGACAATATAAATCCAACCAATCTATTAATAAATCACAAAACAAGAGGGCGCCTCCTAGTGCAATATTGCAAATATAGAGAGCAACAACAGGCAATTCTTGTATTGAAATAATACTCACAAGGGTTGCAGCACCCAGTGTGCTGATTGGTGCAGGCTGGGGACTCACAGTGGCCCAGCAACACTGATCCAAGAGTGAATAACAGAACAGGCAGGAACTCCAGGCAGTGAAAAAAGTGGTATAGGTTCTATGAAGTAAATGACAAAGAGGAAAACTCCTCCTAGTGCAATATTGCAAAATTGCTGGTGAATAGCAGGTCTTGTAATGAAGTAATACTCACAAGGGTTGCAGCACCCAGTGTGCTAAATGGTACAGGCTGGGGACTCACAGTGGCCCAGCAACACTGAAAGACAGATCCAGGTGAACAGGGAGGCATACACTTTTCCTTCAACAAACCCACCACACACCTCCGGCAGCACCACCCACCCTGCAGGAACTGGAACAACATCCCCGAAGACCAACTGCACTCCACCCTGAACAAGTGCCCCCCAGCTACCTCCACAGATACCAACTCCTCCACCCGCAACCTCCACCACTGGCTCACAGACTGCGCCAACACCCTCACCCCTTTCAAGAAACCGCCCAACCACCAACCCACCAACAAGGCTAGTTGGTTCAGGACTCCAGGACTCCAAACGCCACTGCAGGTGATTGGAAAGGACCTGGAGATCCAACAAGACCCCTTCAAATAAAACAGCCTACAACGAAGCCATCACTACCCACCACCACCTCATCAAAACCACCAAGAAGACAGCCATCGAAGATAGAATCAATGCCAACGTCCACAACAGCAAGGAGCTATTCACAGTCATCAAGGCATTCTCCAATCCCAACAGCGACACCAACGACATCCCACCCTCCCAGAACCTCTGTGATAACCTCGCAATGTACTTCCACCGCAAGATCATCGACATCTATGACAGCTTCGTGCTCCAGAACTCACCCCCCCATGGCCTACCCACCAACTCCCACCGATACCTCACCCAAATACACCACCGCCTACCCCCCACGGACCATCTGGAGCCCCCTCACCACAGAGGACACCATCGAAATCATGAGATCGATCCACTCCGGAGCACCCTTGGACCCATGCCCGCATCACATTTTCAACAAAGCGGGTGACACCATCGCCACCGAGCTCTGCAGCACCATCAACTGCTCCATCGAAACCGGCACCTTCCTGGATGATTGGAAGCACGCAGAATTAAAACCCCTACTGAAAAAACCCACAGCTGACCCCAATGATCCAAAGAACTACCACCCAATCTCTCTGCTCCCCTTTGCGGCCAAAGTCATCGAGAAGTCCATCAATGCGCAACTCGTTGACTACATCGAAGCCAACCACACCCTGAACCCCTCCCAATCTGGTTTAAGGAGCAACCACAGCACCGAGACCGCCTTCCTCGCTGCCACAGACGACATCCTTGCCCTACTCGATGAGGAGAGACCGCCGCCCTCATTCTCCTAAACCTCTCAGCAGCATTTGACACTGTCTCCCACCTCACCCTCCGCAACCGACTACACGATGACGGCATACGCGACAAAGCCCTAGAATGGATCACCTCCTTCCTCACCGTCAGAACCCAGAAAGTTGGACTCCCATCCTTCACCTCCAAGCCAACAGAAATCAGCTGCAGTGTACCCCAAGGCTCTTCACTGAGCCCCACCCTATTCAACATCTACATGGGCCCTCTCGCTGCCATCGCCCAATGACACAACCTCAACATTGTCTCCTATGCCAATGACACCCAGCTAATCATCTCACTCACCAGTGACCCCACCACTGCCAAGAGAAACGTCCACGAAGGGCTGATAGCAGTCGCCACCTGGATGAGCTACAACTGCCTAAAGCTGAACGCAGATAAGACCGAAGTCCTCCTCCTCGGTCCCACCACATCCACTTGGAATAACTCCTGGTGGCCCACAGCCCTCGGACACCCTCCAACCCCCACCGACCATGCCCGAAATCTAGGTGTCATCCTGGACTCATCGCTGTCCATGGACCGGCTCTTCTGCATGCTTCCACACACTTCACCTGCTGCGAAAGATCTTCAAATGGATCCCAACCGAGACCAGGAAGACTTTCACTTATTCCCTCGTCAGCAGCCGACTGGACTATGGTAACACACTCTACGCCGGCACCACCATCAAGCTCCAAAAGAGACTACAGCGCATTCCAGAATGCCTTGGCCAGACTAATTATCGGCATCCCTCATCAATGCCACATAACCAAACACCTGCGGGACCTGCACTGGCTCCCCATCAACAAAAGAATAACCTTCAAGCTTCTCACCCACGCATTCAAGGCCCTCCACAACATCGGTCCCGAATACTTGAACCACCGCGTTACCTTCTACACCCCTGCCAGGCAACTTTGATTGGCCGACCAAGCCCTCGCAGTCATCCCCCACATCAGGAAAACCACAGCAGGAGGCAGATCCTTCTCTCACCTGGCAGCCAAGACTTGGAACACCCTCCCGCTGCGCCTCAGACAAGCTACCACCCTAACTAAGTTCAGAAAGGACCTCAAGACCAGGCTCTTCGACTGAACTGCAACCCTCAGTGCCTTGAGACCCTTACGGGTGAATAGCCGTGCTTTACAAGAACCCAATAGATAGATAGATAGATAGATAGATAGGCAATGTGAGCTCAAACTCCCAATATAACATTAAAATATTTATTAAAAATTGTATAAAAACAAAGGGCGTGGTAAGCACCCAACAATAAAAGAACACAGTGGTGGTAACAGATTGCAACGCGTTTCTCATCTTTTCTCACTGTTTCCTTAGGCATCTGTTCACAGTAAGGGAGTACTGACTTTTATACCTGATCCTGAGCCCATATGCACCTCCCTGCACCTGGTAAACAGGTGCTACAAATTACAAGTCTGCCTAATTGATATGTGTCATATGACACCTTAAACAAAAAATAGTACATATTCATTTCGTATTACAACTTATGATTCTGCCAAAGGCTCTTCCAAGAATCACACAAACCAATAAAAACCTATATTCTTACCTGTAATATTATAAACACAAAACTCATGGGGGTTCCCCTTCCTCTGCAACCGTCAATGTCTCACTGATGTATAAATAAATAAACATAAAAAATTGTATCTAACGTTTGCTCATGTTCCCAGTGTATATCAAAGCAAATATATTCTAGTGCTAATGCAAAATTTGTTGGTGGAAATATTGTTATAATGTAGTTGTTGCTTACACGTTATTCATCATGATGCCTATAAAGTGAGAATCTATTTCATATAATCCCCATATAGCGAGCACAACCAACATAATAATAATCAACTTAACTCCCTAATAGAATGGCTTGCATAAATTTCATTCAGCGTTCTGTTAATTGTATGCGTCATGTTTGGGAGTGTGAGATCCCTAAACTTTGATAGGGTTTGTTTAGGTGGGGGGAGGGATGGATGTCTCTTACATCACAAAGGGTAGTGTATGTTTCCTGTTTCTAAATGGACAATAGGTTTAATACATCATTATGGGCGAGGGGAAGGGATGATACGGCACCAATCAGATGGTGTAAATAGTTATGGGCATGATAATTCAGTGTCCCAGTTTCCCATTAATCTAAACTTTTCTATCATAAATACTATATCTTATATCTTATATTCTTTTTGTTTGTAATTAGATTTAAAGGATTTGGTTTGGTTTGCATGTTTGCAGGCTTTGCATGTTCCAAATGGGTAAAATCCCTGTAGTTTATCTCCTAATACCCTAAAAAGTATTTCAGCACCTACATTAAAACATAACAACACTAATATTACTAGAGGAGTATTAGGAGATAAACTACAGGGATTTTACCCATGTGGAACATGCAAAGCCTTCAAACATGCAAACAAAACCATCATTTTTAACTCTAATTACACAGAAAAAGAATATAAGATAAAAGAAACCATTAGGTGCATGGATATGAATGTAATTTATCTTATTAACTGCATAAAATGTGGGAAACAATATGTGGGCGAGACAGAAAGAACTGTCAGAGAAAGGATAAGAGAACATATACTTTCAATAGAAAATTAAGATACAGAGAGAAATAAAGGTCTCCCAGTTCAAAAACACTTCAAGAACTGTAATAACAGCAACCTTAAATATTTTAGATACACAGCAATATCAAAAGTCAGAGTAAATAAGAGAGGTGGGAATCAGGCCACAACACTTTTAAAAAAGGAGGCACAATGGATATTTGAAATCCAAACGCTAAAACCAAAAGGATTACATATTGACTTCAGCCTAAACTGCTTTTTAAATTCTTAAACATATAAACAGAGTAGATTTACCTCTAAACAAAAGAAAAAGATTGATGACCAATTAAAGTTCCGAGTTATAAAGGTTAAAATAGATAATAGATTCTAAAAAATGGGAACATTAAGCACAAAGTAAAGAGATTTCACTGTATATATAAAAAATCTTCACTGTATAAAAATTAACATCTAAAATTTTTTTCTTCATTGTGTATGAAAAAACTTCTCTCATAGAAATTACCCAACTATGAACATAATTTCTCCTATAGTTCTAAATTATATCAATATGTGGGAAATAAATACCTATACCTTTATTTAAATAACTATATATACATTATATGAGGTTTAAATGGAAGATAATTCAAAACTCACAAAATGACATTAAATATGTAACATATATCACCTCTCTATTAAGTGCAATGTTACCTGTCTAGAAAATTAAGTTTATTGGAACGAGAAAACTAGAGCGACTTACTAGATATTGTATATCAGAAAAGGAGAGTATATCAGGAGCGCTATAGCTAAAGGTGCTGGGAGGTAAGACTATATAAATGAAATTGGCATAGACATTTAGCGTATCTTAAAAAATAGCATCAATTTAATGCACAGCAAATAATACACAATAGTAAATAAAAACGGACGTCTCCGTGATTAAAAGTCCTTAAGTTGCCGCCATATGATAATTGTAATAGCAGAGAAAGTTCGTAGTACAATAAATGACAGTCTGGTGTACACTTACAGTATCCTTAATGTATGTTGGTTTGCTAGCAAACAGGGGCATACCCCAAACTTTCCACTCGATATCCTCCGTGAGTTGGTTACAGCCGTTAGCATGGTGACACCGCTAATGTAGGCGCTGTCTCAGATCGGCTCTTCTGATTGGTCCAAACTCGGACCTAGTCAGCAGCAGACAGGGGCTTGCCACAAACTTTCCCCTCGGTGTCCTCCGTAAGTTGGTTAAGAGCCTTTAGCGTGATGACAACGCTAATGTGGGCGCTGCCTCAGATTGGCTTTTCTTATTGGTCCAAACTCGGACCCGGTTAGCAGCGGTAGTGGTGACTATTAAAGTGTAGCAATTATCCGATGAATAATACCTGCTCTTAGTGCTAGCAAGCACGCAGGTACAGAATTAAAGATGAAAACAAGCTTGGTTATCCGATAAAAAGTTCAGAGAGTAGTTGCAAGTCTTTCAAATCACTAGTTATTATAGCGATATTGCACAATCCTCAATGAACACTGTGGTAGCTTCAGCTTCAAATAGTAATCTCAATAGTAGTTGCAGCACATCGACGCGTTTCCCCCTCTACAGGGCTTTCTCAAGATGATTAGACTGCAACAGGTATGTCTTTATTTAAAGGTGTAGTCTGTTTCTCATTGGTTGTAAAACACCTGGGAGTGTTATCCAGACGGACTTAGTATTTAAGGTAGTATTGGCAAGTAACCATATAGCTTAGGTAGCTTCATATCTCTAATCACTCACATAGTTATAAAGGAGGTTTCTATTACTAAATTTCACAGACCTCCCTTAAAAGTGATATTAAAAGTTGATACTTTAGAATTAGTACTTAAAATTAGTGTTGTATCTGTTTCTAAATCACTTGTGTTAAAAATTATTTGCTAAAAAGAAAGAAATACTTAAAAATAATTAAAACTGATTTAAAAATAATAGTATGTTAAGAATCTAAATTGATATTGTGTATGTCATCTAGTAAAATACAGATTGTGCATTACATAATAATGTTTAGTCAAATAAAAATGGAGATATGTCTAATTCTGAATTTAAACCAGCAGGGAACAGAGTGTTGTGTCTATAAATCAGTTCTGCCTCTTTTATTTTCAGAAATTTTTCTATATTACCCCCCCCTCCAATTTTGTTTCACATGTAAAATCCCCCAATATTTTAGATCTTTAGTATTACCCTTGTGTACAGTTTTAAAATGCCTATATAGATTAGTGTCTGTCACTCCCTTTTCAATACATAATAGATGTTCTCTTATCCTATCTTTGATCATACGTTTGGTCTCTCCAAAATAAAATAAGTTACATGTGCATCTAAGAATATAAATTACCCCCTTCGTGGTGCATCTGATACATTCCTTGATAGTAATTTCTTCTCCTGATTTTGGAATGATTATAGTTTTCCTTTTGTCACTACATTTACATGCCTTGCATGAATAGCAAGGGAAGAAGCCTGATATTTCCCCCCCTTGTAAATCTTTTTGTGTGAAATTTGATTTTTGATTTATCTCACGTGAGCTAGGCGCCAGAATTGTTTTAATTTTTTTTTTTTTTTTTAAATTAATCTCGGCTTATGGGGGAGTACATCTCCTAATATAGGGTCAGCTTTTAAGATAGCCCAGTGTTTATTCAGAATCTTTCTTACAATGCCATGATCTACATTATATTCCGTTATAAATGGGACATCAATTAAATTTGAATTTTCTTTAGTTGTCTTTTGTTTATATGAGAGGAGGTTCTTTCTATCAGTGTTTCTTGCTCTTATTACGGCCCTATTGACAACTTCCTCATCATATCCTCTATCTCTGAATTTCTCAATTAAGGACTCTATTTGGTATTCAAAGTCTGAGGGTCTAGAACAATTTTTTCTCACCCTCAGACTTTGGCCCACAGGGATGTTGTCCTTCCATTGCTGGAGATGACAACTTTTGGAATGGATAAAGCTGTTAGAGTTAACCTCTTTAAAATGTGTTCTTGTTTCTATATTTTTATTGATGGCCATAATTTCTAAGTCTAGAAAAATGGCCTTATCTTTACTATGGTTAAAGGTAAATTTGAGACCTTTATCATTAGAATTCATATCAGAGAACAGTTTTAATAGATTAGGTTCAGACCCCCTCCATATCAACAAGACGTCATCTATGTATCGTCTATAGAGCACGAGGTCCGCGCCATAGCTACCCAATTGGAAGAAAGACTCCTCCCAATTACCAACAAACAAATTGGCATAACTTGGCGCGAACCTCGTGCCCATAGCCGTACCTTCTATTTGTAAATAAAATTTATTATTGTACATGAAGTAATTGTTCCTCAATATAAACGAAATACTTTTTAATAAAAAAAATTTTTGTTCTCGTCTCATCTCTGGATCTTTATCTAGATATTTTTCAATGGCCATGATCCCTTTGTCATGGTCAATTACTGTGTAAAGAGACGTAATGTCTCCAGTCACTAGGATAAAGTCATCTTCCCAAATCAATTGTTCCAAAATATTTAGGACCTGGGTTGAATCCCTCAAGTATGAGTCCAAATTCCTTACATACTTTTGCAGGAAAGTGTCCACATACTGTGAGAGGTTGGCAGATAATGCCCCTATGCCCGAAATAATCGGTCTCCCTGGCGGTTGAGTAAGGTTTTTGTGTATTTTTGGGAGGAAGTAGAACACCGGGACCCTGGGATAGGTGGGGTCCAGGTATTCTACTTCTCTCTCATTTAATATTCCTGATTCTCTACCTTCTCTTATAAGCCTTTTTAATATTGCAGCAAATTTGTTAGTAGGGTTTAAATCAAGTTTTTTGTAAGTTTTATTGTCATTCAATAGTCTTAGGGATTCTTTGTCATAATAACTAGTATCCATAACCACAATCCCACCGCCCTTATCGGTGGGCTTAATGGTTATCTCACAGTTCTTTTTCAAATTATCCAAAATAAGGGTCTCTTTTTTAGTCATGTTAGTTTTCAGAAATTTTGATGGTTTGCTACTTTTTAAATCTTTTAGAACCATTTGTTCAAAGGTGTCAAGGTGATTTCCTTTGGTGAAAACAGGATTAAATGTCGATTTAGATTTAAGGTTGGTGTGAATAAAGTTATCCTCTCTTGTTTTATCTTTAGTCATGGCTAATTTCTCAAGGGGGCTTTTCATGTAAAATCTTTTCAGGGTGAGATTCCTAACAAATTTCTTTATATGGATATGAGTATTGAATTTATTTAATCTAACACTTGGGGCAAAGGAGAGACCATAGCTTAAAATCTTTGTTTCCTCATCCTGTAGTGTAGTGTTACTGATGTTAAACACTCCAGTTTTCTTTATCTCCCTCTTTTTGCTTCTTGTGCTGACCCCACTAACTCTTGTTCCTCTAGGGGTCTTTTTCTGTTTTTTTGTTGTTGTGGATATTGTCCCCATACATTTGTCTGGTTCTTCTCTAGAAGATCTTTTGAGGTGCCCTCCCTTGGAGGGCTGTTCACTAAAAAAGGAGTGTCAGCTTCTCTATGCCTGATTTTATCTGTTACATGAGTTAGAGGTGAGTATCTATTTCTTGTAGGTGTTTCCCATCTCTCTTTCTTGTCCCAAATGGGTTTATTTGTACGAGAAGGTGCTTCTCTGTCTGGGTAATTAGTGTAGTCATTATATCTGCCTTCAGTGTGATAATTATTTCTATTATCATATGTGTTGTGGTTCCTATAATTATAGTATCCATCATTATATGCTCTGTTGTGATATGAGTAATTTGGTCTCCAGGGTCTGTTAAAATCTCTGTTTGTATCCCTATTGTCTCTCTCTCTCTATAGTTATAAGTGTTGGGTCTAAAGGAATTATAGTTCCTTTTTTCTTTCTTTTTATTGTGATTGACTATTGTCCAATTTTCCTTAGGAATATTAGGTTCCCTAATAGTGGTTTCACTGTTAGTATTTAAATCTGGTTTTTTAGTATCTCTTTCTAATTTCTTCCATTTGGTTTTCAAGATGTCCCTATTTAGAGTATTTAATCTTTCAATCATGTCTTTTTGTTTTTCTTTAAAAGACATTGATTTTCTATCTTTAAGTTTATCTTTAATTTCCAATATTTCTTTTTCTAGATCTACTAGAGTGTCTTTTCTAGATCTTTTTAGGATCTCTATTAGGTCAATAGAGGCTTTAGATAGAACCTCTTCCCATTCTATTTGGAAGTTCTCTTTAAGAGGAAAAGCACAAGTCTTAGTCAGTGTTAGACCTTTGGGAATTAGACCCTTCGTAGTGTATTTATTTAAAAAAATTATCTCCGTTTTTTGTTTCAATTCTTTGGTTAGGAGTTTTTCTAATTTAATCATAGTATCTTCTAAACTTTCATATTCTAAATCTGTGTTATTATCATCTCCTTTGTGATTGTGTAATTCTTTATATAAGTGTTCTCTAAATGAAAAAATGTCCTCCATATTAGAGGGGGAGGACATAGTGTGTTTAAAAATTGACTATTTAAAAAATTGATTGTTTAAAAATATATAGAATGTGATAACAGGTGATTAGGATAAAATTTAATGCTGTAAATATTAATACAGATAAACTTAAATATAAGAGGTTTGTTAGTGTGAGGTGCACAGTGCTAAAGTGATATATAAAAATATTAGAATGATGATATTAACTAGAGACTCAATTGGGTCTAGAGTGTTAAAGTTAGATTCACCCGCTGCTCATTAGATGGGATACAGAGCAGAACAAATATTAATTAATTAACTAATGAGCGCAGGGTGAGAAACACCAAACTCCTGAGAATACCTATGTGTTCCCAAAAATAGGTAATATGAAAATCAGAAAAGGAGAGTATATCAGGAGCGCTATAGCTAAAGGTGCTGGGAGGCAAGACTATATAAATGAAATTGGCATAGACATTTAGCGTATCTTAAAAAATAGCATCAATTTAATGCACAGCAAATACTACACAATAGTAAATAAAAACGGACGTCTCCGTGATTAAAAGTCCTTAAGTTGCCGCCATATGATAATTGTAATAGCAGAGAAAGTTCGTAGTACAATAAATGACAGTCTGGTGTACACTTACAGTATCCTTAATGTATGTTGGTTTGCTAGCAAACAGGGGCTTACCCCAAACTTTCCACTCGATATCCTCCGTGAGTTGGTTACAGCCATTAGCGTGGTAATTAATAGATATTGTATATATCATACAAACACCTCGCAAAGATATATGCCAATAACACTAAGTATATTTTCACTGTGTAATTATCTGGAAGGTATATAAGGGACAATAGGCCCCTAATGATACCTAAAGCCCCTCGTTTACTGTATGATTATATTTTCATAAAAACAAGTTAAGGGTAACAATCTCAAAAAGATGGAACCTTTATTCACAGACAACTTTGTCCACAATGTCAAGATACAGGTAGAGGATAGGCTATTTAAAGGCAAAGAACAGCAAAGACGATATGCATGAGAAAGGCTGATTTGTTCAGCTGAAACGCGTTGCAGAATCCTCACTTGAAAACTTCATTTCCACTTAGTATTGCCGTAGAGTGGAACAGTGAAAGCAGCAGGAACTTACCCCCACAAGACATCCAATCACAGCGAATCTTTAGAGAGGGTGCGTAACCGGGACTAACCGCTGCAGGAAAACTTTGAAGGAAAGCAAACGCTCCAGAACCGGCAACACAAGTAATCCAACTTGTGGACTACAAACGGATGAAGAGCTGATTAAGGACAACACTTGCCACACAGATTTAAAAAGAAAAAAAAGGGACCAAGAGTACGGGTCTGAAGATTGAGCACAGTTTCCACCGGAAGGATCTACAGCTTGCATAAGATCCAGAAGAAAGAAGATAAAGGTTAGAAATATATCCCCTACAGCACTTGTTAGGATCCTAGAAACTTACGCCTAGATTTAGAGTTCTGCGGCCAAAGGGGTGCGTAGCTAACGCTGGCATTTTTCTGGCCGCACCTTTTAAATACCGCTGGTATTGAGAGTTCACAGAATGGCTGCGTTAGGCTCCAAAAAAGGAGCGTAGAGCATATTTAACGCAACTTCAACTCTCGATACCAGCGGTGCTTACGGACGCGGCCAGCTTCAAAAACGTGCTCGTGCACGATTCCCCCATAGAAAACAATGGGGCTGTTTGAGCTGAAAAAAACCTAACACCTGCAAAAAAGCCGTGTTCAGCTCCTAACGCAGCCCCATTGTTTGCTATGGGGAAACACTTCCTACGTCTGCACCTAACACTCTAACATGTACCCCGAGTCTAAACACCCCTAACTTTACACTTATTAACCCCTATTCTGCCGCCCCCGCTATCACTGACCCCTGCATATTATTATTAACCCCTAATCTGCCGCTCCGTAAACCGCCGCTACTTACATTATCCCTATATACCCCTAATCTGCTGCCCCTAACACCGCCGACCCCTATATTATATTTATTAACCCCTAATCTGCCCCCCACAACGTCGCCTACACCTGCCTACAATTATTAACCCCTAATCTGCCGAGCGGACCGCACCGCTATTATAATAAAGTTATTAACCCCTAATCCACCTCACTAACCTTATAATAAATAGTATTAACCCCTAATCTGCCCTCCCTAACATCGCCGACACCAAACTTCAAACATTAACCCCTAATCTGCCGACTGGAGCTCACCGCTATTCTAATAAATGTATTAACCCCTAAAGCTAAGTCTAACCCTAACACTAACACCCCCCTAAGTTAAATATAATTTAAATCTAACGAAATAAATTAACTCTTATTAAATAAATTATTCCTATTTAAAGCTAAATACTTACCTGTAAAATAAATCCTAATATAGCTATAATATAAATTATATTTATATTATAGCTATTTTAGGATTTATATTTATTTTACAGGTAACTTTGTATTTATTTTAACCAGGTACAATAGCTATTAAATAGTTAAGAACTATTTAATAGCTAAAATAGTTAAAATAATTATAAAATTACCTGTAAAATAAATCCTAACCTAAGTTACAATTAAACCTAACACTACACTATCAATAAATTAATTAAATAAAATACCTACAATTACCTACAATTAAACCTAACACTACACTATCAATACATTAATTAAATACAATATCTACAAATAAATACAATGAAATAAACTAACTAAAGTACAAAAAATAAAAAAGAACTAAGTTACAAAAAATAAAAAAATATTTACAAACATTAGAAAAATATTACAACAATTTTAAACTAATTACACCTACTCTAAGCCCCCTAATAAAATAACAAAGACCCCCAAAATAAAAAAATGCCCTACCCTATTCTAAATTACAAAAATTCAAAGATCTTTTACCTTACCAGCCCTGAACAGGGCCCTTTGCGGGGCATGCCCCATAGAATTCAGCTCTTTTGCCTGTAAAAAAAACACATACAATACCCCCCCACAACATTACAACCCACCACCCACATACCCCTAATCTAACCCAAACCCCCTTAAATAAACCTAACACTAAGCCCCTGAAGATCTTCCTACCTTATCTTCACCATACCAGGTTCACCGATCGGTCCTCGGAAGTGTTGATCCAAGCCCAAGCGGGGGGCTGAAGAGTGACGTCCATCCTCGGGCTGAAGTCTGGATCCAAGCGGGGGCTGAAGAAATCCATCATCGGCTGAAGTCGGAAGTCCATCATCGGGATGAAGTCTTCTATCAAGCCGCATCTTCAATCTTCTTTCTTCTGGAGCGGAGCAGAGCTATCTTCTTCCAAGCCGACGCGGAACATCCTCTTCAACCGACGCCTACTCGCCGAATGACGGTTCCTTTAAATGACGTCATCCAAGATGGCGTCTCTCGAATTCCGATTGGCTGATAGGATTCTATCAGCCAATCGGAATTAAGGTAGGAATATTCTGATTAGCTGATAGAATCAGCCAATCAGAATCAAGTTCAATCCGATTGGCTGATCCAATTAGCCAATCAGATTGAGCTCGCATTCTATTGGCTGTTCCGATCAGCCAATAGAATGCAAGCTCAATCTGATTGGCTGATTGGATCAGCCAATCGGATTGAACTTGATTCTGATTGGCTGATTCCATCAGCCAATCAGAATATTCCTACCTTAATTCCGATTGGCTGATAGAATCCTATCAGCCAATCAGAATTCGAGGGACGCCATCTTGGATGACGTCATTTAAAGGTGGGTAGGTGGCGGTCGGCAGATTAGGGGTTAAAAAAATGTAATCGAGTGTCGGCGATGTGGGGGGGCCTCGGTTTAGGGGTACATAGGTAGTTTATGGGTGTTAGTGTACTTTAGAGCACAGTAGTTAAGAGCTTTATAAACCGGCGTTAGCCCAGAAAGCTCTTAACTACTGACTTTTTTCTGCGGCTGGAGTTTTGTCATTAGATTTCTAACGCTCACTTCAGCCACGACTCTAAATACCGGAGTTAGAAAGATCCCATTGAAAAGATAGGATACGCAATTGACGTAAGGGGATCTGCGGTATGGAAAAGTCGCGGCTGGAAAGTGAGCGTTAGACCCTTTCCTGACTGACTCCAAATACCGGCGGTAGCCTAAAACCAGCGTTAGGAGCCTCCCTACCCACCACCCACATACCCCTAATCTAACCCAAACCCCCCTTAAATAAACCTAACACTAAGCCCCTGAAGATCTTCCTACCTTATCTTCACCATACCAGGTTCACCGATCGGTCCTCGGAAGTGTTGATCCAAGCCCAAGCGGCGGGCTGAAGAGTGACGTCCATCCTCGGGCTGAAGTCTGGATCCAAGCAGCGGCTGAAGAAATCCATCATCGGGCTGAAGTCGGAAGTCCATCATCGGGATGAAGTCTTCTATCAAGCCGCATCTTCAATCTTCTTTCTTCTGGAGCAGAGCAGAGCCATCTTCTTCCAAGCCGATGCGGAACATCCTCTTCAACCGACGCCTACTCGCCGAATGACGGTTCCTTTAAATGACGTCATCCAAGATGGCGTCCCT
This sequence comes from Bombina bombina, assembly GCF_027579735.1. Lineage (NCBI taxonomy): Eukaryota > Metazoa > Chordata > Amphibia > Anura > Bombinatoridae > Bombina > Bombina bombina. Next base: position 267,946,875 of record NC_069503.1, read on the forward strand.
CGAATTCCGATTGGCTGATAGGATTCTATCAGCCAATCAGAATTAAGGTAGGAATATTCTGATTGGCTGATGGAATCAGCCAATCAGAATCAAGTTCAATCCGATTGGCTGATCCAATCAGCCAATCAGATTGAGCTCGCATTCTATTGGCTGTTCCGATCAGCCAATAGAATGCGAGCTCAATCTGATTGGCTGATTGGATCAGCCAATCGGATTGAACTTGATTCTGATAGGCTGATTCCATCAGCCAATCAGAATATTCAAGGGACGCCATCTTGGATGACGTCATTTAAAGGTGGGTAGGTGGCGGTCGGCAGATTAGGGGTTAAAAATTTTAATTGAGTGTCGGCGATGTGGGGGGGCCTCGGTTTAGGGGTACATAGGTAGTTTATGGGTGTTAGTGTACTTTAGAGCACAGTAGTTAAGAGCTTTATAAACCGGCATTAGCCCAGAAAGCTCTTAACTACTGACTTTTTTCTGCGGCTGGAGTTTTGTCGTTAGATTTCTAACGCTCACTTCAGCCACGACTCTAAATACCAGAGTTAGAAAGATCCCATTGAAAAGATAGGATACGCAATTGACGTAAGGGGATCTGCGGTATGGAAAAGTCGCGGCTGGAAAGTGAGCGTTAGACCCTTTCCTGACTGACTCCAAATACCGGCAGTAGCCTAAAACCAGCGTTAGGAGCCTCTAACGCTGGTTTTGACGGCTACCGCCAAACTCTAAATCTAGGCCTTTGTGACTTTGCAAACCTAGATAAGATAGGTTGCATTAACACATATTGCTTCATAAGCATATTGTCATGACTTTGGCTATAACACAAAGTTGCTATTTATGTACTAAATGCACATTACTAAGTTGCTTTTTTATGTGCCTAAGGTATCTTTTTTATAATAAGATCGAGAAATCCTCCAAGGGAATTTTTAGAAAATACAATTTTTAGAAGCGCAAGTTGTTTACATACATTCATTTTTTATATGTTCGTTTATTTTTATGTTTTTTATGCCCGTAAGAGCATAGAATTTAAGGTTGGCCAACCAAACATTGTAATGTATAGTTTCTAGAAAATAGAATTGCTCTTGACTATATATAGAATTGTTCATGAATATATATTTAGCCCACTAAAAGGGAATTAACTACACAGTATGAATAAGATAGATACCAATTGAACTTAAAAGGTGTATTATTGATTCTCACACCAAGACATACCGATTCTTTTAAACATACCTAAAGGTAGTATTCTTTTATTTATTAAACTAACACATCTCATTACTAGCGCAAATAACCAATTTATTATTAATTCTTTTTTTTTATTTATTTTAATAAATTCTTTAAAAATTATCTGGTGTCCAATAGTTATTCATTTCCCTTTGTTTGGGTATTAGCTGTTAGAGCTCTTGTATCTCCTCCCCACTTTGATAACTATTACCTTAGAAGCATAGAGGAAGCTTCCATAGATTAAAGAGCATATACCCACACAGCACAGAGTATATAGACCCACTAGAAACTAAGAAGCTGAAAATTCCCCCATCTCTACTCTCTGAGGATTCAAGGGGGCAAAGCGTCAATCTACGAGTTTCACTTTTTGGTGCATGCCAGAGGATTGGTGCAGAGCACTGTCGATCCTCCGGCTTCCACCACAAGTGAAACTAGTAGATTTATGCTTCGTCCCCTTGAATCTCCTAGAGAGTGGAGATGGGGGAGTTTCAGCTTCTACAGTACTTTGGCAATAATGAAATAAAACTCTATTGAACCAGACTGGCGCTCCATTAATGGAAAAGCAGCCTAACTTATTCCTAAATGCATGTCACTCATTTGCAAAACAACTATGTATGAGGTTATTATTAACCCTTTAAAAGAAAGTCAGAACTGCAATGTATATTAAGGAGAAATATTATTTGCAAACATAAATTATTGTGCACCCACAAATGGGCAAATGTTTCTTGCGTGCTAACATGTTGAAAGCAAAAAGTCGAACTTAGAATATCGTGTGCACATTCACGTATTCCCCCATAGAAGAAAATGGAGCAAAAAAGTAGAAAAAAAACTTAACACCCTACTCGCGTGCAAACCCGATCACATATTCTAATGTGCATTAGCCCGGCATGAATATATCATTATTTCACATTACAATGCTCTTCACATACAGGAATATGTACTATTTATTCATAAATAAATAGTTCTACATAGATCTGATGTTTTTTAGTACAAATAGGTATAGATATATACAAAAGATATAGGAATATCTATTTATAAATACATTAAACATTTTCTGCTATGTGCAGAGCATTGAAATGTGACATATTTATAGTAAATACATAGTTAAAACCTTTATTAAATATGTATATTGCATAAATATGTTTTTTCATGTTTTCATCTACTTAACTGCAAAGGGCTTGAATGCACTTATATATATACTGTATATATGTCTATATATGTGTACATAAGTTTTTTTTTATACACATATACATACATGAATACATATGCACACACACACACAATTATATATATATACATATACATCCTCAGAGTATATGTATGTATCTCTCTGTTAAAACCTTTTGGCTGCCTTTTTTTTTCTTCTTACTCCTCAGACCTCATATCTTTGAGCCTTTATAGCTTTTGTGTGCAATATTTTTATATATTATTTTTATTAGATGGTGTTATTATGAGTGTAACTGTACTTTGTAATGTATTTTTGATGTGTTTTGTGACACTTTTTAGTTTTGCGAAACAGTCAACCAGAGCTCAGAGGACGCAGAAATCATTCTAGTGTAAATCGCATGGTGCTCAAGCGATCGCGTTTACTTTTATCTTGTAATACCAGTGGTAAAGCCGATGAGAGCAAACAACCGCGATAAACCCCTTATCGCTGACGTTCAAACATTACCGCTTGACTTGTAATCTGGCCCAAAGTAGGCAAATTCAGTTACTTCACATGTATTGGATACTTTGCAATCCTCCTGGGCACTGATTAAAAAAGGAAATTTATTTTTGACTTGCAGTAGATTTCTTCCTTTTTAGAAAATGGAAATCCTGTCATGTTTTTATGTAGAATTATGTAGTATTTTTGTAATAAAAAATATTTTTGTCATACTTCAAGCACTTTAGTAAAAACATAAATCATGCGTTCTTTATTAATTTTGGTGATTCTTAGGAGGGGGAAACAATGTTATGCAACACATTTTAATTTTACCGAGTCCTGTCATTTGTGTTTTCTCTTGTGCTAGCTGTACATATGAGTCACTGGGTTGTGAAAAAAATGAATGTATGACTATATCTTCCAATACAAGTCACCAAGTCCCTAAAATACTGGGCTCAAATCCTCTGTCCAAATGTCTGCCTTTGTCATGTCACTAAGTAGCATGGATGTGAAACACATAAATAGAGTTTGCTTACCCTATAAAGGTCTTTCGTTGAAGATGAAATCAAGATGAAATCCATGAAGATGAAATAAAGATTCTACAGGTTTGCCAGTGTCAGTGTCCTATGTTTAGAGTTTCTCTGTGAAGATCCCACCACTATTGCTGCTGACCCTGCCACTGGCCTTATGTGCTGTCAGTGATTGAGTGTACTTTTGGCTCTCAGAGTGTTGAAATACCTCTCTTGCCGTGTCATGCGTGGACTTCTTTTGCCAAAGTGTGGGGCCTTCAGAATCCCTGCGCAGATATGCTGCCACGGGCATGACAAGCATTATTGCATGTCAGTGTGCTTAGATGTAGAGAACATTAGAGACATTTTAAAAATAATAATAAAACTTGGTTTGCACATATTTAGAACACACATATGTCTAAGTGCATTTAAAAGGTACCTCCAATCCTGTACTGCCCACTTTGTGACTTCTAACTGTGACCACACAGACAAGTACCCGAAGATATGGTAGTCGTGAGTGGATCCAGGATACTCTGCAAACACCTTCATAATGTGCATGTTGCCATTGCACACAAAGATGATGTCCCGTGTTCCTGGTGTCTGCCTGCTCTGAGATGGCGGACAGACACCCCCTGCTAACGGCCGATTGGCCACGAATCTTTAGGGGGCGGTATTGCACCAGCAGTTCACAAGAACTGCTGGTGTAATGATAAATGCAGAGAGCTTATGCTGTCGGAATTTATTGATGTGCAGTTAACATGATCCGCAATATCAGATCATGTCCACTCGCACTTTCTTAAATAGGCCCCAAAGTGGACATTGATAGAATGAAAGTGTTGGCGGATGCAATATGCCTTTTGCTGGCTCCACGGTGGCCGCAGAGCAATATGGATACAGGGTATTGTCCCCTACACGTTAGGTAACTACAGAATAGAAAGAAATGTGATAGTTTAAAGTATGTCCTTTTTATTAGAACATTTTAGTTACAAGAAAAAAGAGGATCTATAAATATTCGATTGCTAATTATTTAGGAGTCGATCACAATGCATCCTTTAGAAAAATCAATTCTTTAAAAAAACACCATTAAACCCTATGAGTATTTTTGTAGATAAATAATTTGATACGTTTTTCTAAAGAATTGTGATGGACCCCTTCAGATTTCTGATATATGTTTTTTTTTTTTTTTTGGTTAAGAGGGATATTTTTAGCTGTATTACATGTAGAAAAAAAACATCAACACATTTCACTGATAAGAAGGTTTTTATTCCACTCTAGTTTGTTTTAAATGATTATTTATGATTATCAGCTTAAACGTGATCATTTATGCAAAAAGCATAGTGAAGCCATAGGGGTAGATTTAACAAGGACCGAATGGCCCTTGTTACTCTTGTTTTCTAAAGACCGCTGCTCCATAACTTGTCCGCTGCCTCTGAGATCCTATATAATTGGGCTGATTGACACCCCATGCTAGCGGCAATTGGCAGCGAATCTGCAGGGTGCGGCATTGCACAAGCAGTTCTGGTGAGCTTCTTGTGCAATGATAAATGCCGATAGCGTATGCTGTCGGCTTTCAGCGATGTCTGTCGGACATGATACACTACAGTGTATCATGTCGGACAGACATTGGTAAATCTACCTTCTAGTATTGTTCTACAGATTTGTTGTTGCTGTCCAGTTGATCAGTGATGAGTCTACGTGGATCTAAATAAACATATGCTGGGACAGTGGAAACCCAGGATCAAGTCAGAAACAAACCAGGCAGGAGTTCTCCTTGCCTAACATTAAGAGTGTGGGAATAAATTAAGAAAATTTGCAAACAAGGGGTTTTAGGAACCATCACTACATTAGACCTCATATTACATAGAAAGCAAATTAATAAAATATGTTGTTTAAAACTCATTGGCAACCAAGAACTACTGTCTATGATTCATCCTTTTTTATAAGGGGTGACATTAACTGTACAATACATGAAAATAAAAAATGATAGAAACCAATACCTTTCTGCATTTTAATTCCTTTTTCCAATTCTAAAGATGGCATATTTATATATATTTATAGCGAACACACAGTCCCCATAGACCACAATGTAAAGGCACTTTTCAGTGCCATTTTTTTTTTCTAACACCCCACTCCCACCAACTTTAACCCATCAAAGCTGCTTCAAGCAGTTTTAATGAAAAAAATTAAAGATGCTAATAATTTTTTTTATTTATTGAAAAGGCACTACCCACTTTATTTTGGGGCAATTTGGGGACATTAAAAATATTAACTAGAGGTCTGAATTCTGGTTAATTTTTTAAATACTTGTAATGGCTGATTATTAATCGTGCGCCAATAAACGGGCGAATCAAACACCATATACCTTTGGGACCTTATAACTTTAAAAAAAAAAATATATTTATATGAATAATTTTTATCAGATAGTGTTTATTTAAGTGTAAGTGTAATTTTCAATTTATGTTGTTTAGTGCAACTTTTTATGAACATACTACCCCAACACAAGGTCGTCACACAAACCAGACTAGTGTAATTGGCAATTGTGCTCTTACGATCATGTTTACTTTCAACTTGTAATACAAAAGTTTTTTTCTGTTGTGCGCAAAAAGATGATATCACTCGCGTACAAACAGTGCACCACTTGTAATCTAGCCCTTAAAGGGACAGTACACCAATTTCATATAACTGCATGTAATAGACACTACTATAAAGAAGAATATGCACAGATAATGATCTAAAAATCCAGTATAAAACCTTTTTAAAATGTATTGAGAAGCTTCTTTCATTTTAGACTCCTACAATAGATAGCTATGGCTTTATGTTTGCTTTGGTGCGTTTAAAGAATTCAGTTTTTACAGATATCTTCTTTGTATTTCTACCGTTTACATGTTTCTTTTGTTATGCTATAAACAAAAATAAACTATGAGTTAATAGGGTGTATTACATTACATTTATTTTATGCACCATGTTTACAACATCAATAAAACACTCTGTTTTAATACTCTTCCAATGCTGTTATCAACCAATTTAATGTATTCCATGGATACAAATTTATGGCAACACAAAAACAGTTTTTTTTACTGGCTGACAATGTTTTAAGTTATTTGCTTTAGATAGCACAATGCTATTGTAATGGTTATGATTTAGAAATTCCACGTGATTTATATTTTACTTGTAAACAAGACCCAAGGGAAAGACTAATTAGAGCTTTAGCTCAGAGCTAAAAAGCATACTTATTGATTTAAATAATGGAAAGACAGGGAAAGATCAGAAGCAAGCATATATCTCCCATTTCATCCACAAGCCAGAAGCTTAGGCACAATTTGTTCCAACTTTTAAATGAACTGCACAAGAAGTAAAATACGATCAGAGCCCCTTATCTGTTCCTTTTATTTTCTAATATGTATTCATAAATGAGTTTACCAACTTAATTAACCATACACAGGAAATTGTAAATGTTGTATTGGTGATGCGATACAACGTCTTTTTAATTATTACTTTTGTGCTTATTAATTAGCAGAAGATTATTGGTCTGTATTCATTAAATGTTCTCAAGACATCTATATCTTCTCACTCACACTGCATCTGATCATCCAGTGATTGGATTAACTTCCGTTATGTAAAAAAAGTCCTTATGTATAGAAAATAATAATAATTATACAGTATATCTGATGGCAAAAATATGTTAACGCCAGAATTTTTGTTTACACTCAAATCTTAAAAAGTAAGGAAACTTTGAAATTAATTTATCCAATCAAATGATATACTGTATTACTCCATTATTTTATACATTTTCAGGGCTAGGAAAGTTTAAATTTGGAAATTCCATGTTTTTTAGCATTCGGTTGGTTGGGTACTTAACTGGAGAGTCAACACCAGATTTTTGTTGTTTAAAAGGATATATAATCTCTTTATTACCCATTCCCCAGTTTTGCATAACCAACACAGTTATAATAATAAATGTTTTACCTCTGTAATAAGCTTTATCTAAAGCCTCTGCAAACTACCCCCTTATTTCAGTACTTTTAACAGACTTACATTTTAGCCAATCAATGCTGGCTCCTAAGTAACTTCATGTGCGTGAACTCAATGTTATCTACATGACATACATGAACTAATGCTCTCTACTGGTGAAAAACTGTCAAAATGTATTTAGATAAGAGGTGGCCTTTAAGGTCTAAGAAATTGGCACATGAGTCTACCTAGGTTTAGCTTTCAACTAAGAATTCCAAGAGAACAGAGAACAATTGGTGATAAAAGTAAATTGGAAAGTTGTTTAAAATGACATGCCCTATCTGAATCATGAACGTTTATTTTGGACTTGACTGTCCCTATAAACTATTTATTAATTAAAAAACACGCTTTGAGGACTTCCGGTGGGTGGAGCTACAGTGTGGACGTGCTTACACAGAGCTCCGTGCTTAACTCTAGAAAAAAAGAGACCTTTGAAACCCCACACTGGCTCCCAAGCTCTTCCTTGGCTAAAACAGGACCTGAATTAGCCTGGAGGCATTGTGCAAGGCCGATGCCGTGACTTGTGAGGTCTGTACACCTTTCACCTCACCACCGGAGACATCGCTAACAGCCGGCCGCCATCTTGGCTCCCCTCGTGGAGTGTGTGCACTCCATCGGCCGGGCTACCCCCTGCTTTCACTGGGCCACGCGCCAACACACCGGTAACCGGGAACGGCTCCTAGTTGACACTGGGTCTAATAGCAGCAGGGGGATTCCCCTCAAGAGCAGCCGGGGACACTCACAGACGTGTAAAGCTGCTAGAGAACCGGGGCTCCGCTCCGGCGCCACCACAGATTGCTCCTCAATTAACCTGGGGCTGGAATCCGCCACCTCCGGACCATATAACAGAGGCAGGGGACTAACAGCTACAACCCTGCAGGAGTTCTGGGACTTGTGAGTATGCCAAAAAGGGAAAGTGAACACTGCCTAAAATATGCAACTTGTTGACTCCTGCAGGCCTCTGTATTCACATAACCTGCAGCCTGATAATTAGCTAAACTGAAAAGAATACACTGTGAGAACTTTGAAACTAGACTACTGTGAGAGGTTAGGCTGCCCAAGCTATTAAGCCTGGCTATACTGTCTTTGGGGATCGTTTGGCCATATCCATCTGGCATGTTTAAATAAAATCAGAAAGACTGAATTGCACACACAGATGGACAGACTGCTGTTTCTCTTTGCTTTACTCCTGCTTTAACATCACAAATGTTTTTGATGCCTACTGTTGTGACAGAAACACCTTGATTATTCACATCTTGATGCTGCTTTGTGGATACTGCGGTTGAGCAACCCTGTATATACAGTCGACTGCCTGCTGGAGTGCTCCCCGGGGTAGCATAACCCAAACACCACCCCTTGGCTAAACAGGATCTCGACTGTCTACTCCCCTGGTGGCAAGTAACTTAACATATGAGACAGAATCTTTACAGACCCTTGTGTGAAGGGCACACCCCGCACTGCCACTGGGGCTATAACATCAGAAAATAGAGACCCTGCCGGGGTCTGGATAGTATCTCTCCTCCCCCTTTCCCGCTCCACAGCTTGGAGTGGGTCATATCCTTCCTCCTTTTTCCGACAGGGCCCAGTGGTGGCATACTCCCTGAGGAGAGATACGCGAATACATAACATTTTATCAGCCCCTCTTAGGCTCACCCCCCCCCCCTCTCTATGGACAGATTTCTAACAACCCCGAAAATGTCGAGCAGAAACAAATCCCAACAGGATAAAAAACACAAACAATCCCCAGATACCCAGCAGCCAAGCTCTCCAACAAAATCCGCCCCTGCCCAAGAATCTGGAAACTCCAATTTAGGAGAACAACAGATGAGCTCTCTGCTACTGTCCAAACTCGAAATTCTCCAAAAGGGAATGGACAACTTAACTTCAGAGGTTAAGCAATTCAACTCCAGACTGACGGGGGCAGAGCAAAGAATCTCTGATCTAGAAGATGGCCACCATACCTCCTCTATTCAAGTTAAAAAGTTACTCCGACAGAATGAATACCTACACCAAAAACTTGATGATTTGGAGAATCGTTCACGCAGGAACAATATCCGGCTGGTAGGGCTACATGAATCTGTCCGCCCCCCAGAGCTGCTTTATTTTGCGGAGCACTCACTCCCTAATCTTCTTGGCGTCTCGGCTGACCAGATACCAATGAAGGTGGAGAGAGCCCATCGTATTGGTGGGATCAGACCACCCGAAGACGGGAAGAAACCCCCCCCTAGAGGGTAATGATTAAATACCTCAATTTTCAATCCAAGATCCAGCTCCTCCAGGCGTACAGGAAGGTAGAAATGCTGTTGTATGATGAAAAGCGAATCTACATCTTTCAAGATTACTCAGCGGAAGTTGCTAGGAAACGAAAGGACTTTGCTCCGATCTGTAGCTCTTTGCACCAGGACAAACGTCAAGCTATCCTTCTTTTCCCTGCACGCCTCAAGCTCCGCACTTCAAAAGGATTCAAACTCTTTGATTCTCCTAGAGAGGCACAAGACTACCTAGACCAAGAAAGGGATTCTCCTGCCAATCTCTCCCCGGAGAGAGGGGACTCTCCTGGCTGATATAGACAAACCAACCGGCGACCCTATGGGTCCGGTATACAAAATGTTACTGAGGTGGTGAATCTACGCCTCAGATCTCTTTTTATGGACTCAAGAAGATATTTCAATGGATAGGTATCGTATGAAAATGTTCAGGAATGTTAATGTCCTGGTTGTTATATGTAAATATGTTATGTTCTTGCTATGTGTAATAAGCAACTGGAAACTGTATAATGTGTGCCTTACTTTTCAGGAAAATGTCCAATTAGCTAGACGGGATAGGGTAGTGTTCGAGACTGTCAGTATTATGAGCATAAATTATGTCATTCAACCTACAGAGATTATAGCATTAGTTAGGAATGTTTATGTGTATGTGGGATGTGGGATGTCTTGCTCTCTGATGCGTTATGTCTTATACCTTTGTTTTCATACTGCTGTGAAAGGTTGCTACTTTTGTCCCCCAATGCCCCCTCAGATGGCGAAACTCAATAGATCAAACACGCGCTACCCTGCTATTTTAGCCAAGCATAGATCGCAGGCAGAGACACACACTGCGCTTGCAATTTCTTGCCCCCCCCCCTGGTCTTTAAATGACAATAAAAATATGCTCCTGGAATGTGGGAGGGATTAACTCGCCCATTAAGAGAAAGACTGTATTGGCATATCTAAAAAAAACGCAGGCCCATATTATGTTTCTACAAGAGACACACCTCACTGGCTCTGAGCATGAAAAACTTAAAGCCAAATGGATTTCAGAGGTCCTTTATGCCCCTTATAATAGCTCCAACAGAGGAGTGGCAATCCTCATACGCAAAGGTCTAGACTACCAACTAGGGTCGATACTGCAAGATCCTGAGGGGAGATTTATTATTACCAGGTTGAAATGGCAAGAGGATTGGTACACCCTCTGTAATGTATATGGCCCTAACCATAGAGCGCCTGTGTTTTGGAGATCCATAACTAAATCTCTAGCCCAACATCTGGACACCAAAATCATTATGGCAGGAGATTTTAATCTGACGCCCAAACCCCGCTCTCGACAGAATCAGAGATCCTTCTGGTACTCTCCAGTCCCGAGACCATAGACCCATGACAACTTTCCCAACCAAGGTCTTTAGGGCCCTGTACGACTCTTTGGGACTACATGACATCTGGAGGAGACGGAACCCCATGGGCAGGGACTACACTTGCGCGTCGCGAGCACACAACTCACTCTCTCGCATTGACCTTTTTCTAACCTCTAGCTCCCTGGAACTTTTAGTTACAGAGGCTAAAATAGCCAATTTGACTGTTTCAGACCATGCCCCAATCTCTTTGACTGTTACCCATTCTCCCCAACCTACTAACAAGAGGGTGTTTAGATTTCCAACCTACCTTATAAAGTCGCCTGATTTTGTAATGTTTCTAAAGAGACAATGGGACAACTACATAAACAATAACTGACCACATATGTCCTCCCCGACTCTCTTCTGGGAAACAGCTAAAGCGGTCCTTAGGGGCGACATAATTGCTTACCTCTCTAAACAGAAACGTCTCCAGAACGGCAGGGAAGAACATTATAATACTCAGCTGACCAACACATATGCCCAATATTGTCAATCCCCCACTTCCCATAATAGAACCGCCTATTTCACAGCTAAAAGAGAAAGAGATGCTTTCATGCTGCAAAACACCATACACAGAGAAAACAAGAACCAGGGCCTATTTCTGCGCCATGGTAACAGAGCTGGGAAATTCCTAGCCTCCTTGGTTAAAATTAAACAAGCTAACAGAGGAGTTCCAGCCATTAAAAGCCAGGGCCAGCTAACTAATGATAAGTCTATGATAGTAACTGAATTCACAAATTACTACACTAACTTATATCAATCACAACCACCTCACGACAATGCAGATCAACAGTTTTGGAATAATCTAACTCTACCCACAATCACAGAGGAACAGTTAGATAGTCTCAATGCCCCGATCTCTCCTGAAGAGGTCACCCAGACTATTAAATCTCTAGCTCTGGGAAAGACGCCAGGCCCAGATGGGCTTCCCATTGAATTCTATAGGATGCTCTCCGACCAAACTGCCCCGGTTCTTACCACCTTATTTGACCACTTCTTTACAGGACACACTGTCCCTCCTGCCAGCTTCTCTGCAGCTAATATCACAGTCATTCATAAAGTGGGTAAGGATCCCACACTCCCAGCATCATATAGACCCATATCTCTTTTAAACGTTGATTACAAGCTACTCACCAAGCTTTTAGCGAACCGGTTAAAACATATACTCCCCCACGTCCTGCATCCGGACCAAACAGGCTTTACCCCTACTCGCTCCTCGGTCACAAATATTCGCAGAGTTCTTCATGCAATATCATATCATTGGCAGGCTAAGCAACAGAGAACCCTCTCGTCCCTCCCGGAGGCCTTCCTGCTGTCACTTGACACAGAGAAGGCCTTCGATCACGTGGAATGGTCGCATCTCTTCCATTCTATGAAGGCTTTTGGCATATCAGGGCATTTCACGACCTTCCTCACTAACATATATTCCCACCCGGTGGCATACCTGTTGATAAACAATCTCTACTCTCCCCCAATCCCTCTTCATAGGGGAACACGACAGGGCTGCCCTCTCTCCCTGCTGCTGTTCAACTTGGCTCTAGAGCCCCTGGCAGTGCACCTGAGAGCTATCTTCCCAGGAATACAACTTGCATCTCACAAACTTCAAATCGCCCTCTATGCAGACGACATGTTACTTTTTGTTTCCTACCCTCAGACACACATCCCAGCTATTCTGAATGCCATTGAGCTGTTTGGACGGTTCTCAGGGTATAAAATAAATGTTTCAAAATCTGAAATCTTATGGTTACACTGGAGATCTGACCACTCCCCTGAGCTATACCCCTTTCGACCGGTAGACGACTACTTAACTTACTTAGGCATACATATTTCGGCAAATCCGCAGAATTGGTATGCTCACAATATATCCCCTCTGATCCACCAAATTAAAACAGAGCTGGCGGCATGGCAAAATTTGCCACTATCTCTCATGGGTAGAGTCCACATTGTCAAAATGATGACCCTCCCCAAAATTCTGTATCCCATGCAAATGCTCCCATTACTACTCACACGAAGAGACGTGGCCTTCTTAAATACTACAATCAGAACCTTCCTGTGGAGGGGTAGTAAGCCACGTATTGGGGCAAATAAACTCTATCTCCCTTACTCGCGCGGAGGACTGGGGTTGCCGAACTTAGTATACTACAACTGGGCCTCCCTGGCAAAACTGTCATTAGACTGGACACTAAACACCCAGCATTTCTCTAGTACCCACTTAGAAGAAGCTTCCTTGCCTCAAATATCCCCTGCTTTCCTCCCACATGCCTCCCTATCAGAGCTCCCGGCGAATATAGTTACCCACCCGATGTTTAGAGATGTGCTCCTTGGGTGGAGATCTTTGACCAAAGCCCTTGGGTGGGACCCCGCTCACACCAAATACCTTCCCCTGATAGGTAATCTGAGATTCCACCCTGGCACGCTATACCCTGTTTTCCAGACTTGGAAAGCTCTGGGTGTTGACAATCTAGATAAAATGTTAGATCACTCAGCTAAGACAGTCCTGCCCTTTGACGAGATATGCAGAAAGTTCCTAATCCCCTATACCAACAGGTTTGCCTACTTTCAGGCCAGACATTATATAAATCACATCTTACAACACTGCGCGACATTCTGGGTCACCCCTCCACTGGTGCGCACCATAGCACAGTTTCGAGCTCACAACTACACTATATCCTCAATCTACAATGCACTCATAAACTCAAAAGCAGCCATTATGTTACCCCAACTCTCAGACAACTGGCGTAAAAAGCTACCGATGATCTCCTCTGAAAAGACCATACTGGACAGCCTCACTCTTACCTGGTCAGCAACTTTGGCGGCCGACCTTAGGGAATCCCAAATATGAGTTATCTATCAGGACTACCTCACACCTAACAGACTGAGTAAGTGGAGGGCAGACTTTTCAAATGTATGTGGAAAATGCTCCTACCCTAACCCTGACTTTTTACATTATCTGTGGTACTGCCCCAAAATTCGTAGATATTGGAACCAGGTGTCCTTTTGGCTCTCCAGAATTATGCGCGCTCCCATCACGCTTACTCCCAGTCAGGTGATATTCCTAGAGCAATTAGCGGTTCCAAGACGAGATAAGAAACTTTTGATTAATGTCATACTCTTGGCAAGAAAGTGCATCTTTCGTAAATGGTTAAATGTTAACCCCCCCTCTGTTAGTTTCTTAAAGCAAATGTTACTGAAATCTTTGATGTATGAACAATGTGACACCTTGTATGATGTTGACACCAGAGTTGCTCGTTTCATTGTCAAATGGAGACTCTTTTTGGAGTCGCTAGATCTCCCTACCCAGAGGCGAGTGCTCTATCCGTTTAAAAATACGATATACATGTTGGAGGCAGTCATAAGGGGAGAGTGGAACATCTGGTAGAGGGACCACAAGAGAGAGGTCCTTGGACTGCATTGTGAATATATTGTAATCTGAGATGTAACAGGTTTCTTTTCATACTAGACAGGTGATCTGATATGATGCATAGCAAAGTTTGTTTTGTTGTTATTGTTTATTCTTGTTCTCTACTTTCAAAATAAAAAGCCCTCCATCCTAGGACAAATGTTTAGGCTAGGGTGTCACGTTTTCTAAAAAGTTAAAAAGAAATGTATAAAGAGATTCACTAGGTATTTATGCAAAATTTGTCTTTTTCATTTGATATCTTGATGTACGACAACTAATCACTTAGGTCATATGACACTGTAACTTGATTGCGATTTTTGTATACCTGTGAATTTCAATAAAAATAAAAATATAAAAAAAAAAAAAAAACACGCTTTGAGATGAGTAATTTTTCATGTGCACTAACCCGACCCTGTGTTGGACCTAAAGCTCAAAACACAAATCACATTGCACATATTTTACATTCCTATGTTCTTTACATAGGATTTTTATAAAATTTTTATTATCAAATATATATCATTATATATATCTGATAATGTAATGTAAAATAGATATCTTTACCTATATATCTATTTTGACAAATTGCATTTTAACCAATCAGTGCTGGCTCCTAGGTAACTTCACATGCGTGAGCTCAATGTTATCTATATGGAACACATGAACTAATGCCCTCTAGTGGGGAAAAACTGTCAAAATGCATTTAGATTAGAGGCGGCCTTTAAGGTCTAAGAAATTAGCATATGAGCCTACCTAGGTTTAGCTTTCAACTAAGTATACCAAGAGAACAAAAAAAATTGGTGATAAAAGTAAATTGGAAAATTGTTTAAAATTACATGCCCTGTGCCCTAGGAAGCTGGTGGGAGGAGCACAGGTGCAAGGACGTGCAAACACCTGTTCTCAGGTTCCCTGCAAGAGCCGTTGGCAGAGCATATCGTGTTTAAAACCCTTGTCCTGGGTGGCTCTTTTAGTGAGGGATAAAGAAAAAGAACTTATCCTATTCCCAGCACTCTAACAAGTGCCATTCCAACGCACTGGTTAGCAACTGAATGGACTGGCTATGTTACTTTAACTTTTTTTTTGTACTTAAGAAGATACAGGAGTACCCAGGACAGATAAACCGACACCTGGTGGAAACTGACCTAAGCTCAAAGAAAACTCCCTGACTCAAAGAAAATTCCCAAAATTCTACCAACACCGCTCTTTTTTTTCCAAACCCCCCCTCCCACCAGTGCTGCGTGAGGGGGAGTTGAACAGTGCTGTTAGCCCTAAACTGAACGGGCAATTCCTACAATAGAAGGTAATAAGTGCTCAAGAGTGGCCGTATTCTCACCCGCGGTTCCTGTGTGCCGTTGATCTGGGCGAGGCTTCTATGTTCTGACTGGAGCCGCTCTTGGGGTGTGGAGGAGGTTCCGGCAGTTTGCCGCGGAGGGACAGGCGAGGAGCTGGAGTCAAGGCGGTCCCACTCGCATGGAGAAGGAAATTTGATATTGAAGAATGTGACGTCACGGATGGTCGGGTGGAAGGTGCTTCCTACGCTGTGAGTGTTCAGCGTGTTGCCGACTTGATTCAAGTGTTTCTCCCCCCCACCAATGCTGCGTGGGGGAGAAGAAGAGTCGACTTAGAGCTCACCCCTTGGCAGCAGTGAGAGATCCGTTTCTGGAGCCCCCAGGAAGGGAGACAGGTACTTTTGTGAGTTAAAGGTCCCCAATTGACTTTTTTTCATAATAAAGGAGATTCGGGCCTTCAATCACGCTTTATTATATCTTGAGATGAAGTCTCCCTAAGGTATTGGAACTAAAAGGGAATTGGACGGTAATATAATAGTGCTGTTAAAAAGCACTACAAGAACTGCCTATTTATTAAACATTAAGTGGGTCATATTAAATATCTTTTATTAAAGAGTTTAAAGGTTTTACAGATTGAATAACTCCTTTACAACTCCGTTACAAGACCTAACTGAATAGAGTTTTTTGTCAAGGTCTGTAGCCTGGGTTAATGTTAATACTTGATTGTATACTGGGTGAATATAAATATGCTATACTAAAGTTAGGTTAAAAGGAAAACTGACTAAGACATAGACATTTTGAGGGTAAAGATTGTTTCAGATATTTTTCCTCTGCTATAGAAATGACTCAATTTAAATATTCTGACTAATAATTGCTTTTTACTCTGAAAGGTTAAGCCAAACTGTTGCAAGTGCATTGTGGATTATGTTACTATGTTTATTTGAACAATTTTGGAAGTGAAAGAGGAAATGTCTTAGAAAGCTCCTATAGACAGTGCAAACCTAACATAAAATCTAACTGAGTAGAGTATATCTTAAAATTTTGGAGGAAGTATTACTAATTGACTATATACATTCCTATGAGAAAGGTGGGGTAAACTACCCTGACTAACACGCAGATTAATTGAGAAAAGGAACATTGCAGAAGATTTTGTTCTTTCCCAGTATTAACTCTTAAGGGGTAGAAAGTTTTTTTTTAGAGCATAGCAGATTAGGAATTCATGGTCTGTTAAGTAATTAACTATAGCTCGTTGTGTATAGAATAGCACGCAGGCTGCATTTGTTTGAAAAGTATATTATTAAAATTTGAAATATTAAATTGGGTACAGTAAATACATCCATAAGGAATAACATTGTGCCAAGCTCCTATGACCGAAGATTTAACACAGTAGGTGGAGCTCTTCTCCAATACTTATCAGCACTCTTACTCACTCCTTATTTACCCTTTATTTATTTTTAGTTATTTTCACACACGTTTTTGTATCACTTTCAACTCACTCCCCCCCCCTTTTTTTTTTTTTCCTTTTTTTTTTTTTTTCCTTTTTTTTTTTTTTTTTTTCCTTTTTTTTTTTTTGACACTTAGGGAGGCTTAAACCTCTTGCCTCCCCCTCCATACTACTTATTGCATGTTATTCACCTCACAATATATAGAACTTTACTCACGAATATATGGACAAATATATCACTGCACAAACCAAGACTCCTCCTTCGGTCATGGCGGCAAGGCAAAGAGACAAAAAAAACAAGAATGCACAAGAATTGTCAACTGAGATTAATTCCAGTAACAGTGGATCTCCGGCAAATGAGCCATTAGATATACAGGCTTTAGTTGTTAAAATAACTGAAGCATTGTTCCCTAAGTTTGAAGAGCTGCGAAGTGAAATTAAACAAGACCTAAATACAATAACTACTGAGGTACGTCAATTTTCAAATAGGATCTCTGAAGCAGAGCAGAGAATATCTGACTTAGAAGACACTATACAAAATCACAACACTACTTTAGCTGATATAAACTCTAAGCTAATTAAAACTGAATTGAAATTAGAAGACCTCGAAAATCGGGCGAGAAGGAACAACATTAGGTTAATAGGAGTGCCGAAAGAGAAACAATATGAGGATTTAAATACGTTACTCATGATAACAATCCCACACCTATTACAGATACCACAAACACAGCCAAGAATTATAATTGAAAGAATACACAGATTGGGGTGGCGGAGTATAGAAAAAGGGAAGGACAGACCAAGACCAATTATTGCCAAAATATTGAATTGTCAAGATAACATTACATTACTACAATACTTCAGAAAAAAACAACCCATTTTTTTGGGAAACTCTAAAATATTGCTTTTTCAGGACTTTTCGGCTGAGACATCAGCCAAGAGAAGAGAATTATCCCCAATCTGTACTAGATTGATAAATCAAGGTTACCAAGCTACATTAATCTACCCAGCTAAATTAAAAATAACAATAAATAATAGGACTCAGGTTTTTGAATCATCTAAAGAAGCTGAAAAGTGCATAGCACAGGCAATATCTCCAAACTAATGAGCAATGATCAAGGCAGAGTTGTTAAAATAGAAAGGAAGATAAGGATAATGAGACACAAGAACAAAATGGGTACTACTCTGATTGATAGTCATGAATTTAATGAAAGAAGGGATGGGAGAAAAAAGAGAGTCATTGATCTGAGGATAATATATATCATCTTTAATGTTAACCTTAATGGAATTTTTTTTTTCCTGTTTTTAAGAAATAGCCAGCCCATACTTAGGGTTGATGCCCTGGCTAGGGTTGATCGGGACACTATGATAGGGGGAATAAAATGGGACAACCAGGAACACATAATTGAAGGGGTCAGGGAGGATGTGGGGATAAGGGTTTTTATATTGGTTTTTTTTTGTTTTGTTTTGTTTTTTCTCTTTTCTTTTTCCTTCTTCTCTCTTGTATTAAATAATGGACACAGACATTACCTGTAAAATGGTATCCTGGAATATAGGAGGGTTAACATCTCCTATTAAATGAAAAACAATTATATCGTATTTGAGAAAGATAAATACAGATGTTTCCCTCCTCCAGGAAACACATATGAACATTGATGAAATAATTAAACTTAAAAAATCATGGGTCCAGGAAGTTATTGCAGCTCCGGATCTGGGTAGAAGAGGGGGAGTGGCAATTTTACTTGGGAAAAAAATAAAGGCTGCATCTACAATTTTAGAAATAGATGCAGGTGGGAGATTCCTACTATTGAAGGTTAATATCGCTAAAAACACATATACACTCTGCAATATATATGCACCAAACACTATTGATTATGTTTTCTGGGATACCCTGCAGACTAAAATACTTTCCAAAGAAGAGGGCTTATTAATAATTGGAGGAGATTTTAACATGTCCCCACATTATGCATTAGATAGACTAAGACAAGATGCTCGAATTTTAAGAATAAAGAAAGACAACTTAGAAACAAAAGTTTTTACTAAAATATATTCTAATTTAAAAGTCAAGGACATTTGGAGACTACATAACCAAGATACTAAAAGTTACACATGTCTCTCTAAAGCTCATAAGACGCTCTCAAGAATAGACTTATTTTTGGTAGATAAGAAATTCTTAAACTTAAATATAAAGTCTAACATTCTTCCTATTACAGTCTTGGATCATGCCCCAATAACTTTTGAAATACATGCACAGGATCCTAAGAATAAAAATTCACGATTTTATTTTCCTCAGTATTTGGCTACAGATCCAGAATTTAAAAATAGGCTGAGCTTGAAATTTCAAGAATATGCCCAATTAAATAGTGATTACACTAACCGACCAATGATCTTTTGGGAGGCTGCAAAAGAAGTTATGAGGGGGGAGATTTTAGCATACAATATCAATAGAATGAAAAAATATAAAAAGAAAGAGGAAGAGGTTTTAAGAACATTATCAAATACTTATAATACTTATATACTAAATAAAACTCCTTAATCATGGAACAGATATACGCAAGCTAAAAAGGAAAGAGACACCTTTCTATTACATAAAACTACACAAAGAGAACTAAAATTACAAGCACAACTATTTAAATATGGAAACAAAGCAGGCAAGTTACTTGCCAATTTAATTAAACAAGATAAAGGATCTCCCTCAATTGAGTCTGTCAAGGAAGGGGATAAACTAATCACAAATCCAGATGAGATTTTAAAAATAATGACGAATTACGATAAAGATCTTTATTCTCATAGGGCATCAGATAAGAAACAGCGCGCACATTTTTGGGAAAAGATTTCCTGTCCAAAGATAACAGATGAATTAAATGAAATGATAAATTCCCCTATCACTGAAGAAGAGGTCAAAAAGAGTATTAAAGATACGTCTATCAATAAAGCGTCAGGCCCTGATGGCCTGCCTAGTGAGTTTTACAAAATATTATCGCCATTGATAGTTCCGCATTTGACAAGGTTATTTAATAATATGTACGTTGAGGGCAACTTTCCCTCCTCTAGTTTTGCAGCCTCTTATACAACGCTTATACCAAAACCTGAGAAAGATTTAACCCAGAAAGAGTCATATAGGCCAATAGCCTTGTTAAATGTGGACTATAAACTAATGACCTCTATTCTTGCTCAAAGAATGCAAACTCTTCTTCCAAATATAATACACAAAGATCAAACTGGATTTTTAATAAATAGAAATTCTTCAGCTAAGATTCGAGAGCTGTTTCTCACTATCGATTATTTCAAACTAGAGACAAATAAGGGACAAGAAGGAAAACAGGATAAAAGTGATAAGGCAGTCATTAAAATCGATGCTGAGAAGGCATTTGACTCAGTCCACCATGACCATCTTCTTTATACGCTAGCTCAGTTTGGTTTTAAGGGCCAATTCTCTAAATTTATTGAAAATCTTTACAATAAAGCCTCTACAAAGATAATAGTGAACACTAGACAGTCATTGGATATATGTTTAGCTAGGGGCACAAGGCAGGGATGCCCCCTTTCACCCCTGCTTTTTAATGTCGCAATAGAACCCCTCGCAATAAGGATTAGACAGGTTGGTGAAGGGATAAAAATAAGAAATAGAGAACTAAAGATAGCATTATATGCTGACGATATCTTAATATATATGAGAGAGATTCAGATAAATCTACCAAAATTACTGTCAATTATAAATCAATTTACTCTGTTCTCAGGTTACAAAATAAATACATCTAAAACTGAATTACTATGGTTAAAACGACCTTCCCAATTAAAAGAAAATATACCCTTTAAAATTGTTGAAGAAGCTTTCAGATACTTGGGTATTTTAGTCTGTTCAACACCAGAGAAATGGTATAGTCTGAACATACCCCCAATTCTAAAAACTATGGTAGATACAATGAAGAACTGGCAAAATCTTCCCATTTCACTGTCAGGACGTATTGCTCTGTATAAAATGATATTACTGCCAAAAATTTTGTATATTATTCAAAATGTTCCAATTCTTCTGAAGGATAAAGTTATTAAGACCCTAAATATGGCCCTTAGAAAGTTTATTTGGCAAGGTAAAAAGCCTAGAATAGCATTAGAGAAACTTAGTCTACCTCAAAAATCTTGCGGCTGTGCCCTGCCAGATCTTCGTCTATATAATTGGCCCAAATCGTAGTGGATTGGATCTGTTTCAAAGACTATGTAACAGATAATGATCTAGAAAACAATATAACCTTTCCCTATCTCCAAACAGCATTAATACACAATGAATACACAATGAATTAAGAGATATTCCAAAGGTAATAAAAAACTCCAAAACTATATATACTCCAATCAAGGCCTGGTCAAAGATCTGCACCCTATTAAAAGTCGATAAAAAAAATTCAAAATATTTACCCTTAAAAGGGAATCCTCACTTTGCAATAGGCCTACATTTAGCTCCACTACAAAGGTGGCAAGAGATGGGATTGGATAAAGTGATACAATTAGTAGACATTGCAGGAAAGCATATTAAAACATTTGCTGATTTAAGAGCGGAGTTTGATCTTTCCCAAAAAGATTTTTATGTTTATCTACAGGCAAGACACTATACTTGGAAATTATTTAATTATTCAGGCTGGAATTGGTCACTGGGGCCTCTAGAGAATTGGCTAATGCAGGCTAAAAAGGGACGGTTATCCATTACATATTGCTATCAAATACTGAACTCAGATAAAGGTTTAAATAATATAACAAGAATTCAATCAAAATGGGCAGTTAATTTAGTACCAGATCAGGTTGAAGTAGGTAACATTCAAACATCAATATTAGAAGTCAGGTGAACAACTCTCTCTGCTACATGGCGAGAATCTCATATAAAACTTCTTCATATGACATAGATGGGGGAATTCCCAATTTAATAAATGCCCGAAATGCTCATTAATAGCGGCTAATCTTAAGCATATGTTGTGGGAATACCCTAAAATAAAAGCGATTTGGAAAAAAATGGAATACTCGTTAAGTAAAAGGGTGGGAGTCTCCCACCTGGACTTTTCATTTTAAATATAATATTACTTAGACTGGATCCAAGAATTCCGCTTGATCAGAAAAAAATTGTCAATGTTGCCATACTAGCATCTAGATATATGATTTTCAAAAAATGGAAAGATATATCAGCTCCTACTTTTTCGGAAATTAGAAACTCCATAAAAAAACAATGTATCCTTGAACAATATAATACAAAATTTTATGATACAAGAGATGTATGTAATTTTTTTCAAAAATGGTCCTCCTTTATAAAAACTTTCCCTAAAAAAGAAATTGATTATTTAATTTACCCACTTAGACATTCAGAATTAGTATTCTAGGAACATGGTAAAAATTGAACAATAAAGGAAGGGGGAAGATGGGAAAATTATTTTTCATTTACTTTTTTTTTTTTTTTATTAGACCAAACAATTCTAAATAAGCCATCCTGATTACCCAAGAAGGTTAAGGAAATTCCAACAAAATAGAATTGAATCTGTATTATGAATGATGGGTTGAAGATGTAATATAATTTTCTGAAATATGTTTTTGCTTTTTTTTTCCTTTGATGGGTAACATAAGTAGTTATTATGCAAAGCCTAGAATTAACTCTAAAAAAAGAAGAAGTTATGAAATGGGTTAAGGTTCAAAGTTAAAATGGAAATTTTGTTTGCTTGTCCCTTTTTTTTTTCCCCCCTCTCTTTCTCTTTGTTAAATTACCCGTAAGGTATAATGAGACAATGTAAATGAAATAATGTCTTATGTTATTATGTTGGATACTGAATAATAAACATTTTTTTTACATGCCCTGTGCCTTTAAACTCTTTAAAAAAAATGTTGCCATTAAATTCTCCTAGACTTTTTGCCATGAGAGAAACAACTGTCACTGAAAAGGACCTGAAAAGATTAAACATATGTCTGGGGTCTTTTATTTTGCCTTGTTTAGAGGGAAATTACTTGTTATTTCAGGTTGGAATGTCTTTTAGGGAAAGGTCCGATTGATATAAAATTGGAAATATCTCCTCTGGAATGGTAAAGTCAGTTAAAAAGACATCCTGTGTAGCACTGCGCTACTGAACAACAAAATATTATTATAGCTCAGTTTAGTGTGTATCTTTGTTTTATGTTTGATCATACAAATTTATCTGGGTATTGTCACCTTGAAATAAGAAGGGAAAGCCATAAGGGGATTCCTTGCTCACATACCTACAGGGATGCAGTTGCATCTCACTGAAGAGGTCCAGGAGGGTAAAAAAAACATAGATCTGTGGTTGGGTGTTTTAGTTTTGTTCAGTGGGAGTATTGCTTGTTTTTTTAATCAACATTGCCTTTGAGGGCAGGATCAGATAGATAGACTATAAGATATTTTGTTCTTCTGTGAAAAGCATAGTGAGCTAAAAGAGATTGTGCCTGAGTGATGCTGTTCTGCTGAACAAGCACAGATTTCACTTGATTGTACCCTTCTGTCTTCTTTTTGCAGAATAATATTAAATGTGGGTGGTTTCTATCTCAACCAAAAATAAATCCAAACACCCATGAGACCACTCCTCTTGTACATGAGTGGCCAGTTGACCATCTATATAGCATGTGGTTGATCTTAAAATCATATGTTGCACATTCTACACTAGATTTAGTTATCAATGGGGAGGGTGGAAAATATGTCATCAATTTGAAGCAGAAAAGCTGCTCTTTAAAACTAAGAGTAATCCTCTAGATGTCATATGGTTTATCCTTTAATGGTGAATACTTTACCCACTAGTTTCAGAGAGGAAAAATAATTTATTAAGGATACAATGTCATAACAGGCCTTGTCAAAGAGAGTAATTTCTGTTCCTTATGCAGTAAGACATGCTGTATCTTTAAAAGACACGTTCACAATTACGCAATCTCGTTTAAGAGTGTTTTAGATAGCTTCTCACAGTCGCCATTTTGTGTTCAAACCTTTAACAAACTGTAGAAAAAATCTTGCTGTAGTTAAAGCAGAAAGTCATCATTATTTGATCTCCTGTAAAAACAAAACTTTAATAACGCCTGTACTGTTTGTGACAATCACATCAGTGCGAGTGTGAAACAATGTCTCCAGTGGCCATATCAGAGTGTTTAACATAAATGCAATGTAAAAGACTGTTTGGAAATAGCTGTTAAAAAGCCTAACAGGTTACTGAAAAGCCCTTCTGAGGACTTATCAAGTGCCTAGAATTTGATAAGCCAAAACTGGGCTCAAAAAGTAGTTGAAAAGTGAGCTGAAAACATATTGTGATCGCTCAGCAGTTTTTGACTCCATAGTGTAAATATGGCTTGCTTTCGAGCATCCTAAAACCCATTTGCAAGTGTGAGAAAAAGCCAAAATCAAACTACTGTGATCTACCCGACTAAAAAAGTAGCCTTTTCAGGCAGAAAAAACGCCAAAAATGCAGCTCCTAATAGATTGTGATTGAAGCCTATATTAGTTGTTTAAATATTGAAAATATAAGTGTATAATGTTTAGTTTCTATGAAGTAATGAGCACTGCAATGTTTGAACTATTTTTTGTATGTATTTCTGCTTGTCCAAACAAGGCTGCATGGAAACCCTTTTAGATAATCCTATGTTTCACACAGCCTTGCTTGGACAGTCTCTTTTACTGCCGGATATATCAGATATATCTGTTTCTTATTGTCCTCAGCAGAAAAGATAGGTAAGAGGACACAAGTTAAAACATGGTGGAGCATATTACTTTACAGTAACTCAGTGGAATTTAGAAAATCAACCATTTTCGGAGTTAAATTACAGGAAAAGGGGACAAAACAATTATTGAAGTGTATTACAAAGTTTTTTTAACTACACATAATTAATATTTTATATTACAGTCTCATGCTGTTTAATATCCCTTTAATATTCAGAGGAATTGTAGTCCTTTAACTTTTTGCAATAAACCTGTTCTATTCATACCTGTTACAAGTTTCTACTATAATTGAAAAAGTAGTGGCAACTCAACTGGAAGCCCATCTATCACACCTAAACATATTCAATCCTTTCCAGTCAGGCTTCAGATGCCGCCACAGCACTGAAACAGCGCTAGTCCGAGTGCTAAATGTGGTCTAGGAGGCACAGTCCTTAACTGGTTTAAATCCTTCCTCGCTGGTAGATCACAGAGAGTAATATCAGGATCAAGCTCATCAGCACCAACAGAACTGGCCTGCGGAGTTCCACAAGGATCTATCCTGTCTCCCATGCTATTCGCAATTTACTTACTACTACTGAGGGACATCATTAACCAACATGGCCTAAGGTATCATTGTTACGCTGATGACACACAACTCTACTTCTCCTTTGCTTCAGATACTACAGACCCAGCATGCCGCATAAACAGTTGCTTAACAGGCCTCATAGAATGGATGAATGCTAGCTGTCTCAAAGTGAACCCGGACAAAACAGAGTTACTCTTGGTGAGGGGACCCCGGGCATCAAAAATATCCCACGATCACCCAACTGGCCTGGAGCTTGGAGGCTCTGAACTCGTTAGTTCAGCAAAGTTACGAAACCTTGGAGTGCTGATTGACTAATCTGCCTACTTTCATCTGAAAAACATAGCCAGGATACAACACTTAATTCCACCGGATGATATGCCAACATTAATCCATGCATTTGTATCCTCTAGGCTAGATTACTGCAATGCACTTTACTTGGGCCTCCCAAAAAAAGAACTCCATCGCCTTCAGACAGAACAAAACGCAGCAGCAAGACTATTGACCAATCAAACTCGCTCCTGCCACATAACACCTGTTCTCCACTCCCTGCATTGGCTTCCAATTAAATGGCGAACATATTTTAAAATTGGCCTGCTGACCTTCAAAGCCTTAAACAACGAGGGCCCACAGTACCTGAAAGAGCTCCTGATACCCTACATCCCATCCCGTTCACTTAGGTCAGCCAACACATCCCTCCTCTCAGTGCCAAGAATAAGGACAAACTCAGGCTCCAGAGCATTCTGCCACGCTGCCCCTACTTTCTGGAACTCTTTACCGTGCACAATCAGAGAGGCACCGTCCTTACAGACTTTTAAAAAAAAGCTAAAGACCCACCTCTTCCATCAGGCATTCAGTCCGCTTATCTGACCTTCAGAAACTCCTAACTTTTATGTCTTATGTTGGTATATTTGTAAAGTGCTTTGAGTCTCACAGGGAGAAAAGTGCTATATAAATCTCAAATTATTATTATTATATTATTATATATAATTTAGGAGGGTATAACCTACTAGGTCTACTGGATATTGAGGACTATATGCTTTATTAGTGCACATTTATACACATTTTTGTATTTCAGCGATGTGAAAATGATGGGAGGATAACATTGCAAAAAACAAAAATCCTAGAAAATGATCTGTATAAGTGGTTTTAAAAGAGAAATTAAATATTTTTCTACAGTTTTTAAACAGTAAACCATTTTTGTTAAAGTAATGGATCATAATTAATGCTAGAGGGGAGACAATCAAATGTAGTTGACTATAGAATATAGGCCTTTTTGCTTCCTGTAGCAACTAAGTTATATAAGTAAATAGCCAAAGGATATCCTAACAGTTAACAAGATATGATGAATCACAGTAGAAAATGAGCTAGCTTGGGGTGGAGCTGGCCGCAGCAGTGATGGCTGCTTAAGTCCGGAGCTCCTCACTGAGGATCATAGAAATTGCTCAACCGGTCCAGTTGTACTGAGCCCGCATGATCCAGAAATGGAATTAAAAACAGAGGAACCCTTCGTGCATCTGCCGATACAACTCCGGATTCGTCTGGACCTAAGTAACGAACACCCTATATAAACCAAGACACCCTAAAGCCTTACATTTTTACTGAGTGCACATAGCACAAAAATGAGTAAGACCTGCATCTGCCTGTAATAGCCTGTATTGGGATACAACGTATCCTATAGCCTCAATGTAATCATAACAACAGTCAGTACCAAGATTAAAAGCACTGTTGTAAAGTAATATAAGGCAAACATGGCACATTTAGATGCACTCTCTATAAATTGAGTATTTTTATATATAACAGAATATACAACTGACAAAGTGGAACACTACACTTCCAAGAATTTCCAAGAAAAGGAAAACCTCATGGCAGCATCTAGGAAGAAGCAACCTGTGAGATTTCATGGAGTTTGCTACAGTTTTATGCTGACCTCTCTATAAGAACTCTTGGAGGAAAGAGCTATCCCCCCTTACAGATAAGCTTAGAAACAAGAGGATACCATATTGATGGTGATTTCCTCTGCAGCATATGGTCATACACAACAACAGGAGAATTACATGTTCTGGACCTCAAAAGATATCTCAATTCTGCAATATGCTGGGCATTGACCCACCATCTATATCAACTGTTAACTCAAAGATGTCTTCAGAGGAACAAGACCCCCTACAGAGAAAAAAGAAAGAAACCTGGGACATTGTACAATCTTCAAAAAAGGGGAGATTGTCCCCTAAACATGTTTCTCCATAAATGGACTCTAAACGCACAGACGTCCAAACATCACCTTCAACACACAGAGATCACGCTTCAGACCCAGAATCTCCTTAAACTACGGTATCCTTCAATTTGTGAGTAAAAATACCATGGACATAATCTATCTGGCATATAGATTAAACATCTGTTTATCTAGATAAGAGTTTTTTCACTCTTTCTGTCCAACCAAAATATGTGGACACAATTTTAATTGAAGGCAGAGGACACTCTAAAATGGTTCCATATGATTGATGTTTAATGTTTTAAAGTTAGACCACTTTTAGGTCTCTCTCCTATCCCCCCTTATTTTGTATACTATGTTAGGTCATAGATATGTATTCCACAATGTTTTTATGTTTATCTTATCTATATGGTTTCTTTATATTTGTCAGAAAAGTTTTGTGTTGTTTAGATTTATGTTCTGTTTACAGTACACAAACCTCATGCATTACCAACAAAGTAAGGTTTATGTCTACCTGCAGCATAGATATGCCACACCTTTTCACGACAGATCACCTACACTTCCACTGATTTATGTCACATAATCTTTGCATAGTATCTGAGAACGTTAAAGGGTTCAGCTCACCCCAAAAACGTTCAATGGCATTATTAGACCTACATAAACGCCAAGCAGATATACTATTTTTACAAGAGATGCATTACTTAAAAAATAGAGAGCCCAAATACCTTGGCCCCTACTATACACATCATTTCCATAATTCAAATTCCTCAAAAAAAGGGGCATAAATATTTTAATTAACACAAATATAGCATTTCAACATATGCAAAGTTCCAAAGACAAAGAGGGGAGATTCTTAGGCATTTCTTTTTTATTTAAATGCCCCAAATGTCAAACACATCTAATTTTTTCGTAAGATGTTCCAAAAGATCTTGGGTATCTCCAAGGGAGTGACCATATAGGAGGAGATTTTAACTTCTCACTCCAACCATTGAAAGATAGCTCCAATCTTAACACCTGTGTCTTTTAGAAATGGCCCACTTCCTATGGAAAAGTTTAAAGGAATATAACTTTTATGACACATGGAGATACTTCCATGGAGATAAAACAAACTACACATTCTTCTCAGCACCTTCTAAAGTATATAGTAGGCTAGACTATTTCTTTGCTAATCAGATTGGTCTAACACACTTATCAAATTCCCAAATTAAAACAACCTCATGGTCTGACCATTCAGCTATGATGCTGAATCTTAATTGGCCCAATACAAGATTTTAAACTGGAAGATTCCATGTTAAACAATACAGAACTAACAGAGACATTAAAAAAACCTCTTACAGAATTCTTCAACTTAAATTCTACCCCTGATATTAATTTTTTTACCCTTTGGGAAACACATAAATGCTATATAAGGGGAGAATTCATTAAATACAAAGCACAAAATAAGAAAATAGCACATCAACATTATTTTGACCTTATTTCACAACTATCGAAACTCGATTTTCAACATCAAAACCCCCCCATGACCC
This sequence comes from Bombina bombina, assembly GCF_027579735.1. Classification (NCBI taxonomy): domain Eukaryota; kingdom Metazoa; phylum Chordata; class Amphibia; order Anura; family Bombinatoridae; genus Bombina; species Bombina bombina. The sequence continues at coordinate 267,976,021 of NC_069503.1, forward strand.
CCATATTTCAAAAGACCTAAACACCATACAAAATAAATTTAAAGAATTGCCGGCCCAGGAACAACAAACTATTACTCAAAAAATTAAACAAAAGTTCTTCTACGAGGGAACAGAGCAGGGAAATTATTGGCTACAGACCTTAAAAAGAGAAAATTAAAGTAATTCGTACATGAACTAATTACCCCTCAAAATAAAAATATACAAACCACTGCTGAGATTGGTACACACTTTCCTGAGTACTACCTAAAACTTTACAATATCACCCCAAATCCAGGCCACCCATTTGATTCAGAGCTTGGTGAATACCTCATAGCACTCTACCAACTCTAACAGCAGAACAATCAAAATAACTTGATTCTCCTATTACCCTTCCTGAATTATCTCGAGCACTCAAAGATTTAAACGTAAGCAAAATCCCAGGTCCAGATGGCGTCACCGTAAAATACTATCACCAATTCAAAAATATCCTTACCCCTCACCTTTTAAAACTTTTTAATACAGTAGGAGAAGGAAATTTCTTTCCCCAGAGAATGGTCGAAGCACATATCACCGTGATCCCTAAACCTGGAAAAAACCCTAATACAACATCTAACTTTAGACCCATATCATTATTTAATGTCGATGTAAAATGTTTTGCTAAAATTCTTGCCTCCCGGATAAATAGGATTTTCCCAAAATTAATACATACAAATCCGGCTGGCTTCACACCACATAGAGAAGCTATGGATAATACTATAAAAATAGTTAACCTTTTAGGTTATTTTACTGACACTGCATACCAGCTATATTTCTATCGATTGATGCAGAAAAAGCTTTGATAAACTAAATTGGATGTTTTTAAAAGCTACTCTTCATAAATGTGGATTTGGCCAACCTCTAATTGAAATAATATTTGCATTATACAACTCCCCTACAGCTAGAATATGTCTTAATGATTCTTTAACTTCCCCTATAAAAATGACCAATTGCACAAGACAGGGTTGTCCCCTATCCCAGTTACTATTTGTCTTGGCAATCGAGGTATTAGCAATGAACATTTGTCATAATCAGAATATTAAAGGTATCATAGTCAATGACACCCAATATAAAATGGCATTATACGCTGACGTGGTGATGCTCATACTTACTTCTCCCATTTCCTCACTTACTACGCTCTCAGCAGAATTTTCTAAATACAGTAAATTCTCTTTCTTTAAAATAAATTAAAGTAAATCAGAATTCATAAGTCTAAATAATTCTCCCTGTCACAACTCGAAATCTATTAAATATTTAGGCATACAAATCACCAATAAAAAAAAAAAGGCGCTTGAGAGGTGACATGATTACTTTATATAAATATATTCAAGGCCCATATTCAGAGATGGCAGAAGCTCTGTTTATTCCTAGAAAAGTGTTTCTGACAAGAGGTCACAATTTAAGGTTGGAGGAAAGGAGATTTAATCTCCTGTAACGGAAACGTTTTTTCACTGTAAGAGCAATAAAATTGTGGAACTCATTACCAAAGGAGGTAGTGAATGCCAATACCCTAGATACATTTAAAAATAGTCTGGATACATTTCTGTATATAAACAAAATTCATGGATATGATTGCTAGTATTACATGAGTCACCTTTTAATTGGGTTATTTAAGCTTAACCAGAGCTTTTTGTAAGTATTTTAGATTTGTATAGGTTGAACTCGATGGACTTCAGTCTTTTTTCAACCTTATCTACTATGTTACTATGTTACTGCAAAATATTAAAAAGGATTTTCAGGAGTGGGAACATAAGTCAATATCTTGGTTAGGTTGTATAGACTCAGTAAAAATTATGATATCCTCCAAGCACTACCTATTTAGATACCGGATCACTACCTAAATTCCCTACAAAAAACCCTAAACTCTCTTATATATGGTCCTACCATATGACTCGGGTTGCTATGAAAACCATGTATATGCCAAAGAATAGAGGTGGGTTGGGAGTTCCCAACATTAATTATTATAGATACGCTTCTCACTTAGTCAGTATAATACACTGGTGTAAAAGTAAGAAAGATAGAGAATGGTCGAAGCACATATCACTGTGATCCTCAAACCTGGAAAAACCCTAATACACCATCTAACTTTAGACCCATATCATTATTTAATGTCGATGTAAAACTTTTTGCTAAAATTCTTGCCTCCCGGATAAATATGATTTTCCCAACATTAATACATACAAATCCAGCTGGCTTCACACCACATAGAGAAGCTAGGGATAATACTATAAAAATAGTTAACCTTTTAGGTTATTTTACTGACACTGCATACCAGCTATATTTCTATCGATTGATGCAGAAAAAGATTTGATAAACTAAATTGGAAGTTTTTAAAAGCTACTCTTCCTAAATTTGGATTTGGCCAACCTCTAATTGAAATAATATTTGCATTATATAACTCCCCTACAGCTAGAATATGTCTTAATGATTCTTTAACTTCCCCTATAAAAATTACCAATTGCACGAGACAGGGTTGTCCCCTATCCCAGTTACTATTTGTCTTGGCAGTCAAGGTATTTGCAATGAACATTTGTCATAATCAGAATATTAAAGGTATCATAGTCAATGACACCCAATATAAAATGGCATTATACGCTGACGTGGTGATGCTCATACTTACCTCTCCCATTACATCACTTACTACGCTCTCAGCAGAATTTTCTAAATACAGTAAATTCTCTTTCTTTAAAATAAATTAAAGTAAATCAGAATTCATAAATCTAAATAATTCTCCCCGTCACAACTCGAAATCTATTAAATATTTAGGCATACAAATCACCAATAATAAGTCTTTGTTATATACACTGAATTATATACCTCTACAGAGGAGAGGCTAGCCAAACTGAGTCTGTTTTCTTTACAAAAAAGGCGCTTAAGAGGTGACATTATTACTTTATATAAATATATTCAAGGCCCATATTCAGAGATGGCAGAAGCTCTGTTTATTCTTAGAAAATTGTTTCTGACAAGAGGTCACAATTTAAGGTTGGAGGAAAGGAGATTTAATCTGAAACTTTTTTTCACTGTAAGAGCAATAAAATTGTGGAACTCATTACCAAAGGAGGTAGTGAATGCCAATACCCTAGATACATTTAAAAATAGTCTGGATACATTTCTGTATATAAACAAAATTCATGGATATTATTGCTAGTATTACATGAGTCACCTTTTAATTGGGTTATTTAAGCTTAACCAGAGCTTTTTGTAAGTATTTTAGATTTGTATAGGTTGAACTCGATGGGCTTTTTTCAACCTTATCTACTATGTTACTATGTTACTATATTACTGCAAAATATGAAAAAGGATCTTCAGGAGTGGGAACATAAGTCAATATCTTGGTTAGGTCGTATAGACTCAGTAAAAATGATGAAATCCTTCAAGCACTACCTATTTAGATACCGGATCACTACCTAAATTCCCTACAAAAAGCCCTAAACTCTCTTTCTCTTATATATGGTCCTACCGTATGACTCGGGTTGCTATGAAAACCATGTATATGCCAAAGAATAGAGGTGGGTTGGGAGTTCCCAACATTAATTATTATAGATACGCTTCTCACTTAGTCAGTATAATAAACTGGTGTAAAAGTAAGAAAGATAGAGAGTGGATCACACTGGAACGTTCCTTAGCTTCTCACCCTAATTTAGGCAGCATATGGTGGTCATCCCTAAATTAACAGGAAGCTTCAACTACCATATCTCCCTTAACTTCCAAAACCCTATGAATTTGGGACTATGTGGTCAAGCATATCCCCATTATCACTTCAAACCCGTCACCATTAACTCCTATTTTAACAAACACTGTTTTTCAAATACAACAAGATAGTATTTCTAATTAACCCAGCTCAATTCATATATTACTCCCATGCTATAAGGTCTAAATTATGCCCGAGAACAGATTTAGTTAATTTAGATATAGGGTATTTTGAACAATGGTATAAATATGCCCAGCTTAACCATTTTATAACCTCTCACCCTGAAAGAGCACATACTACGACCTCTAACACCATTGGAAAATATATGTTATCAACAAACTTATGTTAAAGGACATTTGCCCATATCTTATAAACAGATTGTAAATTACTACTCACTCAATCTCCCCTCGTACATAAAAAATAGGAAGAAGAACTAGGATCTCAGATAGTAGAAAAAGATTGTCTCACTATCATAAGACATATGAAAATACTTAGTAGATGGTATCTCACGTCACATAGACTAGCGCAAATATACCCGAAATCTCATGTCTCGTGCTGGAGAGAATGTGGTCATATTGGCACAGCATTACACATATGGTGGAACTGTCCCAAGATCACAGACCTTTGGAATCACATGATTACTGAAATGACTAAAGTACTTCAATACAATATCCCAACTGACCCCCTAATATGTCTATTTCACAAACCTACTAGACTAAAATGTAGGCTTAGATTTACACTTTGAAGTGTTATGTTAAATTGTGCCAAACAACTTATCCCATAATTGTGGAAAAGAAAGATCATTTCTTCTAAAGAGGATTGGTTGAATTTAGTTACATTGACAGTATTATTAAAAAAATATCACTATTGTCTTACACACAAATTAGATGATTATTATTCTATTAAGTATATTTGGGAGGAATATTTGAATACAAGATAATGTATATATCTTTTTTACTTTTTCAACTAAATTTATGATTTCGGCCATAGATTTGTATATCTTAGCCGCCTCATTGCATTTACTGTAAACCACAGGATTGTTGATGTATTGAATTGTACTGTTGTGTTTTCAATGTTTCTCACTATTTTTTCATTTACTTCAAATAAAAAATGTAAAACTCAGAAAATGAGCTAGCTTAGCGTTATATTTGGAAGGGTTAAGAAAAGAGAAATAGTTAGAGAGAGGGAAGAATAAACTTTATTTATTTATTTATAGTGTGTGGGGTATGAGCAGATAAGGGGTTTATATTCACTAGAAGAAAGAGTAGTGAAAAATAGTGCTGGAGAAGTAGAAACAGGATGTAAACCATGCCAAAAAAGTACACCAATCAGGGGAGGGTGGGCGGTGCTGTAGACAGCCCTGGTTACCAGTCTTAAAGGGACATTAAACACTAAATACATGCTAGATAGAATGATGCATTCAAAGAAAAGATTAGTCCATGACTAACATGTAGATGTATTTTTTAAAGTTTCATTAGTTGTTTAAAAAGTGACAAAATAAGTGTAAAGTTTTAGTGTCTATAAAACACTGGGAGCTGTCATGTTGTAACTTGTGTTACCTTCTCTGCTGTGGCCAATTAGGGTCAGTTATAAATAGGTCACTAGAGTATGCAGCCAATGGTTGTGCTGGATTTAACAGTGTTCTGCACTTCCATTTCTAACAGGAACTGAAAAGCTCACAATTTCAGAATGGAATTACAAGCAAAGAGGACAAAATAAATAATGAAAGTATATTGCAGAGTTGTTTTATTATATACAATTTATCATTTTATATTACCATCTCAAAGTGTTTAATGTCCCTTTAAGCCTACTAAATATTATAGGTTCTTCTCCATAACAGGCTTTGTTGAGATGATAAGATATTTTCGCCTAGATTTAGAGTTCTGCGTTAGCCGTCAAAACCAGCGTTAAGGGGTCCTAACGCTGGTTTTGGCCGCCCGCTGATATTTAGAGTCAGTCAGGAAAGGGTCTAATGCTCACTTTCCAGCCGCGACTTTTCCATACCGCAGATCCCCTTACGCCAATTGCATATCCTATCTTTTCAATGGGATCTTCCTAACGCTGGTGTTTAGAGTCTTGGCTGAAGTGAGCGTTAGAACTCTAACGACAAAACTCCAGCCGCAGAAAAAAGTCAGGAGTTAAGAGCTTTATGGGCTAACGCCGGTTTATAAAGCTTTTAACTACTGTGCTCTAAAGTACACTAACACCCATAAACTACCTATGTACCCCTAAACTGAGGTCCCCCCACATCGCTGCCACTCTAATACATTTTTTTAAACCCTAATCTGCCGACCGCACACCGCCGCCACATACATTATCCCTATGTACCCCTAATCTGCTGCCCCTAACATCGCCGACACCTACATAATATTTATTAACCCCTAATCTGCCCCCCCCAACATTGCCGCTACTTTACCTACACTTATTAACCCCTAATCTGCCGACCGGACCTCGCTGCTACTCTAATAAATGTATTAACCCCTAAAGCTAAGTCTAACCCTAACACCCCCCTAAGTTAAATATAATTTAAATCTAACGAAATTAATTATTTCTTATTAAATAAATTAATCCTATTTAAAGCTAAATACTTACCTGTAAAATAAACCCTAATATAGCTACAATATAACGAATGATTATATTGTAGCTATTTTAGGATTTATATTTATTTTACAGGCAACTTTGTATTTATTTTAACCAGGTACAATAGCTATTAAATAGTTATTTACTATTTAATAGCTACCTAGTTAAAATAATTACAAAATTACCTGTAATATAAATCCTAACCTAAGTTACAATTAAACCTATCACTACACTATCATTAAATTAATTAACTAAACTAACTACAATTACCTACAATTAAATCAACTAAACTAAATTACAAAAAAAACAAACACTAAATTACAAAAAATAAAAAAAGATTACAACAATTTTAAATTAATTACACCTACTTTAAGCACCCTAAAAAAATAACAAAGCCCCCCAAAATAAAAAAATGCCCTATCCTATTATAAAATAAAAAGTTAACAGCTCTATTACCTTACCAGCCCTTAAATGGGCTTTTTGCGGGGCATGTCCCAAAGAAATCAGCTTTTTTGCCTGTAAAAAAAACATACAATACCCCCCCAACATTACAACCCACCACCCACATACCCCTAATCTAACCCACCCTAACCCCCCTTAAAAAACCTAACACTAAGCCCCTGAAGATCTCCCTACCTTGTATTCACCCAGTCGGGTATCACCGATCCGTCCAGAAGAGGGTTCGAAGTCTTCATCCTATCCGGCAAGAAGATGTCCTCCAGAGGGTCCGAAGTCTTCATCCTATCCGGCAAGAAGATGTCCTCCAGAGGGTCCAAAGTCTTCATCCAGGCGGCATCTTCTATATTCTTCCATCTGGAGCGGAGCGGGTCCATCTTGAAGCAGCCGGCGCGGATCCATCCTCTTCTAACGACGTCCTAAGTCCGAATGAAGGTTCCTTTAAATGACGTCATCCAAGATGGCGTCCCTCGAATTCCGATTGGCTGATAGGATTCTATCAGCCAATCGGAATTAAGGTAGGAAAAATCTGATTGGCTGATTGAATCAGCCAATCAGATTCAAGTTCAATCGGATTGGGTGATTCAATTGGCTGATCAGCCAATCCGATTGAACTTAGGGGGCTTAGAGTAGGTGTAATTAGTTTAAAATTGTTGTAATCTTTTTTTATTTTTTGTACTATTTAATAGCTACCTAGTTAAAATAATTATAAAATTACCTGTAAAATAAATCCTAACCTAAGTTACAATTAAACCTAACACTACACTATCAATAAATTAATTAACTAAACTAACTACAATTACCTACAATTAAATAAACTAAACTAAATTACAAAAAAAACAAACACTAAATTACAAAAAATAAAAAAAGATTACAACCATTTTAATACTAATTACATCTACTCTAAGCCCCCTAAAAAAATAACAAAGCCCCCCAAAATAAAAAAATGCCCTACCCTATTCTAAAATAAAAAGTTAACAGCCAATAGAATGCGAGCTCAATCTGATTGGCTGATTGGATCAGCCAATCCGATTGAACTTGAATCTGATTGGCTGATTCAATCAGCCAATCAGATTTTTCCTACCTTAATTTACGATTGGCTGATAGAATCCTATCAGCCAATCGGAATTTGAGGGACGCCATCTTGGATGACGTCATTTAAAGGAACCTTCATTCACGTTGTTAGAAGAGGATGGATCCGCACCGGGTGCTTCAAGATGGACCCGCTCCGCTCCGGATGGAAGAAGATAGAAGATGCCGCCTGGATGAAGACTTTGGACCCTCTGGAGGACATCTTCTTGCCGGATAGGATGAAGACTTCGGACCCTCTGGAGGACATCTTCTTGCCGGATAGGATGAAGACTTCGAATCCTCTTCTGGACGGATCGGTGATACCCGGCTGGGTGAATACAAGGTAGGGAGATCTTCAGGGGCTTAGTGTTAGGTTTTTTTATGGGGGGTTTGGGTGGGTTAGATTAGGGGTATGTGGGTGGTGGGTTGAAATGTTGGGGGGGTATTGAATGTTTTTTTTACAGGCAAAAGAGCTGATTTCTTTGGGACATGCCACGCAAAAAGCCCTTTTAAGGACTGGTAAGGTAATAGAGCTGTTAACTTTTTATTTTAGAATAGGGTAGGGCATTTTTTTTATTTTGGGGGGCTTTGTTATTTTTTTAGGGTGCTTAGAGTAGATGTAATTAGTTTAAAATTGTTGTAATCTTTTTTTAGTTTTTGTAATTTAGTGTTTGTTTTTTTGTAATTTAGTTTAGTTGATTTAATTGTAGGTAATTGTAGTTAGTTTAGTGTAGTTTAGTGTAGTGTTAGGTTTAATTGTAACTTAGGTTAGGATTTATTTTACAGGTAATTTTGTAATTATTTTAACTAGGTAGCTATTAAATAGTAAATAAATATTTAATAGCTATTGTACCTGGTTAAAATAAATACAAAGTTGCCTGTAAAATAAATATAAATCCTAAAATAGCTACAATATAATTATTCGTTATATTGTAGCTATATTAGGGTTTATTTTACAGGTAAGTATTTAGCTTTAAATAGGATTAATTTATTTAATAAGAAATAATTTATTTCGGTAAATTTAAATTATATTTAAATTAGGGGGGTGTTAGGGTTAGGGTTAGACTTAGCTTTAGGTGTTAATACATTTATTAGAGTAGCGGTGAGGTCCGGTCGGCAGATTAGGGGTTATTAAGTGTAGGTAGGTGTCGGTGACGTTGGGGGGGGGGGCAGATTAGGGATTAATAAATATAATATTGGGGTCGGCGGTGTTAGGGGCAGCAGATTAGGGGTTCATAGGTATAACGTAGGTTGCGGCGGTGTCCGGAGTGGAAGATTAGGGGTTAATAATAATATGCAGGGGTCAACGATAGCGCGGGGTGGCAGATTAGGGGATAATAAGTGTAAGGTTAGGGGTGTTTAGACTCGGGGTTCATGTTAGGGTGTTAGCTGCAGACTTAGGAAGTGTTTCCCCATAGGAAACAATGGGGCTGCGTTAGGAGCTGAACGCTGCTTTTTTGCAGATGTTAGGTTTTTTTTCAGCCCAAACTGCCCCATTGTTTCCTATGGGGGAATCGTGCACGAGCATGTTTTTCAAGCTGGCCGCTTCCGTAAGCAACGCTGGTATTGAGAGTTGAAGTGGCGGTAAATTATGCTCTACGCTGCCTTTTTGGAGCCTAATGTAGCCCTTCAGAGAACTCTAAATACGAGCGTTATTTAAAAGGTGCTGGGGAAAAAAAACACGCGTAGCTAACGCACCCCTTTGGCCGCAAAACTCTAAATCTAGGTGTTTGTTTAATTAAGTTGCTGCCACTATAGTACAAAGATGTTGGAAAGGGGTAAGGTTTGCATAAAGTAATTATTATTATTATTATAATTATATATTGTAAAGTTTTGCAGTGGTATAAACATAGGTTAAATATGCCAAGGTAGCATTATAAGAGGATAATGGGTAGAGGGTCAGGGTCCTGTTAAAAGTTGCATTTGTATTTCCCCTTAGGTGATCTTCAGGACAACTTGTTTGTTTCGCAAAACATTTAAACACAGCTCTGAGGACATGTTAACACGATGAGCGTTAACTTCAATTGTGCTTAGGCGATCACGTTTACTTTCAACTTTAATATGAGCGTAATTTAACTTGTGTGCTCCATTTGTAATCAGCCCCTTTATGGTTATGTCAAATATCATCAGCAAGCACAAGGAGGACTAGGAATATAAAACCCCAAAATTATCTTATGTGATTCAGACAAAGCATACAATTTAAAAAAAAAAGTTTCTAATTTACTACTATTAGGGCGAGATTACATATGCGGCGTAGGTTTCAGCGCAACTGCTGAAACCCACATCACCATAAGTTCACCTCGCACATACAGTGAATAACACAAACGGCGCCAAATAAAGTTAATTAACCCCTAAGCCGCCAACCCCCAGAGAGCAAAGTACCTAATAAAAGTATTAACACCTAAACCGCCAAACCCCAACAACGCAAACTATCTAATTAACCTATTAACACCTAAACTGCCAGCCCCCCCAATGCAATCAAGCTAATTAACCTATTAACCCCAAATCTGCCAACCCCCCCCCCAATGCAAAGTATCAATCTAATACCTAAGCACCCTAACCTAACACTCCCTAAATTAACCCCAATGAAATTAAAATTACATAAAAAAATTACAAAAATAAAAAATCCTATCTTTACATGAAAATAAAAAAACCTAAGATTAGATTAAAATAAAAAAGCTTGGATTACAAAAAAAAGAAGAAGCTAAAATTACAGAAAATAAACAAACTACATTATCCAAAATAAAAAAAATCCTATTCTAATCCCCCCTTAAAAACAAAAAAGCCACCCCAAAATAAAAGCACCTCCTAATTTTAACAATAAACTACCAATAGCCCTAACTTTAAAACACACGTAAAAATCTAATCCACCTCCAAAAAAATTAAACTGACATGTCAAAACCCCTATATCCACCATCCTCCCACATTGCAACTACTAATAAAAGTAATTAACCCATAAACCGCCAACCACCATATCACAAACTACCTAATAAAGTTAAGTAACCCCTAAACCACCAACACCCCACAACACAAAGTACCTAATAAAAGTATTAACATCTAAACCGCCAAACCCCAACAACGCAAACTACCTAATTAACCTATTAACACCTAAACCGCCAACCCCCCACAACGCAAACTACCTAATTAACCTATTAACCCCTAATCTGCCAGCCCCCCACAACACAAAGTATCAATCAAATTATTATGCACCCTAACCTAACACCCCCTAAGTTAACCCCAATTAAATTACAATAGATAAAGTAACAAAAGATTACCTTAAAAAAAATTTTAAATTACCAAAAATAACAAATCCTATCTTTACATTAAAATAGAAAATCCTATTATTACATGAAACAAAAACTAACATTAAAATTAAATAAAATACTACGGTTACAAAAAATAAAAAAGCTAAGATTACAGAAAAAAACAAACTACATTATCCAAAATAAAAAAAGTTATTTTAATCGCCCCTTAAAAACAAAAAGCCACCCCAAAATAAAAACACCCCCTATTCTAACAATAAACTACCAATAGCCCTTAAAAGGGCCTTGACATAAAGAAATTAGCTCTTTTGCACAAAAAATACAAAGCCCCCCTAACAGTACAAACCCCCACCAAAGCAGCTCTCATCCTATTGACTGATTTGAAATTTTCATCCAGTAGGAATGCAAGGGGTACCTTGCATTTAATTTTCAGTGTCCGGTGGATGATCGCTTACAGAGGACCCTCAACATCTTATGACTGTGCCGCCGCAGACCCATCTCCACTCCGCCTTGGTGCCACCGGGATGAAGGTTGAAGATGGTGCCGCCATGGAAGAAGATCTTCACCGCCTGGATGAAGACTTTGCTGCATCTGGAAGAAGATGGATGTCAGGACTTCATGAATGGAGAGTACCTATTCCGGGGTTAGTGTTAGTTTTTTGTTTTATTTTTTGGGGTGTTTTTTAAATTAGGGCTTTTTTTATTTTCATGGGCACTAAAAGAGCTTATTGCTCTTTTAAGGGTAATGCCCATACAAATGCTTCTTTAGGGGCAATAGGTAGATTCATTTTTTTTTAAGTTGGGTGTTTTTTATTTTGGGGGGTTGGGTGGGTGGGGGGTTGTACTGTTAGGGGTACTTTGTATTTTTGTGTGTAAATTAGCTGATTTATTTAGGGCAATGGCGGATTAGGGGATAATAACTTTATTAGGTACTTTGCGATGTGGGGGTTGGCGGATTAGGGATAAATACATTTTATTACTTATTACGGTAAGGGAATGGTGATTAGGGGTGTATATTGTGCATGCGTTAGGTGTTTGTTAAGGCTTCTAGGTAGTTACTGTACTTTTATAGTCAGCGCAAGGCTTGCTGCGCCTGCGTATGTGTGGTGACTGTGAGGTAAATATCGAGTAAAGTGTCTCCATTCTCTGCGCGAAAGTTCTTGCGCTGAATATGTGATACCGACTTACGACACCGGTTCTGTGTTAATTTATGGGAGTAAAAATAGTGGCCGACGGTAAAATCTATGCGTGTAACTTGTCTGCTGCGTCGTATATGTGATCGCTGGATTTGTCAAAAAATTTGCAATGCCGCTTTTTGCGTCTGACGCCGCATATGTGATCAGGCTCAGAGAATCCACTTACCTGATATAGAGGTGGAACCTCAAAACGCATTGTCTTTTGTCATATAGTCTGGTCAGATGTAAGATAGTGGACAAGCTAAATGTGTGGATCTTCAATTTTATGCAAGTATCTATGTTTTGTTTTGTTTTTGTATTTTATTACATTGTAACATTGTTTTTATATATTACTTTTTTTTTTTTAATTCTTTATTGAGGAAAGTATACATACAGCAATCACAGAAATACATCATCAAATGTTGAAGACACAGGAATGTACATTAATTGATCTAAGCAGACTTATGATGCTCACGATACCTTTCCCTATCTTTATGGATTTTTATAACAAACATTAAAGGGAAAAAGTCAACAATAAACCAGTTCACTAATGCTTTCGATAGACTAGCACCAGCATGTTCGTGTAAGATGTGGTCTTCCCTGTGTTTAGAGACATTTTCATACTGACCTTTTAAGTGTCCATACTGTCTAATTGTACAAAGAAACTAACAATTAAACATCGTCTAGTACAGGGTAAAAAATAAAACCACACATAGGTCGTATTCCATGAGATAAGAGGGATAGGGTCATGGAGAGTTAGGAGGGTGAAGGGTAAGGGGGGGAGGTATCAGTAAGGTATAGTTAAGGAGAAGAGAGACTGGACCTAAAAGCTGTTATTAATCGGTGGGGAAGTTTCCTTTATCTGACTGATGTAATACTTCAATTAAGCGTTTAATACAGCTTCTTCCCACAGAAATGTAATATCCAAAAAATTAAAAGATGAGTTGTTTTTCATGTGGCCATGTTCTTCTAGACCTAAAAGTTTGGTTACTCTGTCTAACCATAGAGTATATGATGGCGTCAGGGGGATTTCCAATGTCTATGTCAGGAGCCAAAGCGAATAGTCAGACAATCCAAGTCAGGAGCCAAAGCGAGTAGTCAGACGAGCTGGAATCAGGAACAAGGAGTCAGGAACAAGCCAGGGATCAGGAACCAGAAGGGACGTCAGACAGCCAGGTAATACACAGGAACTGGAACTCAGAAACAGGTTTGAGACAAGGGCAAAGCATACTGAACAGAGGCCCTTTAAATAATAAGTGATGACATCACAATTCTGAGACTGCAATCTGTCTCACATGGATGATGTACACCAGTCTGGCCATAAAACAGCGTGCAGGAAATTAGCAGCATCACACACTATGCACCAGAGTCAGCAATAGAGGTGAGTAAAATGGCTGCCAGCAGCACATGGCAAACAAAGCAGGGAAAAAACCCTGAAACAGCAAAGCCGGGAGGCACCTGGGTAGATGGAATGTAGTCTTGTAGGTGTCATATACCACTGCATCAACAGCTTATAGTTTAATTGCAATTTTGTTTGTCCATCTAGCTCTATCTAGCGTTAAGTGCAAGTCTTGTTGGCATTTAATGGTGTATGGGGGGAGGGGGACAGATCCTGAGGTTTGTAAAAGTTTGTGTGCCAATGATAGTGGGTGTGGAACTGGCTTGTGGTCCAGACAAAGTTTTTCAAAGGGGGTTATATTTCTTAGCAGGTTGGATTTGTGCAGACTAGAGGATATAAAATGTCAGAGTTGTGTGTGCTTCAACCAGTTCCCTGGTCTACCCTCATTAAGAATATTAAATTTCTTTCTATCCATTAGTTGACCATGTTCAAGGAACTTAACTAACGGGGTAGTATGATCCCACTCATGGATTCTACAAAATTCTATGGTAAGAGGGATTGGGAAGAGGGGTGAGCGAATGCAGGATATATTGTTTTTTGCAAAGACAACCGAGTTCCATATGTGGAATAACTGTTTATGTATCTCTAATTCGGTGCAATGAGGTTGTCTCAAATCGCTTGGGGTCCAACACACCGCTCCTACTTCTGGAATTCTAAGTATGTGAGAATCTAAAGTGACCCAGGCCTTATTATCCGACGAGCTATGCCAATCAAGAATTCTTTGTAGAGTAACTGCGGTGTAATAATCTGTAATAATCTTAATAATGCTAGGTAGGCTCAGACCACTGTTATCAAAAGGTTTGTAGAGAGTATTTTTGTTTATCCGAGGCTTAAGTCTACCCCATATGTAGTTATTTATAAGCAATTGTAAATGAGTTATGTACCATGTAGGGTGAGAAATTGGAATGGTTTGTAAAGTATACAATATTTTTGGGAGTGTTGTCATTTTAATAGCCTGAATCCTACCCCACCAGGACAGCGGTTTTAGTGCTCAGTTTGAAAGTTCTGTTTGGGTGTTGGAGAGTAAGAGTTTATCATTTTTTTTTCATAAAGAATATGGGGAGCTGAAAATAGATTGATACCTAGATATTTAACCGATTCTCTTTGAAGTTTGAGGGGACTGATCTTATCTAATTGCTGGAAGTCGGCCGTGGAGAGAGAAACGTTTAAAATTTCTGATTTCTGGAGATTAATCGAAAAATCTGAGAAAGTACCAAACACGCTTAGGCCTTCTAGGAGGAATGGGATTGTGTGGTTAGGGGAAGTTAGGGAAAAGAGAAGATTGTGTGCATATAGTGCAATATTAAGATCATGAGGGCCAATTGGGATTCCTTTAATATTGTGGTCTTTTCGGATGTAAGAGGCAAGTACCTCCATTGAGAGGATGAATAATAGTGGGGAGAGGGGACATCCCTGCTGGGTACCATTATTAATATGAAAAGTGTTAGATAAAATATTATTGACTCTCACTCGAGCAGAGGGGAGGAATATAGGCTAAATATCCTAGTAATCATTTTTTCAACAAAGCCAAAGGCCTCCAACGTAGTTTTAAGAAAATTCCAATTTAAGCGGTCAAAAGCCTTGTCGGCATCAACTGTGACAAATACCGCCTTAATGTTTGAGGCTCTAGCATAGGAGGCTAAAGTCAAGGCTCTAATAGTGTGGTCCCGAGCCTCTTGGCAAAGGACAAAGCCGACTTGATCAATATGTATTAGGTCTTGTATTATAGAGTTGATTCTTTTGGAAACGATTTTCCCTAGTAATTTCAGGTCCGAATTTAATAAGGAGGTAGGCCTATAGCTGCTAGTTTCCTCTGGGTTTTTGTCAGGCTTTAAAATCACTGTGATATGGGCCTCCTGCATAGTAGGGAGCAATGGGGAGTTACTTTCTAACGAGTGGAAAAGCTTTAATAGTTGGGGACCTAATAAGGTCTTATATTGCTTATAGTATCCGTTAGTAAAACCATCTGGGCCAGAGCTTTTCTTTAGTGGAAGATCATTAATGGCTTTTAAAATTTCTACCAACGAAATTGAATCTTCTAATTTGTTCTTTTGTGTGTGACTCAATTTAGGTAAGTTAGCCCCCTTGATGTACTCTCACATCTTTTTTTATGTGTGATGGGGATGTGTTTTGGGGGAGGTTGTACAACTGTGTGTAATAGTCCCTAAATTGGTCTGCTATAATTTTGCTATCATGGGAGTGTGATCCGTAATTTTTTTTTTATTTTGTAGATGTGAGTTTTGATAGTTTTCTCCTAAGGGCTCTAGCCAAGAGTGATCACTCATGGAAAAATAGTTTTTTCAAATAAAGCGCTTTTCTTTGAACTTCTTTCAGGAGGAGGGCATTTAGTTCCTTCCTGGTTTGGGTTAGTGCGGATTGAATCCTATAATTATTTGGATGTTGTTTATGTTGTAATTCAAGAGAATTTAATTTAGTTGTGTTATGTTATATTGCATGATTGAAGGATTTCAGCAATATAGACCGTTGTTTGATGTATTCCTCTCTAATTACTGATTTGCGTGCTTCCAAGATAATCATAGGGGATGTTTCGGGAAGTGCATTGTGTTTAAAGTATTCTTGAATAGTTTGAAGAATTTTTTGATGTGTCGGAGTGTTTTATAGTATTGATTCATCCAGCCTCCAGTCCATAGCGAGAGTGATAAGTGAGTGATCTGACCAAGCTGTAGAGCTTATATCCGAATCTATCACCTGGCTTATGCTAATTTGATATATAAAAAAATAATCGATGCGGGTGTATTGAGCCCATGGATTGGAGTAGCATGAATAATTACATTGGGTAGGATGTTGGATCCTCCATATGTCAACAACTCCCGCTCGTTTAATAAATTCATAGACTATATTTGGTGGTCTAGAAGATCCGCTTATTTTGCCTAAGGTGGAGTCCGATTTGGGATATAATATAATGTTGAAATCTCCTTCGATGATCAGGGAACCTTTTCTATGTTCGGCCACTAAGGATATTAATTTAAAGAAGGATACTCTCTTAGTGTTAGGGGCGTATACATTTACCAGAGTGACAGGGCGATGGGAGATTAAACCAATTAGTATTAGAATTCTGCCTTCATTATCTTCTACTTTGTTAATAATTTGAAACTTTATATCTTTGTGTATCAAAATCCCCACTCCAATTTTTTTTTAGGAGCTGAGTTAAAATAACCAATTGGATGAGCTTTGGAAGTGAACTTGGGTTCTAATGATTTTATGAAATGGGTTTCTTGCACAAATACTATGGAATTTTTATGGCCTTCAAAACATTTTAAGGCAATGGACCTTTTCGTAGGTGAGTTTAGGCTTTTGGTGTTTTTGGAGAGGAAATTAATTGGATTACGTGTTATTACAGGGATGTAGTGTGATATATAAGCTATTTGGGGACACTTACTCATAGATTTCATGTTGAGGCAGTATTTCAGTCTCTCTCCTCCAGGGAAAAAGGGTAATGGTAGGTTGGGAAGAAAGGGAATCTGCGACTCAGTGGGAGCTGGAAGGAATCTGAGTGAACAAACAGACATTAGTAAAATGCAAACAAATGAGAAAACATTTAAAACTTTTAACATTAACAATGTGGTTTCTCTAGAGGAAACTCTATGGAGTTGGGGGGGAGAACATCAATCGATGTTACTCCTCCGTTTAATATGCAATTTTTGCTGGTGGAGTGAATTATCCGACATAATGGAAATTAAAGAACTAAATGTTCTTGGATGGTACTATTACAGAAAAAAAGAATATAATCCTCAAATATGGTCTTTCTCAGGGAGGTTTGTTCCTGTTTCCTATAGGAGAGGTCTTAGCAGATAATTGGGCTTTCCTTTTCCTGGATATCATTGTCCATTCTGGACGCTGGGGCTTGGGCTTTTGTCTGTTGGTCTGGCGGTTATCTTCAGAGAGGGATGAAGATAAGAGAGGGATGTCTAGGCCAGCACAAAAATCTTCAATATCTTCTGGATCCCTGTAGGTGTATGTTTTGCTATCTTTGATCACCCTGAGGGAGAACGGGAAACCCCACCGGTAGGGAATTCCCAGATCTTTTAGGTGTAAAGTCAGTTATCTGGCCTCTTTTCTTTTAAATAGCGTTGTTGGACTAAGGTCCGCCTAGACTTGAATCTCGTGGTCTTCAAACCTGATAGGCGATATTTTCCTGGAAGCAGAAATAATCAATTCCTTGTCTGTATATTTATGGAACTTGATGATAATATCTCTTGGAGGGTCTTTCGGGGATGGCTTGTGGCCTTAGGGCTCTGTGTGCTCTGTCGAGCAGGATGGGAGTGGATTTTTTATTTTTTAGGATATGATCGAAAAGCTGTTGAAGGTAAGTGTTTAGTTAAAGAAAATATGCCTGATGAAACAGCACTGCAGCTGAGAAACGCGTTGCATGTATATAAGGAGGGTACATGTATGCCCTACCTTTTGGTTCCTGTTTTTAACCTTTTTTAATATTTTAATAAATCCAATTTTTAACTTGATATTGGAACTGCTACTGATCATTACTACTAATTCCATCACCTTCTACCTATCATCTACATTGGGATTGATTCTGCTTTGTGTGGGAGTCCCTGGTATCACTATCCCCACTTGCCCGGACCTGTGGAGCTGCTCTGTTTGGTAGCCTGTTTTCCAGCTCTGGGAGGAGAGAGCCCAAGGTGTTCCTGGTGACACACTGGAAGTTTCAGCAAGCTGGGTTGCTGTTGAGTACCCAGTCTGTGTCTAATAGCACTGTCTGAGTGCTCCACTAAAATGTGAGTACCCTGTTGTGGGTGAACTTAACCTTACCATTGTCTCTATTGGTACACACAAGCGCCTCTCTTTGTTTTCTTTCTCTTCTGTACAGACGTCCTGCCTAGCTGATGTGAGGAGAGTGCAGCTTCTGATTATATCCATCGATTATACCCTGAGATTGATCCATCCCCTATTCTCTCTGGTTTGGATTTTTTTATAGGGACTGACTATACCAATAGACTTTTTGTCATTGTTATATACTTTGTTCACTTGTTTGTCTAATTTTATATCCTGATCAAACGTAGGATTTGTTATAGTTATTTGATACCCATATCACTTATATTACTGGTAATCTCTTTTTTGCCTATTAGAGCGCCCCCTGTCTAGTTATCTCTAGAGAGATACCTATTGCCTTAAGTGTTTAATGAAGCAGAAGATGTGCTTTCAGGGACACCTCGGATTAGAAGATTTTGTCTTCTGTTCCTGTTATCCAAGTCTTCTATTTGTGATTGCATTTTGTTGTTCAATTGTACTTACCATAATATTCGAATCATTATCATTAGACAATTCTTCTGCATGTTCCTCTACCTGCAGGACTCTCTGACCCAAATCCGCCACATCTCTTTTCACCTCAGAGAGACTGTCTTTAATAATTTGTCTCACTTGGACCATAAAAGCTTTAAAGTCCTCTTTTGTAGGTAGCAGTGTGAGGTCTGATCTGGTGATTGGACTGTCTGTTACCTGCTGAGAAGTCTGTGATCCATTCTCTTCTGGGTGTTTGTGAGCAGGAGATTTGGGAGATGGGTCAATCGACTCTAGTGATTTAAAGTAGTTATCCATTTTGATCCCTGTAAGGTTTGTAGCTTTTATTGTCTTGTCTGTTTTCGGGATGCGTCTGGTGGTCATATTAGCAGAGGAACGAAAAGGTTTTATAAATATTGAAAACAATTGTGTGGTTTCACCTACAAGTCCTGTAAGCTATCTTGACTGCGTGCATATATGTTTTTGTCTTGCATCATTAATTGGATAGTGCCCCAGGATTGTATTGCTAGGCCATTATTTTCAGTTGGAGCTCTTCTGTAAGATTAATCAGAATGCAAGCATTTTTATGTTGTTGATGGCTGCATATGCTTATTTGCACCTCTCTGCTTTGTGGCATGGCATATGCAGTGTAGGGAAGAGGGTTGCTGGGAGAACGTTCAAGGCTTCCGCTTATTAGTGCTGTCTGTACCCTTGAGGCTACATTGATGAGGTGAGGAGTGCTGTCTGATAATTTTTAGAAGGCTGCCTTGTAGTGTAATTGCGTCGTGTTTATAGGCCACAGCCTGAAGAAATCTTCCATCCGATGAAGTGATCCTCCAAGCGGCGCTGAAGAAATCTTCCATCCGGGCGAGGTCATCTTCCAAGAGGCGCTGAAGAAGTCTTCTATCCGGGCGAGGTCTTCTTCGAAGCCGGGTCTTGAATCTACATTCCGCCGACGCGGAACATCCTTCTTTCCCGACGGACTACCGATGAATGAAGGCTCCTTTAAGGGACGTCATCCAAGATGGCGTCCCTTCAATTCCGATTGGCTGATAGGATTCTATCAGCCAATCGGAATTAAGGTAGGAAAATTCTGATTGGCTGATGGAATCAGCCAATCAGATTCAAGTTCAATCCGATTGGCTGATCCAATCAGCCAATCAGATTGAGCTTGCATTCTATTGGCTGATCGGAACAGCCAATAGAATGCGAACTCAATCTGATTGGCTGATTGGATCAGCCAATCGGATTGAACTTGAATCTGATTGGCTGATTCCATCAGCCAATCAGAATTTTCCTACCTTAATTCTGATTGGCTGATAGAATCCTATCAACCAATCAGAATTGAAGGGACGCCATCTTGGATGACGTCCCTTAAAGGAGCCTTCATTCGTCAGTAGTCCGTCGGGAAAGAAGGATGTTCCGCGTCGGCGGGATGAAGATTCAAGACCCGGCTTCGAAGATGACCTCGCCCGGATAGAAGACTTCTTCAGCGCCTCTTGGAAGATGACCTCGCCCGGATGGAAGATTTCTTCAGCGCCGCTTGGAGGATCACTTCATCGGATGGAAGATTTCTTCAGCGCCCCTTGGATGATCACTTCTGCCGGTCCGGATGTCCTCTTCAGTTCCATCGGTGGCTCGGCTGAGTGAAGACAACTAAAGGTAGGATGATCTTCAGGGGATTAGTGTTAGGTTATTTTAAGGGGGGTTTGGGTTAGATTAAGGGTATGTGGGTGGTGGGTTTTAATGTTGGGGCGGGATTTTATTTTTCTTTTACAGGCAAAAGAGCTGAACTCTTTGGGGCATGTCCCCACAAAAGGCCCTTTTAAGGGCTGGTAAGGTAAAAGAGCTTTGAACTTTTTTAATGTAGAATAGGGTAGGGCATTTTTTTATTTTGGGGGGTTTGTTATTTTATTAGGGGGCTTAGATTAGGTGTAAGTAGCTTAACATTGTTGTAATATTTTTTTAAATGTTTGTAACTTATTTTTTTTATTTTTTGCAACTTAGCTTTTTTTATTTTTTGTACTTTAGTTAGTTTATGTAATTGTATTTAATTGTAGTTATTTGTAGGTAGTTTATTTAATTTATTTAATGATAGTGTAGTGTTAGGTTTAATTGTAACTTAGGTTAGGATTTATTTTACAGGTAATTTTGTATTTCTTTTAGCTAGGTAGTTATTAAATAGTTAATAACTATTTAATAACTATTCTAACTAGCTAAAATAAATACAAAGTTACCTGTAAAATAAATATAAATCCTAATATAGCTACAATGTAATTATTAATTATATTGTAGCTATCTTAGGGTTTATTTTACAGGTAAGTATTTAGTTTTAAATAGGAATAATTTATTTAAGTGTAGGTGTAATTGTAACTTAGGTTAGTTTTTATTTTACACGTAAATTTCTCTTTATTTTAGCTAGGTAAGCTATTAAATAGTTAATAACTATTTAATAGCTATTGTACCTAGTTAAAATAAATTGAAAGGTGCCTGTAAAATAAAAATAAATCCTAAGATAGCTACAATATAATTATTATTTATATTGTAGCTATATTAGGGTTTATTTTATAGGTAAGTATTTAGTTTTAAATAGGATTAACTTAGTTAATAATAGAAAGATTATTTAGATTTATTTAATTAATATTTAAGTTAGGGGGGGTGTTAGGGTTAGTGTTAGACTTAGGTTTAGGGGTTAATAATTTTATTACAGTGGCGGCGGTGTAGTGGGGGGCTGGATAGGGGTTAATAAATGTATTATAGGTGGCGACGGTGTAGGGGGGGCAGGATAGGGGTTAATAAATTTAATATAGGTTGCGGCGGGTTCAGGGAGTGGCGGTTTAGGGGTTAAACTATTTATTTATTTGCGTCGAGGTGCGGGATCAGCAGGATAGGGGTTAATAACTTTATTATAGAGGGCGACGGTATAGGGGGGCAGGATAGGGGTTACTAGGTATAATGTAGGTGGCAGCGGTGTCCGGAAGCGGCGGTTTAGGGGTTAATACATTTATAAGACTTGTGGCGGGGTCTAGGAGCGGCGGTTTAGGGGTTAATACATTTATAAGACTTGCGGCAGGGTCTAGGAGCGGCGGTTTAGGGGTTAGTAACTTTATTTAGTTGCGGGGGGCTCCGGGGGCGCCGGTATAGGGGGTAGAACAGTGTAGTTTAGTGTGAGTGCTTAGTGACAGGCTAGCAATAAAGCTGGGAAAAAGCCGAAGAGCAGCGAGATCGGATGAGTGATAACTCTCACAGTCCGCTGCTCATCACCCTGCGGCTTTTTGACAGCTTTATTTGATAACTTAGGCGTATTTTTTCAGGTCCGCGGCGGCGATGTGAGGCGAGCTTAGGCAGGCGTATTGGGCCAGCGAAGGCAGGAAAGTTGACACGTTGATAACTACCCCCCATTGGATGATAATGGCGGTATGTAACGTATCTCTTTAAGGCCTGTATCTTTGGAGCTCTTTTGGCCTTTATAGGTAATAAATCTAGGGCACTTAGCCTTTAATTGATGCAGGGGAGCAAGTCACATATTAACCCATTTATAAGAGTCATAACGGTTGTGTGTTACCCAATGAAGAAGGTTGTATGATTTCCCTTCAAAGCTCTGGTGCTTGGTGCTGAGTCTAGTAAAAGTCTTTTGTTAGGAAAGTCTCAAAAGCTTACCGCTCACTCCTGAAGTTGTCCTTTCATGTGTAATCACTGCTTCTGCTGCAGGAGTGCGCAACTGGTCCATGCTATGATTCTGTAAATGGTACCTTACAGTTACGCCCTCATAGTAGGCCTCAATGTGATGGTCTGTGTAAAGTGCTTGGTTCGGTGTACGAACACTTCAAATTGTCTCCCTAGTGTTCAGTTGCCCCTCCAGTGCATTATATCCTGCGGTTAGCTGATATCAGCTCCTAATAAGGGTGGTTTCCCCGGAGTGTGTTACGGAGCTCTATCTCGTTGTGTCTATACACGATCCCGGCCGGCTCAGCTCCCTATATATTACATTTTTTAATCTTTATATTTATTTTTTTTAACAATACTTTTTGAGCACTGGCTATTATTTCTATCGCTATTTACTCCACTTAAGTTTTTTTTGTCCTTTTCTTTCTTTGAAGACCAGCAGCTTTAACAACAATATCTTTTTCTTTATCTCCTTTTCTTGTGGTACTTTGTGCTTTAGTTTTTGTTCCATTATACTTCAATTATCAAATTGCTTTGTATGGTATTCTTTGAGATAGCTAGGTGGGTGTCGGGAGCACTGCACAGCAGAAGATAGTGCTGCCATCTTGTGCTCTTGCAAATGAATAACATTCTTAAAAAATGCTTCCACATAGTGCTCCAGACACATGCAATCTCCTGAGCTTACGTCCCTGCTTTTCAAGAAAGATACCAAGAGATCCAATAAAATTTGATAATAGAAATACATTTGAAAGTTGCTTAAAATTGTGTATTATATATTGGCTAGATTACGAGTTGTGCGTTAGGGTAAAAAAGCAGCGTTAAGAGGTCCTAACGCTGCTTTTTTACACCCGCTGGTATTACGAGTCTTGCAGGTTTAGGGTCACTGCACACTTCTTTGGCCTTACCGCAAAACGACTTACTTACTTACTTACGACATAGAAAGTCTTTTTTCTATGGGACTTCCATAGCGCTGATATTACGAGTCTGTCCTGGGAGGACAAAAAGTAAGCGGTACACCCTACCCCGTCAAGAGTCCAAACGCATTTAAAAGTCAGCAGTTAAGAGTTTTATGCTACAATGCCGTATCATAAAACTCATAACTAAAGTGCTAAAAAGTACACTAACACCCATAAACTACCTATTAACCCCTAAAGCGAGGCCCACCCGCATCGGAAATACTAAAATAAAAATTTTAACCCCTAATCTGCCGCTCCGGACACCGCCGCCACCTACATTATATGTATGAACCCCTAATCTGCTGACCCCAATATCACTGACACCTACATTATATTTATTAACCCCTAATCTGCCGCCCCCAATGTCGCCGCCACCTACCTACACCTATTAAACCCTAATCTGCCGCCCCAACGTGGCCGCCACTATAATAAACATATTAACCCCTAAACCACCGCACTCCCGCCTCGAAAAACATTATTGAAATATTATTAACCCCTAATGTGCCAGCCCTATCATCACAGCCACCTACCTACATTTATTAACCCCTAATCTGCCGCCCCCAATGTTGCCGCCACTATATTAAAGTTATTAACCCCTAAACCTAAGTCTAACACTAAAACCTAACACCCACTAACTTAAATATAATTTAAATAAATCTAAATTAAATAAATATTCCTATCATTAACTAAATTATTCCTATTTAAAACTAAATACTTACCTATAAAATAAACCCTAAGCTAGCTACAAGATAACTAATAGTTACATTGTAGCTAGCTTAGGGTTTATTTTTATTTTACAGGCTAGTCTGTATTTATTTTAACTAGGTAGAATAGTTATTAAATATTTATTAACTATTTAATAACTACCTAGCTAAAATAAATACAAATTTACCTGTAAAATAAAACCTAACCTACACTATAATTAAATAAATTAACTAAATTAAATACAATTAAATAAATTAAATTAAATTAGCTAAAGTACAAAAACAAACAAACACTAAATTACAGAAAATAATAAA
Organism: Bombina bombina; assembly: GCF_027579735.1. NCBI lineage: Eukaryota > Metazoa > Chordata > Amphibia > Anura > Bombinatoridae > Bombina > Bombina bombina. The sequence continues at coordinate 268,000,570 of NC_069503.1, forward strand.
CAAATTACAGAAATTTAAACTAATTACACCTAACCTAATAGTCCTTTTAAAATAAAAAAAGCCTCCCCAAAATAAAAACTGTTCTATTGGAACAGCCAATAGAATGGAAGCTCAATCCTATTGGCTGATTGGATCAGCCAGTTGGATTGAACTTCAATCCTATTGGCTGATTGCATCAGCCAATAGGATTTTTTCAACCTTAATTCCGATTGGCTGATAGAATTCTATCAGCCAATCGGAATCTAAGGGATGCCATCTTGAATGACGTCACTTAAAGGTACCTTTATTCTGTTTTAGTTGTCGGAAGAAGAGGATGCTCTGCATCGGATGTCTTGAAGATGGAGCCACTCCGCGCTGGATGGAGGAAAATAGAAGATGTCGTCTGGATAAAGACTTCTGCCCGTCTGGAGGACCACTTCTGCCCGGCTTGGATGAAGACTTCTGCCCGTCTGGAGGACCACTTCGCCCGGCTTGGATGAAGACGTCTCCCGGTAAGTCGATCTTCAGGGGGTTAGTGTTAGGTTTTTTTAAGGGTCTATTGGGTGGGTTTATTTTTTAGATTAGGGGTTTGGGCTTGCAAAAGAGCTAACTGCCCTTTTAAGGGCAATGCCCAAACAAATTCCCTTTTCAGGGCAGTGGGGAGCTTAGGATTTTTTAGCTAGTATTTTATTTGGGGGGTTTGTTGTGTGGGTGGTGGGTTTTACTGTTGGGGGGGTTGTTTGTATTTTTTTTACAGGTAAAAGAGCTGATTACTTTGGGGCTATGCCCCACAAAAGGCCCCTTTATGGGCTATTGGTAGTTTAATTTAGGCTAGGGTTTTTTTTTATTTTAATAGGGCTATTAGATTAGGTATAATTATTTTAAATTTCTGTAATTTGTTTATTATTTTCTGTATTTTTGTGTTGTTTTTTTTTGTACTTTAGATAATTTAATTTAATTTAGGTAATTGTATTTAATTTAGTTAATTTATTTAATTATAGTGTAGTGTTAGGTGTTAGTGTAACTTAGGTTAGGTTTTATTTTACAGGTAAATTTGTCTTTATTTTAACTAGGTAGTTATTAAATAGTTAATAACTATTTAATAACTATTCTACCTAGTTAAAATAAATACAAACTTGCCTGTAAAATGAAAATAAACCCTAAGCTAGCTACAATGTATCTATTAGTTACATTGTAGCTAGCTTAGGGTTTATTTTACTGGTAAGTATTTAGTTTTAAATAGGAATAATTTAGTTAATGATAGGAATATTTATTTAGTTTATTGTAATTATATTTAAATTAGTGGGTGTTAGGTTTAGGATTAGACTTAGGTTTAGGGGTTAATAACTTTAATATAGTGGCGGCGACATTGGGGGTGGCAGATTAGGGGTTAATAATTGTAGGTTGGTGGCGGCGACATTGGGGGCGGCAGATTAGGGGTTATTAAATATAATGTAGGTGGCGGCGATGTTGGGGGCAGCAGATTAGGGGTAAATACATATAATGTAGGTGGCGGCGGTGTCCGGAGCAGCAGATTAGGATGTCGGGGCGGCATATTAGGGGTTAATAAGTGTAAGATTAGGGGTGTTTAGACTCAGGGTTCATGTTAGGGTGTTTGGTGTAGACATAAATTTTATTTCCCCATAGGAATCAATGGGGCTGCGTTAAGGAGTTTTATGCTGCTTTTTTGCAGGTGCTAGACTTTTTTTCAGCTGGCTCTCCCCGTTGATTCCTATGGGGAAATCGTGCACGAGCACATTACCTTATATTGTAGCTAGTTTAGGGTTTATTTTACAGGTAAGTATTTAGTTTTAAATAGGAATAATTTACGTAATGATAGGAATATTTATTTAGATTTATTTAAATTATATTTAAGTTAGGGGGTGTTAGGTTTAGGGTTAGACTTAGGTTTAGGGGTTAATAACTTTAATATAGCGCGGTGACATTGGGGGCGGCAGATTAGGGGTTAATAAATGTAGGTAGGTGGCAGCAATGTTAGGGATGACAGATTAGGGGTTAATAATATTTAACTAATGTTTGCAAGGCGGGAGTGCGGCGGTTTAGGGGTTAAAATGTTTATTATAGTGACGGCGATGTTGGTGGCGGCAGATTAGGGGTTAATAAGTGTAGGTAGGTGGCGGCGACATTGGGGGCGGCAGAGTAGGGGTTAATAAATATAATGTAGGGTTCGGCAATGTTGGGGGCAGCAGATTAGGGGTTCATAAGTATAATGTAGGTGGCGGCGGTGTCCGGGGCGGCAGATTAGGGGTTAATAAGTGTAAGATTAGGGGTGTTTAGACTCGGTGTTCATGTTAGGGTGTTAGGTGTAGACATACATTTTATTTCCCCATAGGAATCAATGGGGCTGCGTTAAGGAGTTTTACGCTGCTTTTTTGCAGGTGTTAGTTTTTTTTTCAGCTGGCTCTCCCCGTTGATTCCTATGGGGAAATCGTGCACGAGCACGTTACGCCAGCTCCCCGTTGGCTTAAGCAGCGATGGTATTGGAGTGCGGTAATGAGCAAAATTTTGCTCAACGCTCACTTCTTGTCTTTTAACGACGGGTTTGTAAAAACCCGTAATACCAGCGCTGCATGTAAGTCAGCGGTGAGAGAAAACTGCTTGTTAGCACCGCATAGCCTCTAACGCAAAACTCGCAATCTGGGCCTTTCTTATTACGTCTTTGTATCCCTTTAAAAGTCAAAACATAGGCAATACAGTTAATTTTTTTGTTTTCTGATTATTTTTTTTTAAATTGATTTCTGTAACATCACCTACAAACAGGTAGTTAGGAATTAGCTAGAAATTAGCTTTATTTCTGGATGAATGTATTTAATTTAAACAAATCTAGTATACTTCACCTAATGACTCTCATTAATTAAACAATTATTCTTGTTACTTTCCCTGCACTGGTTTACATTCTAAGTAGTGCATTTATATAACTTATATACTTGTAGGAAACACTTGTATTTTTTCCAGCCCATGCAGTTAATAAAGATAGATTAATGTTCTATTTTATATATCATCAAAGTTTGAAAGAAAATGTGTTTGGATATTATTTTCTCCAAGTTTCATTAAATTAAAATGACCCATAATCTGAGATTCCTTATATAAATAAGATTAATTAATTTATCATTACAGTTTTATTTTTGCACCCTTATATATCAATTAAAGGGGCATTATAACATTTTATATATGCATCATAAATGAATCCCTGAATCTTGGATATAAAATATGTTTTAAAAAACACACTTTATATTGATTGAGTCTAGACACACACACATAAAAAACCTTGATTATTTCTATTGTAGCATTTAGGAGGTTGATGGCTCTGAATTCACTCCAGGGAGTGGGAAAATGGGGGGGGGGGGGGCTATCATTTTCCAATTTACTTCCATTATCAAAAAGTGCACAGTTTATTTATATTTAAACTGTTTGAGTCACAAGCTGCTACTGAGCATGTGCAAAGAATTCACAGAATATACATACAGTATGCATTTGTGATTGGCTGATGGCTGTCACATGATACAGGAGGAGTGGAAATAGACATAAATATACTACTCATTTGAAGTTCAGACTAAGTGCTATTGCATTCTTTATCATGCATTTGTTGATTATGCAAATCTACTGTATTTTTTATTTGAACCAATGACAAAAGGTATGTATGTGCAGCTACCAATCAGCAGCTAGTTCAGAGTAGTGGATTGCTGTTCCTGAGCCTACCTAGGTATTCTTTTCAACAAAGTTTGCCAATAGAGCAATGCAAACTAGATAATATAAGTAAATTGGAAAGATGTTTAAAATTGTAAACTCCATCTGAATCATGAAATAATTTGTGTTTCATGCGCCTTTTTTAAGGAAAGGCTGGTAAAATAAATATTGAAAGTGCATTATAAAGTTTTTTGTAGTATTGTTATGGTTAAAGGGATAGTAAACTAATTTCAGTTTGTGCATCATAAATTATGCAGTGCATTGTAAAAGATCTGCACACAAATTAAATATTTTTAAAGCATTTGAAACTGTATTTTTTTATATTTGCTATAAAAATATAGTGATCCAATAAACAAAAACAAAAAGGATGTGTTTCTCAATTAATCCAAATAAAGTCTATACAAAAAATTTGATAGACGAATCCTCTGTTTGATAGAAGTATTTCCTTCATGTAGTATATGAAGAGAGAGGGAAGAAATAATAGTGCCAAAAGAACCAATATTATTCACTTGAAATAAAGCAAAGATCTCTCTACTTGATTTGCTTGTTGTATGATTAAAGGCATTTACAAATGTTTGTTCAATAAATTTATTCACAACAAATGAAATGCCTAACAAAAGTTGGACAACCTTTCAGGGGTCAAATTTTCGAATCGCCCGAATGTAAAATTTTGCTATTTTGCAAAAACAAATGAAATGCTTTAACTAATAAATAATATTTAACCCTCAGTGCAAAAAACTCTATTAACCTCTAAATCACTGCAAACCCACCGCAAACAACCACTTCACTAGACCATCACAACACTAATCGCAAACCCCACCTTACACATCTTAACCCCTAAATCTTCATAACCTCATTGCAAAAACCACCAACACTATTAACCACTAAACCGTCACAAACTACATTGCAATAAACCCCCTACTCTATTAACCCTAACCTGCCACAACCCTAATTGTAATAAACCCCATAACAGCTAACCCCTAACACTAAAATAAGATACAAATAGAGAGAAAAATTCCAAATTATATATTAATAATCTGAAAAAAGCAAGGGATTCAAACGAGCACACAGAGAATACTTGTAAAAAATCCAATTTAATATTCCCAAACACATTCAATGAACCACTGTTATTAGCCAAGTCAGACAAAATAATGTGACCAAAGTTAAAAAGAACAGACATATGGTTAAACAAGAGTAAATGGATATTCGCTGCCTAAGCATACGTATGCTGCTAGGGACCTATAACTATATAGCACAAAAAGTTCACATATAGGGAGTATAAAGAAGGTCATATAAACCCCAAAACCTTTTATAGATTATTTATGTAAGGCATCTTTTATGCATATACAAAGGGTGTGTAAAAAGCAAGGTATTTGTTGACCCCAAACGCTTTTACAGTATACATCAAAACCATAACAAATGAATATATATGGATACTGAAACATAGACTTTTATGTTAAGGCTCGTAAAGGACCGGGTACAGGAGCATCGGGATGATATCCTGCATTCAAAAGATACCAATGTGGCAAGACATTTTTGTACTGTCCACAGTGGTTGTGTGGATTCTTTGAAATTTATCATAATTGATAAAGGCATTACGAATGGTAGAGGCGGCAATAACGAGAAAGTTTTATTGCAAAAAGAAACAAAATGGATATACAAGTTAGGGACTAGATGCCCAGAAGGTCTCAATGAAACTTGAGTACGCCAGTTTCCTATTAACTGATAATAAATCATATCAATATTTCTGTAAGTAGAGTATATGCCATAACTTAAGGTGACCTTTGTTTTTGATGTTTGGAACTTTTTGGATTGCTAAGAAATGAAGCAAGACAAACGTTGATTGTTCTTTTCACATCTGTCAGTATTCTTATTGACTAAATATATAGCACAGGGCTAACATGTAAGTACAGCTTTAAGAAATGCAATCTCAGCATGTGATTTGCACTCCTGGGGAGATCCAGGTGAGTCTTTAAAAAGAGGAAGTCCGGTGTGGACTAAAGTATGCCCTGATGAACCCCTGCGACACACACTTGCTGTGGGGGTGAAACGGTCGTTGGTGATGTTGTGTTTGTTACACTTGATTGTGTTGCTACAGGAGCAAGGTCGACTTAACTCCTATTAATTTGAACTCTCCATGGTTATAATTATGGACTCTTAGCTCTAATGCTACCATATTTCTATGCAAAATGGATTACTGCCTAATCTACTGCTAACCTGTGGTGTGCTGATTACAGTACGAATGAGAGGAAAACCCAGTTACATATGCAGGCTTTGATCTGTTTGATTGTCTGCCATTTGATTGCCATACAAGTGTGAGCGGAACGCCCCGTAAAGTGTATGGGTTAAAATTTCAAGGATCACGGATCACTGCTCTGTTCACTAAGTGGACCAAGCTGTTGGAGGCGTGTCTGGTAAATCTTGGTAAGAGCCGAGATCTATGCTGAGCAGCCTGGGGAAGCCTGGTTCTTTTCTTTTGCAGCAGGGTGCCGATACAGCCTATACCTCTACTGTGTGTGGAAAGGAGCTCTCATACAAGGAGCGGATTGGAAACCTGTGACAGCTGGGCCACTCCTCCCTTAGTGACGTAAGACGCCAATGTACAGGCAAAACACAAGCAGAGCTTTTGAAAAGAATTTGCTGGACACATAAGCTAAGTGTACTTTGCCTGTATCAATATATATGATTTGACACAGCTACAGCTTGGGAAATTTTGATAGATACTTTGTGAAACTGACTCTATCTCATATGCACATAAAAGTCCATCGGCTATATTTAGAGTTTGGTGTTAGCCATCAAAACCAGCGTTAGAGGCTCCTAACGCTGGTTTTGGGCTACCGCTGGTATTTAGAGTCTTGTAGGTAAGGGTCTAACGCTCACTTTGCAGCCGCGACTTTTCCATACAGCAGATCCCCCTACGCCATTTGCGTATCCTATCTTTTCAATGGGATCTTTCTAATGCTGGTATTTAGAGTCTTGGCTGAAGTGAGCGTTAGAAATCTAACGACAAGACTCCAGCCGCAGAGAAAAGCCAGGAGTTAAGAGCTTTTTGGGCTAACGCCGGTTCATAAAGCTCTAACTACTGTGCTCTAAAGTACACTAACACCCATAAACTACCTATGTACCCCTAAACCGAGGTCCCCCCACATCGCCGCCACTCTATTAAAAAAATGTAACCCCTAATCTGCCGACCGCACACCGCCGCCACCTACGTTATCCCTATGTACCCCTAATCTACTGCCCCTAACACCGCGACCCCTATATTATATTTATTAACCCCTAATCTGACGCCCCCAACGTCGCCTCCACCTACCTACAATTATTAACCCCTAATCTGCCGACCGGACCTCACTGCTACTATAATAAAGTTATTAACCCCTAATCCGCCTCACTCCCGCCTCAATAACCCTATAATAAATAGTATTAACCCCTAATCTGCCCTCCCTAACATCGCCGACACCTAACTTCAAGTATTAACCCCTAATATGCCGACCGGACCTCACAGCTACTCTAATAAATTTATTAACCCCTAAAGCTAAGTCTAACATTAACTCTAACACCCCCCTAAGTTAAATATAATTTAAATCTAACGAAATAAATAAACTCTTATTAAATAAATTATTCCTATTTAAAGCTAAATACTTACCTGTAAAATAAACCCTAATATAGCTACAATATAAATTATAATTATATTGTAGCTATTTTAGGATTAATATTTATTTTACAGGCAACTTTGTATTTATTTTAACCAGGTACAATAGCTATTAAATAGTACATAACTATTTAATAGTTACCTAGTTAAAATAATTACAAAATTACCTGTAAAATAAATCCTACATTTAAACCTAACACTACACTATCAATAAATTAAATAAATAAAATACCTACAATTATCTACAATTAAACCTAACACTACACTATCAATAAATTAATTAAATACAATACCTACAAATAAATACAATTAAATAAACTAAAAATACTAAATAATACTAAAGACTAAAATAAATACTAAAGTACAAAAAATAAAAAAGAACTAATATTTACAAACATTAGAAAAATATTACAACAATTTTAAACTAATTACACCTACTCTAAGCCCCCTAAAAAAATAACAAAGCCGCCCAAAATAAAATAAATACCCTACCCTATTCTAAAATTAAAATAGAAAAGCTCTTTTACCTTTCCAGCCCTTAAAAGGGCCTTTTGCGGGGCATGCCCCAAAGAATTCAGCTCTTTTGCCTGGAAAAAAAACCATACATTACCCCCCCCAACATTACAACCCACCACCCACATACCCCTAATCTAACCCAAACCCCCCTTAAATAAACCTAACACTAAGCCCCTGAAGATCTTCCTACCTTGTCTTCACCACGCCGGGTTCACCGATCCGTCCACCGAAGTCTTGATCCAAGGTATTTTATTTAATTAATTTATTGATAATGTAGTGTTAGGTTTAATTGTAACTTAAGTTAGGATTTATTTTACAGGTAATTTTGTAATTATTTTAACTAGGTAACTATTAAATAGTTATGAACTATTTAATAGCTATTGTACCTGGTTAAAATAAATACAAAGTTGCCTGTAAAATAAATATTAATCCTAAAATAGCTACAATATAATTATAATTCATATTGTAGCTATATTAGGGTTTATTTTACAGGTAAGTATTTAGCTTTAAATAGGAATAATTTATTCCTAAGCGGCAGATTAGGGGTTAAAAAAAATATGCAGGGGTCAGCGATAGCAGGGGCGGCAGATTAGGGGTTAATATGTGTAAGGTTAGGGGTGTTTAGACTCGGGGTTCATGTTAGGGTGTTAGGTGCAGACATAGGAAGTGTTTCCCCATAGGAAACAATGGGGCTGCGTTAGGAGCTGAACGCTGCTTTTTTGCAGGTGTTAGGTTTTTTTCAGCTCAAACTGCCCCATTTTTTCCTATGGGGGAATCGTGCACGAGCACGTTTTTGAAGCTGGCCGCGTCCGTAAGCACCGCTGGTATTGAGAGTTGCAGTGGCGGTAAATTATGCTATACGCTCCCTTTTTGGAGCCTAACGCAGCCCTTCTGTGAACTCTAAATACCAGCGGTATTTAAAAGGTGCGGGGGGAAAAAAGCCAGCGTTAGCTACGCGGGTCGTTACCGACAAAACTCTAAATCTAGCCGTAAGTTTGAGTATCCATATATATTCATTTGTTATGGTTTTGATGTATACTGTAACAGCGTTTGGGGTCAACAAATATCTTGCTTTTCACACACCCTTTGTATACGCATAATAGATGCCTTACATAAATAGGCTATATAAGGTTTTGGGGTTTATATGACCTTCTTTATACTCCCTATATGTGAACTTTTTGTGCTATATAGTTATAGGTCCCTAGCAGCATACGTATGCTTAGGCAGCGAATATCCATTTACTCTTGTTTAACCATATGTCTGTTCTTTTTAACTTTGGTCACTTTATTTTGTCTGACTTGGCAAATAACAGTGATTCACTGAATGTGTTTGGGAATATTAAATTGGATTTTTTACAAAGTATTCTCTGTGTGCTCGTTTGAATCCCTTGCTTTTTTCAGATTATTAATATATAATTTGGAATTTTTCTCTCTATTTGTATCTTATTTTATGCATTATCAAGGGTAGCACCAGAGTTTGAGATAGACAGCAATATTATCTACTCTCTCAGATTTTCACTGTATTTATAACCCCTAACACTATTAACCACTAAACCACCACAACCCCCATTGCAATAAATCCCCTACAATATTAACCCTTAAACTGCCACAACCCAAAACCCTTAACCCAAGACCCCTTGTTAAACCCCCTACTACCATTAAAATAAAATACTTAAAAAATAAAAAAAGCCTTAAACTAAAACTAAAGTACCCTAAATAATAAAAAACCTCCCTTAAAAACCCCTATCCTAAAACCCTATCCTTTAAAAAAAAAAAAAAACACTAACAGAAAAAAAAAACCTTTAAATAAAAAAGCCCTGTGCTAACTAAAGTACCCTATAAAATAAAAAAGCCCCCTTAAAAAAACTCTGTCCTGAAACTAAAGTAATCCCTGCAAAAAAAAAAAAAATCCCCCTCAAAACCTAAAGTAAAAAAACTCAGCACTGTGAGGATACAGTGACTTAAGATGTTTACCCTGTACAGTCTTGGAGTGCGGTCCATTTCTGTATTTTATATGTACTACAAATTTCAAATGCCTGTGTCACAATGGGTGGTTCCCAGTTTTGTTTGAAAACATGCATTGTGTGGCTACTTGGTTAGGATCCCAGAAGGGGAGAGACCTTGACGTGGTCCTGGGCCTGAACTGTTTTGAGTGAAATGCAACGGACTCTCTCATTTTTGCTATTAAATTGTACTGTGTGCCTGCTAGCGAGTGCCAGGTTTTCTGTGTGTTGTGTTGATAATTTTTGTAAGTTTCCCTTTGGGTCTGTCACCCAATCTGCTCAAGATTTAACTGCCTGATTTCCTGGGAGCTGTACAGCTGTCTTTATGTATTTAGGGCTGAGGGGTTACAGTAACTTAGGACATATACCACATACTGTTGAATCTAAAAGTGTGGTCCATTTCTGTGCTTTGCTTGTAGTTAGGGAAATTACAAATGCCTGTGTCACCGTGGGTGGTTCCCAGTTTGTTTGTTTGAAAGCATGCATTGTGTGGCTGCTTGGTTAGGGTTCCAGGAAGGAAGAGACCTTGACATGGTCCTGGGCTTAAACCGCCAAATGCAAATGATTTTAAGAAACTTGTTTTAGGTTGAACTTGTGTTTTAACTGTAATAAAATACTCCATAAAACCCTTTATGAAAACAGCAAAATTATATATATATATATATATATATATATATATATATATATATATATATATATACACTGTATATATGTATATATATATATATATATATATATATATATATATACACTGTATATATGTATATATATATATATATATATATATATATATATATATATACAGGTGGCCCTCAGTTTACGCCAGTTCAATTTGCGCAGTTTCAGAATAACCTTTTTTTTCAGTCATGTGCAGTAATTAAAATAGCCAGTAGGTGGAGCTGTCCGCTTGTTTTGCAACAAAATTATGCAACTTAACAGTTCTGAAATTGATCTGTGTACACAGAACAGACATTAGCTATCGAGCAGCCACTTCTCTATTATCTTCCTGCCCAGCTGCTTGAGGTAAAGGTGCCTAACTGCCTATTAATCACTGCAGATTGAAATGCATAGAATAGGTGCAGACCCAATATTATCTAACATGCTAACAATGCAGAGAACTAATTGCAGAAAAATGCAAGTAAAAAACTTTTTTGTTCATTAAACTTAGTTTGATGACGATGCAGTCTGTTGTGTGATTATTTTATTAGGTGCTGTTATCAAATGTTTTTGTTCATTAAACTTAGTTTGATGATGATACAATCTATATTATTAGGTTTATAATGCTGTTTAACATTTAAAGTCTTTATTTCAAAGCTTTAAAAATAATGTATTAGGTGTTACTTATGACAGTTTTGAGAGGGGCCTGGAACCTAACTCCCTCACTTCCCATTGACTAACATTATAAACTGGGTTTCAATTTACAATGGTTTAGATTTACAACCATTCCTCCTGGAACCTAACCCCGGCGTAAACTGAGGGCTACCTGTATACAGTATCTCACAAAAGTGAGTACACCCCTCACATTTTTGTAAATATTTTATTATATCTTTTTATGTGACAACACTGAAGAAATGACACTTTGCTACAATGTAAAGTAGTGAGTGTACAGCCTGTATAACAGTGTAAATTTGCTGTCCCCTCAAAATAACTCAACACACAGCCATTAATGTCTAAACCGTTAGCAACAAAAGTGAGTACACCCCTAAGTGGAAATGTCCAAATTGGGCACAAAGTGTCAATATTTTGTGTGGCCACCATTATTTTCCAGCACTGGCCTTAAACCTCTTGGGCATAGAGTTCACCAGAGCTTCACAGGTTGCCACTGGAGTCCTCTTCCACTTCTCCATGATGACATCACAGAGCTGGTGGATGTTAGAGACCTTGCGCTCCCCCACCTTCCGTTTGAGTTTGCCCCACAGATGCTCAATAGGTTTAGATCTGGAGACATGCTTGGCCAGTCCATTACCTCTACCCTCAGCTTCTTTAGCAAGGCAGTGGTCGTCTTGGAAGTGTGTTTGGGGCCGTTATCATGTTTGAATATTGCCCTATGGCCCAATCTCGGAAGGGAGGGGATCATGCTCTGCCTCAGTATGTCACAGTACATGTTGGTATTTATGGTTCCCTCAATGAACTGTAGCTCCCCAGTGCCTGCAGCACTCATGCAGGGTCAGGCCATAACACTCCCATCACCATGCTTGACTGTAGGCAAGACACACTTGTCTTTGTACTCCTCATCTGGTTACACATGCTTGACACCATCTGAACCAAATATGTTTATCTTGGTCTCATCGAACCACAGGACAGTAATCCATGTCCTTAGTCTGCTTGTCTTCAGCAAACTGTTTTCAGGCTTTCTTGTGCATCATCTTTAGAAAAGGCTTCCTTCTTGGACGACAGCCAAGCAGACCAATTTGATGCAGTGTGCGGCGTATAGTCTGAGCACTGACACGCTGACCCCCCACCCCTTCAACCTCTGCAGTAATGCTGGCAGCACTCATATATCTATTTCCTAAAGACAAACTCTGGATATGGAGACGAGCACATGCACTCAACTTCGATGGTCGACCATGGTGAGGCCTGTTCTGAGTGGAACCTGTCCTGTGAAACTGCTGTATGGTCTTGCCCACCATGCTGCAGTTCAGTTTCAGGGTCTTGGCAATCTTCCTATAGTCTAGGCCATCTTTATGTAGAGCAAGAATTCTTTTTTTCAGATCCTCAGAGAGTTCTTTGCCATGAGGGGCCATGTTGAACTTCCAGTGACCAGTATGAGAGAGTGTGAGAGCGATAACACCAAATTTAACACACCTGCTCCCCATTCACACCTGAGACCTTGTAACACTAACGAGTCACATGACACTGGGGAGGGAAAATGACTAATTGGGCCCAATTTGGACATTTCCCCTAAGGGGTGTACTCACTTTTGTTGCCAATGGTTTAAACATTAATGGTTGTGTGTTGAGTTATTTTGAGGGGAAAGCAAATTTACACTGTTATACAGGCTGTACACTCACTACTTTACATTGTAGCAAAGTGCCATTTCTTCAGTTTTGTCACATGAAAAGATATAATAAAATATTTACAAAAATGTGAGGGGTGTTCTATATATATATATATATATATATATATATATATATATATATATATATATATATATATATTTATATATATAGATAGATAGATAAATAGATAGATACAATTATATATTTATACAATATATTATTATTATAATTATTTTAAGTTTACATTCAACACTGGCTTACTTGATATTTGGAATATGTGAACAAAATGATTGTATTTCTTTATCCATTTATTTACATTTGTTTATACATGCCACGCAGTATAAAAAACATTTTAGTATGCATGCTCAGAAATGTGTTTGTATTTTAATATCCAGCTGTGCAAGGTGATACCAGAGCATTCATTATATTGATTCCATGGGTACCGCATTGTGGAAAGCTTACATTTTTACAGTTCTGGAATCTAACAATATGCTTTTGACAGAATTTCTGAAAAAGAAAATGACAACTTTCTTTTAAAAGGTCAACTCAATGCATAAATAGAAGAAAAACAATTTTTGTAGTTCCAATTAAATTAAAAAAGGATAAGGGACCAATCACACAGGGCACTTCAGATAGCTATTTTGTTCTTATTTTTCCTGAGCTTGTTAGGCAAAATCCTTTCCCTGGAAGTTATTGTAGTTTCTTATATATTTTTCACTGAGTTGGTTTTTCATCCTGTAAAAGAGTATCAGTGGCCTACAACCTCTGCTATCCTGCTTTATTTAAAGGCACACTAAAGTCAAAAATAAAGTTTCATGATTCAGATAAGACATGCAATTTGAAGAAAAAAACAACAACTTTGCATTAGAAATCCATTATCAAAACAAGCACATTCTTTGTATATGAACACTTTCTGAGGCTCCAGCTCCTGAGCATGTGCAAAAGTGTGCAGTATATATGTATATGCATTTTTTATTGGTGGGTTGATGTCACATGATACAGGAGGTAAATGTTGATTAACTTTGGATTGTTCCAGAACATATTTTACTGTTCATTTCAAATTTAAAGTAAGTGCTTCTGCATTGTCTTTGTTATTGTGTATTTGTCAGTTATTCAGTTATACTGTATTTAGTGTGTTTGATGTCTCTTTAAGCTTTTAAAGGGCAAAATTGTAATACCCACTTATACAGGGAGTGCAGAATTATTAGGCAAATGAGTATTTTGACCACATCATCCTCTTTATGCATGTTGTCTTACTCCAAGTTGTATAGGCTCGAAAGCCTACTACCAATTAAGCATATTAGGTGATGTGCATCTCTGTAATGAGAAGGGGTGTGGTCTAATGACATCAACACCCTATATCAGGTGTGCATAATTATTAGGCAAATTCCTTTCCTTTGGCAAAATAGGTCAAAAGAAGGACTTGACAGTCTCAGAAAAGTCAAAAATAGTGAGATATCTTGCAGAGGGATGCAGCACTCTTAAAATTGCAAAGCTTCTGAAGCGTGATCATCGAACAATCAAGCGTTTCATTCAAAATAGTCAACAGGGTCGCAAGAAGCGTGTGGAAAAACCAAGGCGCAAAATAACTGCCCATGAACTGAGAAAAGTCAAGCGTGCAGCTGCCAAGATGCCACTTGCCACCAGTTTGGCCATATTTCAGAGCTGCAACATCACTGGAGTGCCCAAAAGCACAAGGTGTGCAATACTCAGAGACATGGCCAAGGTAAGAAAGGCTGAAAGATGACCACCACTGAACAAGACACACAAGCTGAAACATCAAGACTGGGCCAAGAAATATCTCAAGACTGATTTTTCTAAGGTTTTATGGACTGATGAAATGAGAGTGAGTCTTGATGGGCCAGATGGATGGGCCCGTGGCTGGATTGGTAAAGGGCAGAGAGCTCCAGTCCGACTCAGACGCCAGAAAGGTGGAGGTGGAGTACTGGTTTGGGCTGGTATCATCAAAGATGAGCTTGTGGGGCCTTTTCGGGTTGAGGATGGAGTCAAGCTCAAATCCCAGTCCTACTGCCAGTTTCTGGAAGACACCTTCTTCAAGCAGTGGTACAGGAAGAAGTCTGCATCCTTCAAGAAAAACATGATTTTCATGCAGGACAATGCTCCATCACACGCGTCCAAGTACTCCACAGCGTGGCTGGCAAGAAAGGGTATAAAAGAAGAAAATCTAATGACATGGCCTCCTTGTTCACCTGATCTGAACCCATTGAGAACCTGTGGTCCATCATCAAATGTGAGATTTACAAGGAGGGAAAACAGTACACCTCTCTGAACAGTGTCTGGGAGGCTGTGGTTGCTGCTGCACGCAATGTTGATGGTGAACAGATCAAAACACTGACAGAATCCATGGATGGCAGGCTTTTGAGTGTCCTAGCAAAGAAAGGTGGCTATATTGGTCACTGATTTGTTTTTGTTTTGTTTTTGAATGTCAGAAATGTATATTTGTGAATGTTGAGATGTTATATTGGTTTCACTGGTAAAAATAAATAATTGAAATGGGTATATATTTGTTTTTTGTTAAGTTGCCTAATAATTATGCACAGTAATAGTCACCTGCACACACAGATATCCCCCTAAAATAGCTATAACTAAAAACAAACTAAAAACTA
Organism: Bombina bombina; assembly: GCF_027579735.1. Lineage (NCBI taxonomy): Eukaryota > Metazoa > Chordata > Amphibia > Anura > Bombinatoridae > Bombina > Bombina bombina. The sequence continues at coordinate 268,016,053 of NC_069503.1, forward strand.
CTTCCAAAACTATTCAGCTTTGATATTAATGAGTTTTTTTGGGTTCATTGAGAACATGGTTGTTGTTCAATAATAAAATTAATCCTCAAAAATACAACTTGTCTAATAATTCTGCACTCCCTGTATTACTATTTATTTAATGTGCTTTTCCTGCCATTGTGTGCCTGAAAAATTCCATTTTCAAGACTAACTATTGCTCTATGCAATATTCAAGACTTTAATTTACTTATTATTGTTTAGTAATATATATATATATATGCTGTATACACAAGTAGGGGGTATACAATTCCACTGTTTCATTTTAAAACAATACAGATCTATAAAACAGACAATCTACAGGTCGAAACTTATGGGAGGCAACCACCAATTTGTAATGGGTGGGGTCATGAAAAAAGGTGCAGGCCCCTGGTGTAATGTGTCCTTTAGGGTGTCACGCTTCATTAGTCTTGAGAAAGGCCTTGGTATAGGCTGAAACGCGTTGACACAGACATACTGGTGAGCTTATTTCTATTTATTCTAAAAGTGTAAAAACTTTATTGCACCATTGTTTGTTTTTGTTTATCCATAGGTTCAGGAGAATCCACTGTTACCATATATATTTTTTATATATTTTTTATATTTTTTATCTTTTATTTTTCTTTCACTTCATTCATCCAATTTGGTACACTGATCAGACACCACAATAAAGCTTTTCTTTTGGAATTCAATTGATATATATTTTGTCACATATTATATTTTTTCCACTTTTTTCATCATTTTTTTCACCCAATTTTCTTCACTTTTTTTCATCCACTTTGGAAACACAAGGAAAATTTTTATTGACACATCATCATTTGGATTTTATTGACACATCATCATTTGGAGTTATTGGATTGTTTACACACCACTATTTGTATATCATTTGGTCACAAAAGTTTATAGACACAAGAATTTTTTGAACAAGACTCTTTTTGGACATTATTTGTTGAGCATTTGGGCCGCAATCCGATAAAAATCGTCGCCCGCAAAAGCCGGCGATGCCAAATTTTGTGAGGGTTTGGTATCCTATATACGGCGTAACTTAGAAGTTATGCGCGTATATTTATGCCTTCGCCCGTCGTTTTTTGGCCCATAGACTGACATACAAAACACGCGCAGTTTGGTATCCAATATGCAGCGTAAGGACTTACGTGCGCAGATTTCAGAAAATCTACTCCATTCTCATCTCGCCACAAATTGCAGGCGCAGGAGCCCTTGCACTGACTTAGAAACCAACATAACTCTCTGAAGGCCTAACAAATGCATGCTTAACAACATACATGTCAGCAGCTTGATCACAAATAGTTAACCTCTTCAAAGCATTTATTATTCCTGCCCCTGCAAGTGTGTCAAACCAATCACAAACAGCACAACCTCTCACTTGCAGCCTTAAAACACCTGCCAATGCACACCCTCATTAGCCACCATGTTTCCCTTGCAATATATTGTGTTCAGAGAGAGACAGCGTTGTGGGGCACAAGGGGTGCTGGAACCCCTACAAGCCCCTGTTTTGGATGTTATTCCTGCTGCTGAGGTCCCTGGTCATGGTGCTGTAGCCGTCCCTGCTCCTGCTGCTGTCCCTGCTCCTCCTGCGCTTGTCCCTGTTCCTGGTGCTTCTGCCCCTGCTGCTGTTGCTGCAGCTGGCCATAGGCCAGCAGGGCCTATAAGACGAAGGCATCAGCAGAGGGGAAGAGCACCAAGGATACACAGGGTTAGGGTCCCCCTGTTTGGGATGACAGAAGTGGAGGTCAGGGAAAAATATTGCTTGACTTCTGCAAGCCTCATTGACCTATATGAGGTCTTGAAAGATGATATTGACCCTCAAGCAAATAGGAACCGAGCTCTGACTGGTATGCAGAAGCTGTTGTGTGTTGTACACTTCCTGGCAACCGGCTCATACCAGTCAACAGAGGGGCTTGTGTCTGGCCTAGCGCAGTCTACCTTCTCCAGGATTCTAGGGGAGGTTTTGACTGCTCTAGATAACCAGACACAGCGATACATTCATTTCCCCCGTACCCCCCAGGAATGGAACCGTCTTAAACAAGGCTTCTATCGACTGGGGGGTATTCCCAATGTCATGGGGGCAATTGATTGCACACATGTGCGTATCGTGGCCCCACATGAGGAAACATGAGGAAAGGGTTTTACTCATTGAATTGCCAGATGGTCTGCGATACCACTCTGAAATTCATACATGTGTATGCAGGCTTTCCGGGGAGTGCACATGATTCCTACATCCTGCGCCAGACATCCTTATTCCAGATGTTTGAAAATGGAACACTCTCGGGAGGAGGGCTGCTTGGTGAGTACCTTCATTCTGTCTGTATATTTCTACTAAAGGGACACTAAACACAAATTATAATCTCATGTTTCAGATAGAGAATATAATGTTAAACAATATTACAATTCACTTCTATTATCTCATTTGATTTATTCTTTAGATATCCTTTGTTGAAAAAATAGCAATGCACATAGATGAGCCAATCATATGAGGCATCTATGTGCAGCCAACAATCAGCAGCTAATGAGCATATCTAATATGCTTGTCAGCAAATGATATCAAGAGAATGGAGCAAATGACATAATAGAAGTAAATTATAAAGTTGCAGAAAATTGCAGGTTCTTTTTAACTCATGAAACAAGAAATGTGTGTTTCATGTCCCTTTAAAGGGACAGTATACTATAAATAGGTTTTCACTTAAAAGTACATTTTCTTAAAATGCATGTTCTATCTGAATCATTAAAGGGACACAATCAAAATTAAAGGGACAGTCTACACCAGAATTGTTATTATTTTAAAAGATAGATAATCCCTTTATTACCCATTCCCCAGTTTGGCATAACCAATAAAGTTATAATAATATACTTTTAACCTCTGTGATTATCTTGTATCTAAGCCTCTGCTAACTGCCCCTTTATTTCAGTTTTTTTGACAAACTTGCAGTCTAGCCAATCAGTGCCTGCTCCCAGATAACTTCACGTGCACAAGCACAGTGTTATCTAAATGAAATACGTGAACTAACACTCTCTAGTGGTGAAAAATTGTTAAAATGCATTCTGAAAAGAGTTGGCCTTCAAGGTCTAAGAAATTAGCATATGAAACTCCTAGGTTAAGCTTTTAACTAAGAATACCAAGAGAACAAACCAAAATTGGTGATAAAAGTAAATTGGAAAATTGTTTAAAATTACATTCTCTATCTGAATCATGAAAGTTTATTTTGGCCTAGACTGTCCCTTTAAACTTTCATTATTCAGATAGAGCATGCCATTTAAACAACTTTCCATTTTACTTCCATCAACAAAATGTGCACAGTCTTTTTTATATTTAAACTTTTTGAGTCACCAGCTCCTACTGAGCATGTGCAAGAATAAGTGTGTATTACAGGGGGAGTGGAAAAAGACATAACTTTTAAAATTGTCAGAAAAAAAAATCTAATACTCATTTGAATTTTAGACTAAGTGCTATTGCACTGTCTTGTTATCTTGCATTTGTTGATTATGCAAATCTACTGTGTTGACTGGTCCTTTAAAAATAGAATTTTTGTCTAGACTAATCCTGGCATAAAAGTAGATTGCTTACAATGCACCAATTTAATGTTTTGGCTAAATATATCTTTTAAATGAAATCCATGTTATGTCCCTTTAAGCACATGATGTACCTGTAGTTATCAGAATACATATGTTACATGACAGGTGACGCAGGGTACGGCTGCAGACCATGGCTATAAACCACTTCGGTGCTCCCCCTTACAGAGCCACAACTCAGGTACCAGGAGGCCCACATAAGAACAAGGAAAATCCAGATTCCGGTGTCTGGATGTTACAGGCGGAGCTCTACAGTATAACCCCAAGAAAGTGTGTTCCATTGTCAATGCTTGTTGTATTCTACACAACATTGCTGTGGACACACGTTTATTGGGGGACATTGACCAAGAGCAGCAGCTGGTTCCTGTACCTGAGGATGTGGACAGGGGGACACTGAGGGGGAATGAAGTGAGGGATTATGTCATCCGGGAATACTTCACCTGTAAGTTACTTGTTCATAAGTACAGTAAACCGTAACATTCACATGTATTATGATGTTTGACAGTACCTCACCAACCATTGCATGTGTATATATCATGTCTTGCAGAATTACATATTGCGGATTTCCACTGCATGTAAGTGAAACTACTACATCCCAACCCCCTTCCCTTAACCACCCTAATTACTGTATATTTCTCATTTGTTGAATTCATGTTTAGGTCACTATGATTTATTGCCTATCATTAAGAATGATGAAAATGGATGTTTATACCTTATGTTCACACCTTCTGTAAATACATTATTAGTTAGATATACCCATGTGTCAATTTATATTGGATCTGAGAAACCTTGCTTTACATCTTATAAGTGAATATTACTATATGTACCCTTCGTACACAACTATGTGATGTGGTTTATAGAACATGAATTTGTCATAAACATGATAATAATACCTTTTTGGGCCATTTCCACACAGGTATTATTATATGTTTTAACAATATTACTGTACTAAAACACACCTCACATGGATGTGGATGACAATTATATGTTAAATAACAGAGGACAAGATTTATGGTCAACTATAAGAATATTTATTTTTTTCTTTGCTTCTTGGATGAGGGTTCTGAGGTAACTGGAGTGGATCTCCTGGTTCATCTGGGTTGTGCGGATTCAGATGATTCAGCTGGAGTGCTGGCCACAGATGATATGCTGGAGGCAGTGTCCTGCTGGTGTGTGAAATGCTCCACCAACACACCCAACAGTTGGTTTTGTTCCTGCCTTCTGTTGTCAGTCTGCATCTGCATATCCGAAATAACTCTCATCATCTGAGACTGGTTTTGGACTATACCATTTAAAGATGCTGCCATGTCCCTTGCAGCTCAATGGAACGCTGGAGTAAAGTCTGTTGGCTTCTGTAAAACCTGCATTGGTCTCTCTCTCTTCTCTCGCAGCTTGCTATGAGCCTCCTCTGGAGAGAAATGTATTCATCGCCCAGGGCAGAAGACAGAGGATCTACAGGCTGTTCACCAGCAGGGATTATAGGCGCAGGTTCACCTCTAGCTGCTGTTGCATCTGGAACTATGACAGCTGGTGCTGCAGGAGGAACTACGACAGCTGGTGCTGCAGGAGGAACTATGACAGCTGGTGCTGCAGGAGGAACTACGACAGCTATATGCTCCTCTTCAGATGCTGGAGCTCTTCCAAGGGAAGCGGATGGTGGAGCTCTCCGGGTGGACTGATAGTCCCATTGACTGGTGTGCGACTACTCAGCATGTCCAGTTTGCATGTACTGTACATAAAAGCCCTGACTGGCCTGATATTGGGGGGGGGGGGGGTAAAGACATCTACCCTTTGAGCCTGACTTGGCTCCCCCTCAAAGCCAAAAGAATAATCCTCCGGCCAGGGATCCTGCCAGAGATCGTCTTCCAATGTTGGTGGCATGACGTCTGGGTCCTCAACAGAGGCAATCCAACCCAGCTCATGCCTGGGAGCATACTGTCTTTGTTGATTGATTCTCTGGACTGGTGGTTGCGGTGGAGGCATTCTCTGGGACTGGTGGTTGCGGTGGAGGCATTCTCTGGACTGGTGGTTGCGGTGGATGCATGCCCGTTTGCACCCTGGTGACAGGAGGTTCTGTGGAGGAGTCAAATGATGAGAGGTATTAGTACAATCATATATATATCCATGAGGGCATACAATGTACATTGATACATGCTAGGGCCTATACTCATTCTCATGCCAAACTCTAGAACATGCATGTGCACATTGTGATTTGTGATATGAGGGTTTTTAATATGCAAAGTATACATGTATGTGTTTCATACAATAGTTATGTGTACATGTCAGTGATGGAGAAAATGTGTTCTTTAAAGGACCACTAAACCCAAAATCTTTCTTTCATGATTGAGATAGAGAATAGAAATTTAAACAACATTACAATTTACTTCCATTATTTATTTTGCTTCATTTTTTAGATATCCTTAGTTGAAGAAAAAGCAATGCACATGGTGAGCCAATCACACGAGGCTTCTATGTGCAGCAACCAATCAGCAGCTAGTGAGCATATCTAGATATGCTTTTCATCAAAGAATATCAAGAGAATAAAGCAAATTAAATAATATAAGTAAATTAGAAAGATGTTTAAAATAGCATTCTCTTTCTAAATCATAAAAGAAAAAATGTGGGTGGCATGTCCCTTTAAGTGACACTATGGTCACACAATTTCCTTTAGCCTGATGTAGGCACATAACGTGCTTTCTTGAGCTAAAAGTATTGTGATGGCGAAAGTGTCCATTTACTGAAAACTCTACATGTGGCTTGTGGCCTGTGTTACTCTGAGACATGTTAGTATTTAACTATTCCACCTCATATCATGAATTTCAACGTGTTAAGTAGCATTAAATGGACATTAAACCCATTTTTATTCTTTCATGATTCAGCTAGAGCATGCAATTTTAAACAACTTTGTAATTTACTTCCATTACCTAATTTGCTTCATTCTCTTGATATTCTTTGCTGAAAAGCATATCTAGATAGGCTCAGAAGCTACTGATTGGTGGCTGCACATCAATGCCTCATGTGATTGGCTCACCCATGTGCATTGATATTTAATAAACAAAGAATATCAGAATAATGAAGCAAATTAGATAATAGAAGTAAATTGGGATGTTGTTTAAAACTGTATTCTCTATCTGAATAATGACAAAAAAAGATTTGGGTTAATGTCCCTTTAATGTGAAATCTAATTGTAGATGTTTTTGTTAGTAGGAAAAAATACCATGCTCCTCATTGTGTACATGAATGTGTGACATTAAAGGATATTATATCTCAAATACATATAATACTGGTGTGTGGGATGTTACTCACCAGCATGCTGTGCTGATATTGCAGCCCCTGAGTTACGAGCCCCTGGAAGTCCACGGACTGCTGTGACACTCAGGGACCTGCGAATGATCTCCTGCCATTCATTATATTCATCCTCCTGGGGAGGACCACCGCCTGTTCCCCTCTGGTACATGGCTTCTTGGCCCATTTTCTCCTTCACCCGCCCTCTTGCAGTCGTTCCATCTTTTCTTTAGCCCATCAACATTCCTCCTCTGCTGGGCCACGCTGTTGGACTGCCTCCTCGACCAACAGCCATGCATCCCTATGCCTTCGGGCAACTCCTTTGCCCCTCTCTTGGCCAAAGAGGGCAGTGTGGTTCTCCATGACGGCCTGGACTAGCGCTAGATTTTCAGCAAAAGAAAAGTTCGGGCACCTCATGCGCTCCATCGTCCGTGGCCGCCTGGCTTCCTCCCTGGGATGTCCCAGGTGTGGGTTCCATCCTCTCCATCCTCCCCCCTTCTATCCCCATGTGCACCCTCTGTTCCTCTTCTGAGTGTGCCTGGTCTTGGGGCAACCCCACTCCCATCCTCCCTTCTGGCTCTCCCTCTCCCCACTCCACTTACTCCCTGACAGGGACCCTGCTGCTCTTCCTGTCCATAATCCTCTCCCTGCAACTCCCCTCCCCTTCTCCCCTCCGCCCTAGCTCTCCCTATCATCCTCAAACTACACACATTCACACTCACCCCCACTTCAATCACACACAATCACAACCAAACACTCAGCCTATCATACTGTAAAAGATAAATAAAATGTGTGAGGTGTTATATAAAAAAAAAGTGTTGTGTTATTTTGTATATGTATGTATGCAAAATGTGTGCAATATGTAAAAAAAAGTGTAAGTAAATGTACAGGCTTAACCAAACACAAATCCGACCTAACTAACTTTGATGAATTGCGCCTCTCTCACTGCTCTTACTAAGATTCACTATACTCACTGTAGTGTGCTGTAAGCTCCAAGAACCAACCAAACACACTAAAGAAATTGGCGGCTGCGCATGGGGTTTATGTATGAATTTTGAATGGCGTAATTACGTGGGGAATCTTTAGAACTGGCGGTTATTTTTACGATTCCTAGCCTAATTTGCATAAAACTACTCTTTATTGAGACTTTACGTGAACAAAATACTGGCATAAGTACTTGCGACGACTAAAATGTGTCTTTGCGCACATTTTAGTTGATCGCCCGGTTTTTTCCTACTTACGCCAGTTTAGCATTTGACAATGCAGTATATTGGATAGGTTGAGTTGCAAGGTGAAATTACAGGCGGCGCGGGTTCCCTCGCTTGCGCCGAAAACTACGCCGTATATTGGATCGCTGCCTTGCTTTTTATTATTACTGAGGACTTTAGGAAATCCAGTGATACTTATTGGATTGTTTTCACCACACACATCATATTACTGCTGGTACCGTTTCATTTTATTGTACTTTTAGAGCATATTTTAGATTATATTTTAGTTCTAATCATGGATCCATAGCTATTTTTAGGTATGTTTTTTTGTATGTTTTTATTGATTGAACATATGTAATAAATTGTCATTTCATGTATCTAGCCTATTAAGCTTATAGCGCTCCCCTTCTATTTCTATCTTATCTGGTGTCACGCTTCACTTTGATCCCTATATCGAACCTGCCCAGCTATTGCTGCCTGATATTTGTCTGGGAAGCTTCTGTGTGCAGCTGGGGTGTAGTAATAGCGATGCACAATATAAGGTATGATATATAATTTTATTGGGCATAGGACTTATGTGCCCAAAGTAAGGGTGTATTGGTCAGTCATGTGACTCTAGCAATAAATATTGGCAATGTGCATTATGTTTGAATTGTTATTAAATGTACATATTGTTATTGCTTATCTACAATGAACAGAGGTATTAACATATCCCACATTTGACCTTATAATATGTGTCTTTATCATGAGACCATCATTTGCAAACATCCGGCCAGCAGTTGTAGAGGCTGACGGAGTGCGCGCAGGAGGTTGGGGCATACAAACATAATCATTTGAAGTGGTGGGAGAGGGTGGTAGGAGAGGGTGGTGAGTGGCAGAGGAGGGGAAATTAATGTTGAAAAAGGGATCGGGGAGGGGGTAGGGTATGGAGGGGGAGTAGCTACACTACAGAAAAAGTGGGCTTTATTTTTTTTTTTTAAAAGCGCCACATTTGATTGCAAAGTGGGTACTGGCAGACAGCTGCCAGTACCGAAAATGGGGGGAAATAGCTAGTGGGGGGAGGGTTAGAGAGCTCTTTGGGGGGGATCAGGGAGGTTTGGGGCTAAGGGGGATCCTACACAGCAGATATATAAAAAACAAACAAAAAAAAAAACTTTTAGTTAAGTACTGTCAGACTTTCTGCCAGTAATTAAAATGGCGGGACAATTGTGGGGTGGGGGCGGGAAGAGAGCTGTTTGGGAGGCATCAGGGGGTGGGATGTGTCAGGTGGGAGGCTGATCTATACATGAAAGCTAAAATTAACCCTTCAAGCTTCTACAAGCTACCTAATTAACCCCATCACTGCTGGGCATAATACAAGTGCACAGTGGCATTTAGCGGTCTTCAAATTACCAAAAAGCAATGCCAAGCCATATACGTCTGCTATTTCCTCAACAAAGGGGATCCCAGAGAAGCATTTACAACCATTGTGCCATAACTGCACAAGCTGTTTGTAAATAATTTCAGTGAGAAACCCAAGTTAGTGAAAAAGTGAACGATTTTTTTTATTTGATCGAATTTGGCGGTAAAATGGTGGCATGAAATATATCAAAATGGGCCTAGATCAATACTTTGGGTTGTCTATTACCACTACACTAAAGCTAAAATTAACCCCACAAGCTCCCTACAAGCCCCCTATTTAACCCCTTCACTGCTGGGCCACAATACACACTGTGGAGCCGCAGCGGCATTTAGCGTCTTTCTAATTACCAAAAAGTTATGCCAAAGCCATATATGTCTGCTATTTCTGAACAAAGGGGATCTCAGAGAAGCATTTTACAACCACTGTGCCATAATTGCACAAGCTGTTTGCTAAATAATTCAGTGAGAAACCTAAAGTTTGGTAAAAAAGTGAATGATTTTTTTTATTTGATCGCATTTGGTGGTGAAATGGTGGTATGACATATACCAAAATGGGCCTAGATCAATACTTTGGGCTGTCTAGTAAAAAAAATATGTACATGTCAAGGGATATTCAGGGATTCCTGACAGATATCAGTGTTCCAAAGTAACTATCGCTAATTTTGAAAAAAAAAAAAAATTGTTTGGAAATAGCAAAGTGCTACTTGAATTTATTGCCTATAACTTGTAAAAAAAAAGCAAAGAACATGTAAACATTGGGTATTTCTAAACTCAGGACAATATTTAAAAACTATTTAGCATGGGTGTTTTCTGGTGGTTGTAGATGTGTAAGAGATTTTGGTGGTCAAAGTTATAAAAAGTGTGTTCTTTTCAATTTTTTCATCATATTTTATATTTTTTTATAGTAAATTATAAGATATGATGAAAATAATGTTATCTTTAGAAAGTCCATTTAAATGGAGAGATATTTATGTGTGGGTACAGTAAACGAGTAAGAGGAAAAATTAAACCTAAACACAAACACTGCAGAAATGTAAAAATAGTCAAACGGTCAGGAAATGGAAAAGTGCCTGTGGTCCTTAAGGGGTTAAGCTAACGAAATCTGCGGGAAACACAAGAAAATGGAGATCGCAGCCATAACATCCAGTGGAGGTTCCTTCATATGTGCACAGCCGCACATGAACCCCCAGCCCAAATGAAAGAAAAAAAAAAACTTTGAATAAAATATCATTTTTGCAATAGCCCCCCTAATGGAAAAATTATATTTAATTTATAGCCCAAAAAAAAAAAAAGCCAAAGTCTTTATTTATTTAACCGCACGTGCGGTTAACCTGATGCCTGTCATTATAGTGCTCTCACTAGATTTGCCTGCAGCCTGCTCTTAGCCTCCCAACCCATCCCTATACTGTCTTAATCGCACAGTTCAGCCAGTGCGATAGACAGTGCGAGTGAGCAGAGAGGTGGTGCTAATGGTCATCACTACAGTCACGTGATGATGCTGCGCCTTGATGAGGCTCCTCCTGCTCAATGGCACAAAATCACAGTGCAGGCTAAGGATAGTCTTTAAGCTGTGAGGAGTTCCTTGTAAGCAGCAGCATGTAGGAGCCTCATTCCTCTGCTGTGGAATGGATGGAGGCAGTTTGCTACGGTCTGAGAGGAGGGGAATCCGGTGAGGAAGAAAGTCATTTTTAATTTTGAAAATGTAGCGTTGAAAAAGTTTGTAGAACCTGAGAACCTCTTACCATTACAGATTTCCCTGCAGATAACCTCTTCTGTGCTGCACTTTATTACTTTGTTTTGAACAAAAGCTTAACAACAGCTGCCATATCATAAAGAACGATCCTGATTCACACATGACTGCACAGGGGATCATCTAAAGTTTTTAAAAACTACTTCTGATTCACTTCATTTGTGTAGGCAGTTGTGAAGCAAAGTAGAAGTAGTTTTTAAATCTTAAGATGATCCCCTGTACATTAATGTGTGTGAAGCAGGATCATTCTCATGATATGGTAGATGTTGTAAAGTTTTTTTTCAAAACAAAGTAGGAAATATACGGCTAGATTGCAAAGTTTTGTCAGTAAGGCTGTGTTGTGCTAACGATTAGTTTATTAGTTTTAGTTTAGGTTTTTTTAAACCGTTAGCCGCAAAAAAAGTGAGCGGAGGAGAGCAAAACTTAGCTCCACATCTCACCTCAATACCAGCATTGCTTAAGGATCAATGGGGCAGTTTCGCCTTAAAAAAACCTAACACCTGCAAAAAAAGCTCCTAATGCAGCCCCATTGATTCCTATGGGGAAATACATTTTATGTCTACACCTAACACTGTAACATGAACCCCGAGTCTAAACACCCCTAATCTTACGCCCCCGACATCGCCAACACCTGCATTATATTATTAACCCCTAATCTGCTGCTCCTGACACCGCTGCCACCTGCATTATACTTATGAACCCCTAATCTGCTGCCCCCAACATTGCAGAACCCTACATTATATTTATTAACCCCTACTCTGCCATCCCCAATGTTGTCGCAACCTACCTACAATTATTAAACCCTAATCTGCCACCCCCAATGTCGCCGCCACTATAATAAAGTTATTAACCCCTAAATCTAAGTCTAACCCTAAACCTAACCCCCCCTAACTTAAATATAATTTAATAAATCAAAATAAAATAACTACAATTAACTAAATTAGTCCTAATATAAAACTAAATACTTACCTATAAAATAAACCCTAAGATAGCTACAATAAACTAATAATTACATTGTAGCTATTTTAGGATTTATTTTTATTTTACAGGCAAGTTTGTATTTATTTTAACTAGGTAGAATAGTTATTAAGTAGTTATTAACTATTTAATAACTACCTAGCTAAAATAAGTACAAATTTACCTGTAAAATAAAGCCTAACCAAAGTTACAATTACACCTAACACTACACTATAAATAAATTAATTACCTAAATTAAATTAAACTAATTACAATAAAATAAAATAAACTAAAGTACAAAAAAACAACACTAAATTACAAAAAATATTAAAATAATTACAAGAATTTTAAACTAATTACACCTACTCTAATCCCCCTAATAAAATAAAAAAGCCCCCCCAAAATAAAAAAAGCTCTACCCTATACTAAATTACAAAATAGCCCTTAAAAGGGCTTTTGCGGGGCATTGCCCCCAAAGTAATTAGCTCTTTTACCTGTAAATAAAATTACAATACCCCCCCAACATTACAAACCCACCACCCACACACCCAACCCTACTCTAAAACACACCAAATCCCCCCTTAATAAAACCTAACACTAACCCCTTGAAGATCATCCCTACTTGAGACATCTTCACCCAACGTGCAGAAGTGGAACTCCAGATGTCCAGAAGTCTTCATCCGATCCGGGTAGAAGAGGACCTCCAGATGGGCAGAAGTCTTCATCCAGGCGGCATCTTTTATCTTCATCCATCCGGAGCAGAGCAGGTCCATCTTCAAGCCAGCCGGACTCGGAGCATCCTCTTCCAATGACATCCAACTGAAGAATGAAGGTTCCTTTAAATGACGTCATCCAAGATGGTTGTACCTTGAATTCCGATTGGCTGATAGGATTCTATCAGCCAATTGGAATTAAGGTAGGAAAAATCATATTGGGCTGATGCAATCAGCCAATAGGATTGAGCTTGCATTCTATTGGCTGATTGGAACAGCCAATAGAATGCAAGCTCAATCCTATTGGCTGATTGGATCAGCCAATAAGATTGAACTTTAATCCTATTGGCTACTCATAGGATGTATCCTGCATCCCCAGTCTTGTTCCAGAGAATTGTGTACACTTACCATGTGAACATGTCTTTGTATGTTTTTCAGTCAGCACAGTTGAAAGACAATGACACACACATGATCACATTGGTATTCTTCACTTTCAGTCTGGTATTCTTCACTTTCAGTCTGTAGATGGAGTCAATCTCCCTAATGGAAAATAAAGTGTACATCAAATCTGTAATAAAATGTTACATAGTTCTGCATCCCTCCCCCTAACTATTTCCTAAAATATTTATATTGATATCTTACTAAGCATATGTAGCCTCTTTCGTGTTATGTTCTAACAATCAAGTGTGAAGCTGAGTCACATAAATTGTGCAAACTCAACCTCTGATGTATGACTCAATTCAATGTGCTTCAGAGTATCCCTTTATCTGCTGTCACATTAATCCATTTCAGAATATATAAAATCTAATAATGTATAAACTGAGTAAGACGTGGAAACTAATAGTGTGCCATATGATAGATCAGGGGCCACCCCCCCATCTGGTCCCATACAATGTGTATACTTACAATGTGAAGGTGTCTTTCAATGTTTGTAGAAGTCAGCACAGTTGAAAGACAATGCAACAGAACATGATCACATTGGTAGTCTTCACTTTCAGTCTGTAGATGAAGTCATCTCCCTAATGTAAAATAAATTGAAAATCAAATATCTAAACAAATTGTACATAGTTTTTCATCATTCCCCCTAACACTACCTATTTCCTAATATGTTTATAGCAATAGCTTACTAAGCATATGAAGCCTATTTCGTGTTATGTTTCTAAACAATTAAGTGTTTAGTTGAGTCACATACATTGTGCAGACTTAACCTATGATGTATGACTTTGGCAATACTATGTGCTTCAGAGTATCCCTCTATCTGGTATCTGTGGCATTTATCTCTTTCAGGCTATCTAACTATCTAAAAGCTAATAATGTCTAAACTAAATACTACATGTAAACTATATGTATGCTAATGATGGATCATTGTGCAAAATCCCCCCATCTTAGTCCATACATTGAGGGCCTATTTATCAAAGGTCTGGCGGACCTGATCCGACAGTGCGGATCAGGTCCGACAGACCTCGCTGAATGTGGAGAGCAATACGCTCTCCGTATTCAGTATTGCACCAGCAGCTCTTGTGAACTGCTGGTGCAACACCACCCCCTGCAGATTCGTAGCCAATCGGCCGCTAGCAGGGGGTGTCAATCAACCTGATCATACTCGATCGGGTTGAATTGTGGCGATCTCTGTCCGCCTCCTCAGAGCAGGCGGACAGGTTATGGAGCAGCGGTCTTTAGGACCACTGCTTCATAACTGGTGTTTCTGGTGAGCCTGAAGGTTCGCCAGAAACATTGGGCGTCAAGCTCCATACAGAGCTTGATAGATATGCCCCATTGTGTCTATTTACCATCTGAGTAGATATATGAGATTATAAGATATGAAGAAAAAATGGAAAAAACACACTTTTTCTAAATTTGACCCCCAAAAATCTGTTACACATCTACAACCACCCAAAAAAACACCCATGCTAAATAGTTTCTAAATTTTGTCCTGAGTTTAGAAATACCCAATGTTTACCTGTTCTTTGCTTTTTTTTGCAAGTTATAGGGCAATAAATACAAGTAGCACTTCGCTATTTCCAAACCACTTTTTTTTTTAAAATTAGCGATAGTTACATTGGAACACTGATATCTGTCAGGAATCCCTGAATATCCCTTGACATGTGTATATTTTTTTTTAGAAGACAACCCAAAGTATTGATCTAGGCCCATTTTGGTATATTTTATACCACCATTGCACCGCCAAATGCGATCAAATAAAAAAAAATCGTTCACTTTATTACAAATTTTGTCACAAACATTTGGTTTCTCACTGAAATTATTTACTAACAGCTTGTGCAATGATGGTACAATTGATTGTAAATGCTTCTCTGGGATCTCCTTTTTCAGAAATAGCAGACTTATATGGCTTTGGGCGTTGCTTTTTGTAATTAGAAGTCCGCTAAATGCTGACTGCGCACCACACGTGTATTATGCCCAGCAGTGAAGGGTGTTAATTAGGGAGCTTGTAGGGACCATGTAGTGTTAATTTTAGGTTTAGTGTAGTGTAGTAGATAACCCCAAGTATTGATCTAGGCCCACTTTGGTATATTTCATGCTACCATTTCACCGCCAAATGCGAGCAAATAAAAAAAAAATGTTACATTTTTCACAATTGTAGGTTTCTCACTGAAATTATTTACAAACGGCTTGTGCAATTATGGCACAAATTGTGGTAAATGCTTCTCTGGGATCCCCTTTGTTCAGGAATAGCAGACTTATATGGCGTTGGCATTGCTTTTTGGTAATTAGAAGGCCGCTAAATACCGCTGCGCACCACACCTGTATTATGCCCAGCAGTGAAAGGGTTAATTAGGGAGCTTGTAGGGAGCTTGTATGGGTTAATTTTAGCTTTAGTGTAGTGTAGTAGATAACCCAAAGTATTGATCTAGGCCCATTTTGGTATATTTATGCCACCATTTCACCGCCAAAAGCGATCAAATAAAAAAAAATGTTTTCTTTTTTACTAATTTTTTCACAAACTTTAGGTTTCTGACTGAAATTATTTACAAAACAGCTTGTGCAATTATGGCACAAATGTTGTAAATGCTTTTCTGGGATCCCCTTTGTTCAGAAATAGCAGACATATATGGCTTTGGCGTTGCTTTTTGGCAATTAGAAGGCCGCTAAATGCTGCTGCGCACCACACATGTATTATGCCAGCAGTGAAGGGGTTAATTAGGTAGCTTGTAGGGAGCTTGCAGGGTTTAATTTTAGGTTTAGTGTAGAGATCAGCCTCCCACCTGAGACATCCCACCCCCTGATCCCTCCCAAACAGCTCTATTCCCTCCACCACCCCACAATTGTCACCGCCACCTTAAGTACTGGCAGTAAGTCTGCCAGTACTAAAATAAAAGTTGTTTTTTCTTTCTTTTTTTTTTTTAAAAGACACATATGCTGCTGTGTAGGATCCCCCCTTAGCCCCCAACCTCCCTGATCACCCCTCAAACAGCTCTCTTAACCTCCCCCTTTACCTTACAGTGCACCATCTTGGGTACTGGCAGCTGTCTGCCAGTACCCAGTTTACCAATAAAACGTTGGCTTTTTTCTATTTATTTTTTAATTTTCTGTAGTGTAGCTTCCCCCTTTCAAAAACCAACCTCCCACCCCCTCCAGATCACTTAGATTAAAATATGTACCCCCTCTCTACCACTTAATTCACAAACTAATGTTAATAGTGTAGTATTCCCACCTGCTCCAGCCCCATGCACGCGTCCACCTGCCGCGCCCATGCATGCGCGCTCGTCCTTGCGCACCCCGAGCACCCCCGCCCACAATCTCGCCCCCTCTTATTCCTTCCTAGCATCGATGGCTGCCCATCCACCTCCCACTACGGCTCCCACCCACCAACCCACCATTGATGTCCGATGCAGAGAGGGCCACAGAGTTTCTCTATCTGCATTGGATGCTTGTAAAAGGGTATTGCAGGATGCCTCAATATCGAGGCATCACTGCAATACCCTGAGAGCTGCTGGAAGCAATCGCAATCGCTTCCAGCACTTAATTAGACAAATGATGTACCAGGTACGTCCATTGTCACTAACTGACAGTTTTTGCAGAACGTACCTGGTACGTCAGTTGTCATTAAGGGGTTAAATAAAATGATACAATGCATTTGTGTATACGAAAATAGCCTAAACTAGACATTTGCTGAAAGAGACAAATAAATGGTTAAATCGCATCCTATAGCTGCACATTTAAGCTTTGGCCCTGCTTCATATCTGTTTGGAGCTAAAACTAGACATTTGCTGAAAGACAAAATAAATGGTTAAAGCACATCCTAAATCTGCACATTTATGCTATAACCTGCTACATATCTGTTTGGAGCTAAAACTAGACATTAGCTGAAACACAAAAAAAATGGTTAAATTGCATCCTAAATCTGCACATTTAAGCCATTACCTGCTACAATATCTGTTTGGAGCTAAAAACTAGACATTGCTGAAAGACAAATAAATGGTTAAAGCGCATCCTAAATCTGCACATTTAAGCTATGACGGCTACATATCTGTTTGGAGCTAAAACTAGACATTTGCAGAAAGAGACAAATAAATTGTTAAACCGCATCCTATATCTGCACATTTTGCACATTACAAACACAAACTGTTTGCGAACATTACAGTGGCAATTGTCTAACTTCTGAACCGTGCTGTGCACAAGTACTCACCAACGAGCCACCCATGGTGAAACTGTCTGTCCTTAAACTGCTGCCAGAGTGAGGACTGCCTGAGGATACGGGCATCATGACAAGCCCCCCCCCCCCCCCGAAATTTGCACCACACCTGCATAATCCTCATCTGTGAGTCGCAAACGAACTGCACGTTCAGACTATGAAAATGTTTGCGATTTGGGGAAGGGCTGATCATCTGCTGCAGCATGCAGCGCAATGTGGGTGCAGCTATTGCTCCAAGACATTGGGCATTTGAGCTATTGCATAGAATTCCCTGTTGATGCGCCTCCAATCGTCATCATTTTGAAGGAATCCTATGTAAAGCTTACAAACTCGTACCATGGCGTTCAGAAACTTGTCAAAAACCACAAAGAAGGTACCCTGAGACAACCCATGCATGTAACCCTCTCCGGATTGAAAACTTCAGGAGGCCAGGACATGTATGCAGCATAGCATCTTGGTCATGCCAGGGATTGCAGTCTGCATACGTTTACATGGCTCCAGATGAGGTTTAAGTACTTCGTAAAGGCCCATGAGTTGCTCTCGATTGTGCCTATACTTGTCAAAACCTCGAATTCGCTCATGTTTTCAAAGGTGGGCCTCACCCTTTCAACATGAGGAACTCGGATCAGATGTTCCCCATGCCTCTCTTGGAGACACCGAGCACGCCTGATTCTGTTGTACAAAATTTGTCCAACAACAGCACCTGCACAAGCTAACTGAGGATCATCCTTATTTGCAAAGCCAAACTGCACAAAGCCAAACAGCAGAGCAAACGAACAAGGAGTAACAAGGTATGCAAAAACACAAAATCGATTTGATACAATGTCGATCACAAGGGATGCTTTGGCCATGTTGTTTGTGGGATTTTTAGTGAAAAATGTCCAATGGTAGCGTGTAATGATTGCTGATTGTATACACTTGATTGTACTGAGCGGTGCGAATGCTTTCAAAGTGTGCGTTATTTTTGGTGTTTGATGAAATTTTGTTTTAAAGTGTAAAAGTAACATATACAGTGCATCTTCATGATGTTTGTTCATATGCGTAACAAATACTTAGTAAACGCGATCTTATATTATAAAAACACGTTCACGCTAACATGATTGAAAGTGCATACTTGTGTATAATGTGTGCATAGACATGGCATAGAATCTGATTGATCAAAACGATAAAGTAATGGCTGACATCTATAATATTATATATATATATATATATATATATATAAGTGATTGGCGAGATTTAAATATTTTACGTGTCCCATTGAAATCACAATAATAATGAAGATCTTATAACCCTCTCGTCTACGTATATATAATATTGTAATATTGAGTGAGAAACTGATGAAAGAAGCAGTACAGTCCTAATGCTGGAATCTGTATGGTTGAAGCTTAGAATAATGTCATCATACTAGCTACTAGTGATGTAGCAAACCTAAAAACCGTTCGAACCGCCATTGAATTCAATAGGCAGAGCGAACTTTAAAACCTACAAGGACTCTTTCTGGCCACAATAGTCATGGAAAAGTTGTTTCAAGGGTACTAACACTGGACTGTGGCATGCTGGAGGGGGATCCCTGGCAAAACTCCCATGGAAAATTACATAGTTAATGCAGAGTCCTGCTTTTAACCCATAATGGGCCTAAATCAACTAACATTCCCAAATTGTTTGCAATAACGTGCTTTAAAACATCAGTTATGATGTCGTATCTATCAGGTAGTGTAAGGGTTACGGCCGGCTCACAGTGACAGAAGCAAACTCCAAGTGTACGCACCGCAATCAACCGCAAAACAGTCCACTTGCACAACAACAAGATAGATAGATTTGATAGATAGATAGATAGATAGATACATAGATAACATAGCTCAATTGATGCAATATACATATGATCGATACACTGTACATAGCTCAATAGATGCAATATACATTTGATCAATACGAATTACATCGATCAATAGATGCAATATACATTTGATAGATAAGAATGTTATTGAATCAAAGATGCAATATACATTTTATAGATACAAATGACATCAACCAAAATATGTAATATACATTTTATAGATACGAATTACATCGATCAATAGATGCAATCTACATTTGATCGATACATTTGATAGTTCGATCGATTTGATATATAAATAAATGGATTTGAAATATATATAATTTCCCTGACAGAGTATAACAATAAGACATGTGGGTCTGACCCGTGGTGTGTTAAGTAGTAATATTCTTAACATTTTACTACAACCTGTTACTCCCCCTATCAGATGAGGCCTATATGGCCTTCATTTGTGGAACCGGGAGATGGAAGAAGATGATTGTTCTGTCCTCCTACTTCAAATTTGTCAGAAAAACAAGTGGCTGTCTCAAAACATCCTGGACAGAAGATAGATTGATAGATAGGATAGATAGATATACATAGATTGATAGTTAGATAGAATCGATAGAAGAGAAATAGATAGATTTGTTAGATATATAATTACCCTGATAAAGTCTAATAATTAAACATGCGTTCTTGGACCCAACTAGGTTGTGTTAAGTAGTACTATTCTTCAGCACTTTCAACCCTGTAACCTCCCCCTATTGGTGGAGGTCTATATGGCGGTTATGATTACCCTGACAAAGTATAACAACAAGACACGCTGTCTGGGACCATTGGTAATTTTGTTGTGTTAAGTAAAACTTTTCTTATCACTTGAATCCCTCTTACCCCTCCCCCTTTTGTTGGAGCTCTATATGGCCTGCAATGATTAGCCTGACAAAGTATAATAATAAAACATCTTGTCTTGGACCCATGGTAATTAGGTTGTGTTTAAGTAGCACTATTCTTATAACTGTAATCCCTGTTACTCCCCCTATCAAGGGACGTCTATATGGCCTGCATGATTACCCTGACAAAGTATAACATCAAGACACACGGTGTTGGACACATGATAACTAGCTTTTGTTAATTAGTACTTTTCTTAGCACTTTAATCCCTGTTACCCCCTATCGGGGGTGGTCTATATGGCCTGCCTGATTACCCTGAAAAAATTAATAATAAGACATGCGGTCTGGTACCCATTTTAACTAGGTTGTGTTTTAAGTACTACCATTCTAGCACTTTAATCTCTGTAACTCCCCCCTATTTGGTGAGGTCTATATGGCCTGGATGATTACCCATACAAATATAATAATAAGACATCTGCTCTTAGTCTGCGACCCATGGTAACTATGTTGTGTTAATTAGTAATGTCCTTAGCATTTTAATAGCTGTTACTCAAACTCACCCTATCGGTGGAGGTTTATATGGCCCTGCATGATTACCCTTACAAAATATAATAACCAAACATATGCTCTGGGACCCATGGTAAGTAGGTTGTGTTAAGTAGTACTGTTCTTTGCAGTTTAATACCTGTTACAACACCAATGGTTGCAGGTCTATCTGGCCTTCATTGATTAGCTGCACCCCAAACCCAAAAAAAGCCTTGTGGTACTTAGACTAACACCCATGGCTAACTCGGTTGTTTCAATTAGTACTATTCTTAGCACTTTCATCCCTGTTACGGGGTGGTCTACATGGCCATCATGATTAGCCTAACAAAATACTACAATCCAACCTGGCTCAGTCTTCATAAGGCCCTTCATTGGTTGTATTTTTGTACTTCTGTTCTTATTAGTTAAAATAGCTGATACAACACCGAATGGTGGCAGCTCTATATGGCCTGCATAATTAGCCGCACCCAAAACAAAAATAAAGCCAAGCGGTCTTGGATTAACACCCATGGCTAACTTGGTTGTTTCAAGTAGTACTATTCTTAGCACTTTCATCTCATCCCTGTTACTTCCAGGACTCTTGGTGGTGGTCTACATGGCCATCATGATTAGCCTAACCAAATACTACAATCCAACCTTGGCTCAGTCTTCATAAGGCCCTTCATTGGCTGTATTTTGGTAGTACTGTTCTTATTAGTTTAATACCTGAGTACAACACCGAATGGTGGCAGCTCTATATGGCCTGCATGATTAGCCGCACCCAAAGCCAAAAAAAAGCCAAGCGGTCTTGCACTAACACCCATGGCTAACTCTGTTGTTTCAAGTTGTACTATTCTTAGCCCTTTCATCTCATCCCTGTTACTTCCAGGACTCTCGGTGGTGGTCTACATGGCCATCATGATTACCCTCACCAAAATATAACAACAATACGTGCGTGCAGGGAACCATGGTAAGGTTACTTCCTTTCGCAAAATCGAGTATAACAGTTGCAGGCAGAGGTTCTGACCCTGCATTATGGCTGCACCTCTCCCTAAAAGAGGCATACGTTACAGAGTCTGTGGGCATGTATGCAAAGAGCTGGCCTGCCTAAAAGAGGAGCAAGGCTGTACAGGTTGTTCTCCTTCAGCCGTTTTATACGCTGTCCCATGGCCACGACCCTCAACAACCACAACAGAATGAAACACCACATATGCCATCCTTTTGAACAACAGAGTACAGGTATAGCATTGATTTTAGTTACACAGCAATATTTATTATGAACCGTGAAATTGAAAACAAAAACATGATTGGACACCCAGTACAGTACAGGTCGTTCTCCTTCGGCCTTTTTAGAATAGTGTTCCGGACCCCCAACAAAAACAACAGCAGGAAAGAGGACATATGGCATCCTTTTGAACAATAGATGATAGGTAAGGCATAGATTTTAGAAAGCCATAGATAATTTTTTTGCAACTGTGAAATAAAAAAAAAACATTGATTGGACACCCAGCACACTTCTTTATCCTTAGGCCTTTTTATAAGAGGCTCCTGGAGCCTCAACAGAAACAACAGCATGAAAGAGGACATATGGCATCCTTGTGAACAATTGATTACAGTTAAGGCATTGATTTTAGAATCCCAGAGATCATTTATATGACCCGGGAAATAGAAAAAAAACATTGATTGGACACCCAGTACACTTCTTTATCCTTAGGCCTTTTTATAAGAGGCTCCCGGAGCCTCAACAGAAAAAACATCATGAAAGAGGACATATGGCATCCTTTTGAATAATAGATTACAGGAAAGGCATTGATTTTAGAAACCAGAGATCATTAGTTGAAACCGGGAAATAGAAAAAAAACATTGATTAGACACCCAGTACACTTATTTATCCTTAGGCCTTTTTAATAAGAGGGTCCCGGAGCCTCAACCGAAACAACAGCATGAAAGAGGACATATGGCATCCTTTTGAATAATAGATTACAGGAAAGGCATTGATTTTAGAATCCCAGAGATCATTTATATGACCCGGGGAAATAGAAAAAAACATTGATTGGACACCCAGTACACTTCTTTATCCTTAGGCCTTTTTATAAGAGGCTCACGGAGCCTCAACAGAAAAAACATCATGAAAGAGGACATATGGCATCCTTTTGAATAATAGATTACAGGAAAGGCATTGATTTTAGAAACCCAGAGATCATTACTTGCAACCGTGAAATAGAAAAAAACATTGATTAGACACCCAGTACACTTATTTATCCTTAGGCCTTTTTATAAGAGGGTCCCGGAGCCTCAACCGAAACAACAGCATGAAAGAGGACATATGGCATCCTTTTGAATAATAGATTACAGGAAAGGCATTGATTTTAGAAACACAGAGATAATTAGTTGCAACCGGGAAATCTAAAAAAACATTGAATAGACACCCAGTACACTTCTTTATCCATAGGCCTTTTTAGCAGAGGCTCCAGGACCCTCAACAAAAACAAGAGCAGGGAGCTGGGCATAGGAGTACAAGGGAGTGTGACAATAATAATGTGAAGGGGAAGATTGTGGAGTTGTGGAATTTTAATTTTGTTATCGTGGGAAGTACTTGCAATGACCTTGCTCTGGTGAATCCATATCGCAAATGTCTTTTTTAAGGCACTGTTTGTCTATTTTTTGAATATCAGCATTTGGTAAATGAAGCGCAACTTAAGGCTGGTGAGAACCGACCTTTCTTCTGGCTGTTTGCAAATGTTGTGGCTCTGGACAAACATGTGAATAAGGGGCCATCTGCCATATTCTGCACGCAATCCCTTTGATTATTGACGATAAACATGTGTCACCTGCAAGCAGAGCTCGTTACTTCTGTCTAAATCATCTTCCTGGTATGGACAGGCCACTGTTTCCCACAGCAAGCCCGAAGCTTGAACTACAAGATTGTCTTGAGTATGGTAGGAAACCAAAGTTTATTAAATTCTGTACTATCACCACAAAAGCTGAACTTCTTGAAGCAAGGAAAATGCCAGCAATTTCATGTGCTTATGGATGACAAGGACGTCCTGTCCTGTGGTGCACAGAGATGGAGAGGATTTTGGGCCTCCCTGTACACTACCCAGATGTCTCCAACATCACCAGAAACACAAGACAGCGACTCTTGGGAAGTTACTGGAGTGTTTCAATAGCCATCTCTTTGCGCCCCGATAGGAATACTTTATCAGTGTTTTTGTATACATCTGACAACAGCTTTGGAGACTGTGGTGACGCACATGTTATTTACTGTTGTTCCAGCTGTGGCAATATCAATTGGCATTAAAAAGGTAAGATTTGGAGACTAGTGACGCACATTTTATGCACGCTGTGGCAATTTCAATTTGCATTAAAAAGAATCTGCTAACAACCACTACCTAGGACCACACCTGACTCCTGAAGTCATGCTTCAGTTAGTAACTCAAGTTAAATTAATTTTTTTTTTTATTATGCTCAGCAGATTCAAAACATACCATTCTTCTAGTCATATCACACGACGTGTCAAAATGCTGCATGGAAAATGGCAGTGTGCAAAGTCATAATCTTAGTGAACCTATAAGTGCATTACATTTTCTAAAATAAACAAAAATACATAGAAAAAAAAAAAAAAAAAGGAAAGAGGACATATGGCATCCTTTTGAACAATAGATTACATTTAAGGTATTGATTTGAGAAACCCAGAGATAATTTGTTGCAACTGGGAAATCTAAAAAAAACCTTGATTAGACACCCAGTACACTTATTTATCCTTAGGCCTTATTAGCAGAGGCTCCAGGACCCTCAACAAAACCAGCAGCAGGAAAGAGGACATATGGCATCCTTCTGAAAAATAGATTTCTGGAAAGGCATTGATTTTAGAAACCCGGGGATAATTTGTTTCAACTGGGAAATCTAAAAAAACATTGATTAGACACCCAGTACACATTTATCCTTAGGCCTTTTTAGCAGAGGCTCCAGGACCCTCAACAGAAACAACAGCATGAAAGAGGACATATGGCATTCTTTGTGAACAATTGATTACAGTTAAGGCATTGATTTTAGAATCCCAGAGATCATTTATATGAACCGGGAAATAGAAAAAAAACATTGATTGGACACCCAGTACACTTCTTTATCCTTAGGCCTTTTTATAAGAGGCTCCCGGAGTCTCAACAGAAACAACAGCATGAAAGAGGACATATGGCATCCTTGTGAATAATAGATTACAGGAAAGGCATTGATTTTAGAAACACAGAGATAATTTGCTTCAACCGGGAAATCTAAAAGAACATTGATTAGACACCCAGTACACTTATTTATCCTTAGGCCTTTTTAGCAGAGGCTCCAGGACCCTCAACAAAACCAGCAGCAGGAAGAGGACATATGGCATCCTTTTGAAAGTTAGATTACAGGAAAGGCATTGATTTTAGAAACCCGGAGATAATTTGTTGCAACCGGGAATTTGAATCAAAGGATTCGATGGACACCCAGTACACTTCTTTCTCCTTAGGCTTTTTTATAAGAGGGTCCAGGACCCTCAAACAAAACACCAGCAGGAAAGAGGACGTGTATGGGCATCCTTTTGAACAATAGAGTACAGGTACAGCATTGATTTTACAAACCCAGAGATAATTTTGGGCAAATGTGAAATAGAAAAAAAAAATTGAGTGGACACTCAGTACACCTCTTTCTCCTTAGGCCTTTTTATAAGAGGGTCCAGGGCCCTCAATCAAAATACCAGCAGGAAAGAGAACATATGGCATCCTTTTGAACAATAGAGTACTGGTACGGCATTGATTTTAGAAACCCACAGATAATTGTTTGGAAAAGGGAAATTGCCCCAAAAACCATGCTTGGACTCCCACTCCAGGTCATTCTCCTTCAGCCTTTTTATAAGAGAGTCCAGCACCCTCAACAGAAACAACTGCAGGAAACACCACCACATATGCCATCCTTTTGCACAAGCGAGTACAGGTATGGCATCCATTTTAGAAACCCGGAGATAATTGAGAGGAACCAGGAACATTTTTCTAAAAATTTGCTGGGGGCACCCATTACAGGTGGTTCTCCTTCAGCCTTTTTATACCATGTGCCACGACCCGCAACAGGCACAACAGCATGAAACACCACATATGCCACCCTTTTGCACAATAGAGTACAGGTATGGCATAGATGGAACACGGAGATAATTTAGAGCAACCAAGAGACGGATAACGATGCTTGGTCGGTCCTCCTCCTTCAAATTTGTGGCATTTTGCATTCAATTTAATGGTCCACCAGATATGAGTGGTGTGCTAAGTTGTACTATTCGTAACAGTTTAATCACTGTTATGTGCCTTATTTTTTTTATTTGAGTTTTGTACCCACAGAGCTGCAGCAGAGGCCAGAAAAATGAGGAATGTACAAATGACTGAAAAATTTGGGTATTGTTGTAGCAACTGCTGTAGCAGCGGCCAGAAAAATTGATGTTTGTAAAACATTTATAAAGTGCCCTAAAAGCTTGTGGCTTGAACACTAGTTGTTGGCGGATAAGTCAAGCAAGTCCTCCGGCTTTATAACAACAAAAAAAAGGCCCAGCCTGTGTACCAGTTGTAGCCCAAGGCAGCTCATATCATCATCAGTAGTTTTTTATTCAAATGTATCGCCCAATGTCAGTCCCTTCGGGATCCAGCCCCTCATTCATTTTTATAAAAGTGAGATAGTCAAGGCTTTTTGACCTAGGCGACTTCTCTTCTCAGTGACAAAACCTCCTGCTGCACTGAAAGTCCATTATGGACAGGACACTTGAAGCGGGGGCAGGCCAGAAGTTCCAATTGCAAATTGGGATAGCTCAGGCCACAAGTCCAGCCTGCACACCCAGTAGTCAAGGGGTCCATCGCTCCTGAGAGTGTCGAGATCCGCAGTTAAAGCTAGGTAGTCTGCTACCTGTCGGTTGAGTCTTTCTCTAAGGCTGGATCCCGAAAGGCTCTGATGGTGCATGGGAGTTAAAAAGGTACGCATGTCCTCCATCAACAAAGCATCCTGTCCTTGCCGCCGTGGTCGTGGGAGGAGGAGGATTCATTTCATCTCTTCCCCTGTTACATTCCCGTGGTGCTGTGACATCACCCTTATACGCTGTGTAAAGCATAGTTTTTAATTTATTCTTAAAATGCTCCATCTTTTCCGACTTGCGGGAATTTAGTAACATTTCAGGCACTTTATGCTTATACCGGGGGTCGAGGAGCGTGGACATCCAGTACAGGTCGTTCTCCATCAGCTTTTTTATACGAGGGTCCCTCAACAGGCACGACAGCATGAAAGAACCCATTTGAACAAGGTTGGATGCCGAGCTAATCATGTCCCGTTCCTCCTCTTCACTGATCTCACTGATGGTATCTTCTTCCCCCCAAGCCACGTACAACACCACGGGTACCAGAGAGGTGACAACAATGAGCACCCTGGGATGCCTGTTGTGCTCGGTCTTCCTCCTCCTCCTCCTCCTCAAAGCCACATTCCTCCTCTGACTCCTCTTCCTCACAATCCTCTTCCTGCATTGCCGCAGGTCCAGCAAGCGATGCTGATTCGGCTGTTTGTGGGGGTGATGGACACCACAACTCTTCCTCTTCACGCTCATCTACTGCCTGATCCAGCACTCTTCGCAGGGCATGCTCAGGAAGAAAACAAATGGTATGATGTCGCTGATGGTGCCTTCGGTGCGACTGACAAGGTTTGTCACCTTCTCAAAGGACGCATGAGCCTACAGGCATTGCGCAATGAGCGTCCAGTAATTTGGAAAAAATATCCCCAGCTCCCCAGAGGCTGGCCTAGCACCCCGGTCATACAAATACTCATTAACAGCTTTTTCTTGTTGTAGCAGGCGGTCAAACATTAGGAGTGTTGAATTCAACCGGGTCGGGCTGTTGCAAATCAAGCGCCTCACTGGCAGGTTGTTTCGACACTGGATATCGGACAAGTGCGCCATGGCCATGTAGGAACGCCTGAAATGGCCACACACCTTCCTGGCCTGCTTCAGGACGTCCTGTAAGCCTGGGTACTTATGGACAAATTGTTGTGCAATTAGATTACACACATGTGCCATGCACGGCACATGTGTCAACTTGCCCAATTTCAATGCCACCACCAAATTACCTTCCATTGTCAGAAACAAACTTGCCAATCTCCAGTTGGTGCAGAGTCAGCCACTGATCAACCTGTGCGTTCAGGGTGGTCAGGAGTGCTGGTGCGGTGTGACTCTCTGTTTTCAGGCAAGTCAACCCCAAGACAGCGTGACACTACCGTACCCGGGATGTAGCATAGTACCTGGGGAGCTGGGGGGGGTGCCATAGATGTGGAGCAAGACGCAGAATTTGAAGAGGACTCAGCCGAGGAAGAGGTTTTGGAAGAGGATGGAGTAGGAGGAGTAGAGGATGGTAGCAGCAGGCCTGCCTGCAAGTCGTGGCGGTGTCACCAACTCTTCTGCAGAGCCACGCATTCCATGCTTGTCAGAAGTCAGCAGGTTTACCCAATGCGCAGTGTAGGTGATATACCTGCCTTGACCATGCTTTGCAGACAAGCTATCCGTGGTCATATGGACCCTTGCCCCAACGCTGTGTGCCAGACATGCCATAACTTCCTTTCGAACAACAGAGTACAGGTTTGGGATTGCCTTTTGTGAAAAGAAATTTCTGCCAGGTACCTTCCACTGCGGTGTCCCAATAGATACAAATTTTTTGAAAGCATCAGACTCCACCAGCTTGTATGGTAAAAGCTGGTGGGCTAAGAGTTCAGACAAGCCAGCTGTCAGACGCCGGGCAAGGGGGTGACTTTGAGAAATTGGCTTCTTACGCTCCAACATGTCCTTGACAGACACCTGACTGTGGGCAGATGACCAGGAACTGCTACGTAAGAGAGACTGAGTGGAGGATGGTTGAGAGGGGGCAAGGAGGACAGCACTGGTTGACGTGGTTGAAGATGCTGGAGCAGGAGGAGGAGGGTGGCTTTCACTTTGTGTGCTGCTTCTACTCATGTGTTCTTCCCATCGGCGTTTGTGATGGGAGACCATGTGCCTTTGCAAAGCAGTTGTACCTAGGTGGGTGTTGGACTTCCCACGACTCAGTTTCTTTTGGCACAGTTTGCAAATGGCATCGCTGTTGTCAGAGGCAGACACGCAAAAAAAATGCCACACTGCTGAGCTCTGCGATGACGGCATTCTGGTGGTGGCAACAGCATGCGTTGATGGGTGTTGGCGTGCTGTCTGGCTGACCCCTGGGGATGATGCATGCTGTCTGACTGTGCCACTAGCTCCTTGAGACGACCTCCCCATGCTTCCAAATCGTCTCCTCCTCCTCTCTGTCTCCCCATCTGAACTTTCCCCCTCTTCTTCTTCTCTTCTAGCAGGCACCCCACGTGACATCACCGACACATCATCATCAACCCGCTTCACTTGTATCTGAAACATCAAGAAAGGAAGCAGCAGCGGGTAGAACATCATCATCATCACACCGTACCTCCATGTCGGTAATGCTGCCTGACTGAGACTGATCACTATTATCTACATCCTCTGTCAATGATGGTTGCGCATCACCCATTTCTTCCAAATGATGTGTCAATAACTCCTGTGACAGATCAAGTGAAGCGGCTGTGGTGCTAGTGTTGGTGGTGGCGACAGGTGGGGGAGTGGCACTGGTCACTTGAGACCTGCCCAAAGCACAGCTGGACTTAGATGGTGCGTCAAGGTTAGGAGCACTAGCAGCGGAAGCTGAAGAAGATTGGGTGTCCTGTGTTAGCCATTCAACTAAGTCCTCCTCTGAAGTTTCCGCGTCCCCCCTGGCACCCGGCGTCTGAACAATGTGCATATTTGTAGGGTCTAAAGGAATCACAGCACCACGACCACGACCACGGAACCAGCGGGGTGGCCTGCCTCTGCCTGTCATTTTTTTTAAAATGGACGCTAACAATACTATTACACCAATTGAGTGGTGGCACTGTGAAAGTGGGCACAGTATACGCTGTGAGACTGACAACAACAAAAAAGACAGATGTTTTAAAAATCACAAATTGTTAATTTTTTAAACTATTACATGTACAGTGACAACAAATATGATTGTTTGGCACTAGTTGGCAAATGGGCCTGTCTGACACACACGCTGGGAGAAAGGAAACTGCAATTCAATGGCACTATGAGACTGAAGAATCACAGTCAAAACAGTTATGATTAACAAAAATTCCAATACTGTTACAATAAATATGATTGGTGGCACTAATTTGCTAGTTGGGACTGGCACACAGGCAGGAGGAAAATGCAATTCAAGGGCACTAGTAGACTGCAGATTGACAGTCAAAACAGTGATGATTGACAAATTTTGCAATACTGTTAAACGAAATATGATTGCTGGCACTAATTGGATAGTTGGGCCTGGCACACAGGCTGGCAGGCAGTAGAAAAGTGCAATTCAATGGCACAAGCAAACTGAGGATTAAGATCAACAATCAATTTTTTTTTAATTTTAATTAGTAACTATACTGTGACAACAATTATGATTGGTGTAAATAGTTGGCAAGATGGCCTGGCACAAAAGGCTGGCAGGCAGGAGGTAAATGCAATTCAAGGACACTAGGAGACTGAATACTGACAGTCAAAACAGTGATGATTGACAATTTTTGCAATACTGTTAAAAGAAATATGATTGCTGGCAATAATTGGCTAGGTGGGCCTGGCACACAGCAGGCTGCAAGGCAGGAGGAAAGTGAAATTCAATGGCACGAGCAAACTGAGGATTCACAACAACTATTACCAAAAATTTTCATTTTTAATTATTAAGAATACTGTGACAACAAATATGATTGGTGTAAATATTTTGAAAGTAGGCCTGGCACACAGGCTTGGAAGGCAGTAGAAAAGTGCAATTCTATGGCACGAGCAAACTGAGGATTAAGATCAACAATCCAATTTTTTTTAATTTTAATTAGTAACTATACTGTGACAACAATTATGATTGGTGTAAATAGTTGGCTAGACGGCCTGGCACAAAAGGCTGGCAGGCAGGAGGTAAATGCAATTCAATGGCACTAGGAGACTGAATATTTGCAGTCCAAAAAATTATGATTTTTATTTTTTTATATACTGTTACAAGAATTATGATTGGTTCCACTAATTGGCTAGTTGGGCCTGGAAAACATGCTGGCAGGCAGTAGGAAAGTGCAATTCAATGGCACGAGCAAACTGAGGAATCACAAGCGATCAATTTGGAATTTTAAAGATTAACAATACTTTTACAAAAACTAGGATTGGTGGCACTAATTGGCTAGTTTGTGCCTGGCACACAGGCTGCCAGGCAGGAGGAAACTGCAATTCAATGGCACTAGTAGACTGAATATTTGAAGTACAAAAAATTATGATTTTTAATTTTTTGGATACTGTTACAAGAATTATGATTGGTGCCACTAATTGGCTATTTGGGCCTGGCACACAGGGTGGCAGATATGAGTCGTGGATGGTAGGTAGGGCAGCAATTTAACACAGTATGCTGTGTAAGTGACAAAAACACAGGCCTGATAGAAAATTAAGTTAGATTACACTAGAAAAATATTTTAAAATTTTAGATTTTAATATTAAAATTATGTTAAGAAGTGCAATGCACATATGAGTGGTCGCACTGGCTGGCTGCTACGTAGGGCAGCAATTAACAACAGTATGCTGTGTAAGTCAGATAGACAGTTAGACACTGGCCTGATAGAAAATAAAATTAGATTACACTAGCATAATGATTTAAAGACTTTTTGGGGGGAATTTAAAGAAAAAGGTTAAGCACATACATATGAGTAGTAGCTGATAGCCTTGGAAGGGCAGCTATTAAAAACAGTAGGCTCTGTAAGTCAGATACACACACGCCTGATAGAAAATACTATTAGATTACACTAGAAAAATGATTTAAATTATTTTTTGGGGGGGGAATTAAAAAAAGGTTAAACACATATGAGTCGTGGCTCATAGACTAGGGAGGGCAGCAAGTAAACACAGTAGGCTCTGTATGTCAGCAAAACACACAGGCCTGATAGAAAATTATATTAGATTACACTAGCAAACAAATTTAAACTTTTTTTTTTATATTTAAATAAAGGTGAAGAAGATTTGAGTGCTGGGTGGCTGCCTGGCACAGACCGATTAACCAAAAGAATGAAAAAAAATGAGGTATATTAATGCTGAGTGAGCCTGACAGACACAGGCCTGGTAGTAAATGTAATTAGATTACACTAGCAAAATATATATATATATATTTTTTTTAAATTTAAAATAATGTTATAAACGGATATTAACACTGGTGGCTGGCACAGAGCAATGAACCAGAGTATATGCTGTGTGACACAGTCCTGATAGAAAATGAAAAAAAATTACACTAGCAAAATAATTAAAATTTTTGGTTAGTTAAATTTAAACTAATGTTGTTAGGGAGTTATCAGTGGTGGCAGTAATCACAGCATATGCTGTGAGCCTTAAACACACAGCCTGAAAGCCAGGCAAATGCTAATAAAAAAAAAACGAAAAAAAACAAACAAAAACTACTAGCTACATGCCTGTCTAGTTTCCAAATCTTCG
Organism: Bombina bombina; assembly: GCF_027579735.1. NCBI lineage: Eukaryota > Metazoa > Chordata > Amphibia > Anura > Bombinatoridae > Bombina > Bombina bombina. The sequence continues at coordinate 268,048,424 of NC_069503.1, forward strand.
CTCTGTTTTTGTATTTTTCAACATTCTTATTGTGTGATGATTAAAAAGATAAATGTGTGTTTTATTGTTGTGAGATGCATGTTATGTACATCTATGTATGTACAGTATTGTGATTCTCTCCCACATATGTTTATTTATATAAAGCAGTGTTGCATTGTTCCTTCCAAAAAAGTGACAACTCTAATATTTTCTAATATCTTATTATTCTACGTAATTCGTAATGGTATATATTTTTTTAAAGGGACACTAAAGCCATAATTTCTCTTTCATGATTGAGAGAGAGAATCCAATGTTAACCAACCTTCCAATGTACTTGTATGATGTAAATGTGTTCATTGTTTCTATATGTTTTCTTGAATATATAGCAATGCACATGTATGAGGCAATGACAAAAGGCATGTATGTGCAGCCATCAATCATCATCTGGTGAGCCTATCTAGATATACTGTTCATCCAAGTATATGACTTGAATAAATGAAATATTAAAGAAAAAACGGGCAGACACTCAAATGGTTAGAACACATCCAAAAGCATTTACCTTTCTGATCAGGGCAGCAGTACAACAGAGCAACGTTTCGGGGCTAACATCCCCTCCTCAGGCTCATAAATGAAATGCTATAATAGACGTAAATGAGACAAGTGTTTAAAATTGCCTACTGTTTCTGAATCATGAAATCTTAAAAAGTAATTTTTATGTCTGTTTAAATATGATTTAATTCTTGAAACAGATTTCGTATTGGTGATGATAGAATTGATCATGATTTATAGTTGATGTAATTTAATTTCCTAAAAGAATTTGATGTTGTAGTGATGTTCACACAAGTAAAACCCAAAACTCCAGTGTCAAATAGTCTATTTCTTGATCTATTTGTCATAGCAGGACCAATGCAAGAATGAATGAATTAGCCCCACAATTCTAACGCTGCTATTACGAGTTTTAAAGGAGAAAAATATTGCGTGCATTACGGAAAGAGACCGGTCGCGTGCACGAGCACGTATTCCCCATAGAAGTCAATGGAGGTGAGAAATTGCAATGAAAAAAACTTCCAACACTTGTGTTGAGCGTAAAGTGAGTGACGTCATGTACTTCTGTGAAAAAGTACCTAAATCGTGTTAATTTCATAATAAAAAAATGTTTTGTGTACGTAATGTGCTGTGTATTGTATGTGATGATATTTGCACCTAGATGTAGCTAAATGAGTGTATGTTCATGTATGTCTATGTAAGTCAATGTAAAATGGGTTTGTGTGCATTTTTTTTTTTCAAACACCCAAGATCTCGTAACTTTGATCCGTTATATTTTGTAAATAAAAATATTTTATTAAAAATGAAACATTGTATAGTGTTTGTATGAATGTAAGTGTACTTTGTATGATATTTTTTAAATGATTTGTCAATGTTTTTGGTATCGGTATATCAATAACTACTGGGTCTGGGTGAGTGTTATGGATTTGAGCGTAGTTGGGGATATTTGTGGCGCTACAGAAACTTGTAATAGCAGCGTTAGGGAAAATTAAGCGTTATGGGCCATAACGCTGCTATTTGACTCATAACACTAAACTCGTAATCTAGGTGTTAATTATTAAAGAAGTTTATTCAATCTTCCTGCCAGCAGCAACAGGTCTTTTTTGTCTTAATCACCATTACATTCTGTTTCTACTATTTTTTTTATAGATTATTTTCCTAATATGACTTGTTATATCTTTAAATTGTAGTTATTTGGAAATGTGCATGGGTTTAAACCTTTCATTCAAATCTCTAATAGTGCCTAAAGAGAGGAATTATCATTTTTCCTTTCCATATATATATATATATATATATATATATATATATATATATATATATATATATATATATATTATAGATAGATAGATAGATAGATAGATAGATAGATAGATAGATATATTTTATGTCAAAAAAGCATTAAAACCGGATGTAATTTCTAACATAAACAGCTTTACTGTTTTCCCTGTTTGTCGGTTGTACAAAAAAATGAGGAAATAGCAAAATGGCATTCCATTTTGTACTGAAAAGATGTCTCTGTACAGACCTTGGACAAACAATCTCGCTGCAATTTACTGTCTCTGAGTTTCATGCTTATAGTTTTGTGGTTTGAAATATGAGAGGACCTGATATAAAACTGAAAACTTGTGCCTATTCTTTGTATCGATTTTATGCTTTTTTTCCTTCTCAAAGTTCAAACTTGATTAATATTTGAAGTTTCCAATTGCTCCAATCAAGAGATGAAAGATACAGTTTCAGTGTAGATATTTTTTTCAAAGCGTTGCTCAGCTGGATGAAGTAAACTATGTGAAACCTGTTTTTGAAACTTTCAATGTTTTTTTCTGTTCACTTTTTATTTTGTTTTATGCTCAGTATTTGCTTTTCTAATTGTCTTGTATACACTGCCATTTAGCCTATTATTGCTATAAATGACAATGAATTTCATGCCAGTAACACATCTTAAGTTATTGCTTTTTTGACTGTTACCACAGCTACAGCAAATTTTGACATACAAGTCAAAACTTTTTTAACTATGTTTTAAAAAACTTTCTTTTAAGCATTTTTTGACTCTGTAGTTAATAGCTTTGTAACGTGCTGTGTCAATCTTAGACCCTAAATAGACACTGATTGGTGGACATTTACTGAACATTTGTCTATCCATCATGCTTGAGCAATCAGTGGCTAATTATGCTTTGAGATACGCAACTGGGGCAGGGAAAAACATATCTTTATGTTATTAAATTAAACAAACAAAAGAAAATCTAAAGTAAAGTTCTGATTTTTATCTTCAGTTTATTAGGTAAATTAAATGTCTAGATAATTGACTAGAAAATAAACTATGAATAACACAAATAAACCAACTATTTTGATTAAAAAAATCACAGCTTCAATTAAACACCTGCTATAAAGAATATCTTTGATTTAAAATATTAAATTATAAAAATCGCCATACATTACTGGCTACCAATATTTGAGAGTTTCAGTATTCCAGATTCCTCTTATTGTCATATATTGCACAATTTTTGAGAGATGAGTGAGCCCAATAATCTCTTATCCAGAAAGAGGGTTCAAACTGGGTTTGTTTTACAGAGAACTGTGTACGCACACTCGCGCCACTCTGTAAAAATGGCAGCAAAGCAGGATTGCAACAAGGAAAACAGGCAACCACCAAGGCAAGGCTTATATGTGCAGAGCTTATATCAGTGATAAACTCCTCCTTATTTCTTAATCACCCAATAGAGAAATCTCTAGGTCTGGATAACTCTCATTGGCCATAGTAATTTTTGCAGATCTGTTTACTCAATCAACCAATCAAGTATCTCTGGCTGAACTACCAGACTTGACCACTGGTCGGCAACAAGAATTGGAAAGTAGTTTTTATTTCTCTATAAAGTGAAAGGTTCTATAAATCCAGGAATATATATATTTTCATAAATGTATATTCAATATACTTTTTATTTGTTAGCTTAACCCCTTAAGGACCACATTACTTTTCCATTTTCTGTCCGTTTGGGACTAAGGCTATTTTTACATTTTTGCAGTGTTTGTTTTTCACTGTCTTTTCCCTCTTACTCATTTACTGTACCCACACATATTATATACCGTTTTTCTCACCATTAAATGGGCTTTCTAAAGATACCATTATTTTCATCATATCGTATAATTTACTATAAAAAAATTATAAAATATGAGGAAAAAATTGAAAAAAAAACCACTTTTTCTAACTTTGACCCCCAAAATCTGTTACACATCTACAACCACCATAAAAGACCTATGCTAAATAGTTTCTAAATTTTGTCCTGAGTTTAGAAATACCCAATGTTTACATGTTCTTTGCTTTTTTTGCAAGTTATAGGGCAATAAATACAAGTAGCATTTTGCTATTTCCAAACCACTTTTTTTCAAAATTAGCGCTAGTTACATTGGGACACTGATATCTTTCTGTAATCCCTGAATATCCCTTGACATGTATATTTATTTTTTTAGAAGACATCCCAAAGTATTGATCTAGGCCCATTTTGGTATATTCCATGCCACCATTTCACTACAAAATGCAATCAAATAAAAAAAAAATGTTCACTTTTTCACAAATGTTTTCACAAACTTTAGGTTTCTCATTGAAATTATTTACAAACAACTTGTGCAATTATGGCATACATGGTTGTAAATGGTTCTCTGGGATCCCCTTTGTTCAAAAATAGCAGACATATATGGCTTTGGCATCGCTTTTTTGTATTTAGAAGGCAGCTAAATGCCAATACGCACCACATGTGTATTATGCCCAGCAGTGAAGGGGTTAATTAGGGAGCATGTAGGGAGCTTGTAGTTTTAATTTTAGCTTTAGTGTAGTGTAGTAGACAACCCAAAGTATTGATCTAGGCCCATTTTGGTATATTTCATGCTACCATTTCACTGTCAAATGCGAACAAATAAAAATAAAACGTAAAATTTTCCCAATTTTAGGTTTCTCACTAAAATTATTTACAAACAGCTTGTGCAATTATGGCATAAATGGTTGTAAAAGCTTCTCTGGGATCTCCTTTGTTCAGAAATAGCAGACATATATGGCTTTGGCTTTGCTTTTTGGTAATTAGAAGGCAGCTAAATGCCGCTGCGCACCATACGTGTATAATGCCCAGCAGTGAAGGGGTTAATTAGGGAGCTTTTAGGGAGCTTGCAGGGTTAATTTTTAGCTTTAGTGTAGGTATCAACCTCCCACATGACACATCACACCCCCAGATCCCTCCCAAACAGCTCTCTTTTCTCCCCCACCCCACAATTGTCCCCGCCATCTTAAGTACTGGCAGTAAGTCTGCCAGTACTAAAATAAGAGTTTTTTTTGGGATTTTTTTTTAAAATAATAATTCTGTTCTGTAGTATCCTCCCTTAGCCCCCAACCTCCCTGATCCCCCCCAAACAGCTCTCTAACCCCCCCTCTCTCTGCCTTATTGAGCCATATTTGGTACTGGCAGCTGTCTGCAAGTACCCAGTTTGAAATCAAATATGGTTTCTATTCATTTTTATTTTAAAAATATTATTTTCTGTAGTGTAGCTGCCCCCAACCCCTGCCAGATCGCTGACATTTTTAATATGCCCACCCTCACTCCCACCGAGTACCACCTTGTGCTATCATACAGTTGTTCCATAAGGTAGGGTTCCCGCTCCCGTGCACCCGCGCGCACCCGCGCACTCGATCCCGCCCCCCTTCCCACTGATGGCCACTCATCCACCTCCCTGGGTTAGCTCCCACCCACCAACGAACAAGGCCATCTATGGCCGATGCAGAGAGGGCCACAGGGTGGCTCTCTCTGCATCAGACGGCTAAAAAATGTTATTGCAGGATGCCTCAATATCGAGGCATCACTGCTATAACATGAAAGCAGTTGGAAGTGATTAGGATCACTTCCACTGCTTTCAAAGACCAACGACGTACGGGGTACGTCTTTAGTCGTTAACTGCATTTTTTTGCAGGACATACCCCATACGTCGTTGGTCGTTAAGGGGTTAATAAACTATTTGGTCAATTTCATATGGGCTTATTTAATTTAAGACTAGACATGGGTATATATATAAATATATATACACACACATATCCTTAGTGTATTTTCCACACATTTCCTTCTTCTAGGGTTATCAATGGATGATTTTTAAGAGTCATATTTTTATTAGGGAACTTAGTAATTATAATTCAATATTTTCAGTATGATATTAATTAATATTTCAGGAAATTTAATAATATTTCATTTTATATTCTGTTGTATATGCCACACTTTCCAGTCATTTTTACCTCATACACATATATGGAAATATAATTCTGTAGTACTGTAGCAATTAAATCATAGTAATTAAATCATGACATATATATATATATATATATATATATATATATATATATATATCAGTGACGTGCAGGGAGGCACTGGCTATGATATGCACGAGAATCCCATATATGAATCTGAGAGTAGCAGCTTTAATTTACGATTAAATTTACAGGTTGCAAGTCCAATTCATTGCTATTATTACATTTGCTTCATTCTCTTGGAATCCTTTGTTTAGGATTTGCAGCAATGTACTACTGGGTGCTAACTGAACACATTAAATGAGCCAATGACAAGAGGCATATATGTGCAGTCACCAATCAGCAGCTAGCTCTAAGTAGTATATTGCTTCTCCTGAGCCTACCGAGGTATGCTTTTCAAAGGATACGTTTGAAAAAAGCAAATTAGATAAGAGAAGTAAAATGTAAATTTGTTTACTATTGTATGTTCTATCTGAAACATGAAAGAAAAATATTGTATTTAATGCTCCTTTAATGTTTTAAAACAAATTAACATCCTTTTTACTGAAGCTATTGTCCAGTATTCAAACTCCTCCCACCATTTGCCTTATTTGAAGAAGAAGATACCAATCTGGGCTTTATTCCTCAGACAATAAGGCTAGCCATTGTCATAAAGTTTTGCAGCTGTTATCCACTAAAGCCAATTGAGGACAGGTATTTAGCAGGCTTAGCCTTAAGAAGTCAGCAAGGTGCATTCCATGTTCTGATAATTAGAAATTGCTTAACTTTCAGGGCTAAATTACATGAGAAAGGGGGCAAAATAAATAATGAAAATAGATGTTTCATTATTCATAACTAGTAAGAAATGATTTCTGAACCTACAAATTTGTGAATGTATAGAATACAGCAGTGTACAGAAGTGCAAGATGGAAAAAATACACAATATTCTGTAACAAATTAACTAAGAACTGATACTCTCCTTTAAATTTGACCGCTGGCTGCCAATATCACAGTCTCTCCTCAGTGACTGTATACAAATAGAGTGGTGATGATAGATGGCGCAGGTTTATTGCATGAATTTTCTCTAGTGAATGAAGAGAAAAAAGGCTTGAAGAGTATATAAAAGCCAATTAATAATGGTGCAGTATACTCACTCCTTAAGTTGTATATTATCTGCTGGTCTGGAATGGATATCAAAGGTTGGTGATTCCAAAGAGTCTGTTTTAAAATGCCACTGTTCCAGAAAGGATCCTTAAGGTTCAACTAGGAGTGGGAATGGAAACTCAAGTGAAAAAAAGTATCCAATGTGTAATCATAAATGTGTAGTAACTTACTCCATATAAAAGGAGAATCCGGCCGCCACAGCAAAAAGGTTAAAGCAGTCTTTCAGCTTAGATAAAAAGAATGTATTTGTTCTACGCATTTCAACGTGTTTCACGTCTTTTTCAAGAACATAAGTTAAAAGCAAGTAATACAAATGATGTGTTTGGAATCACCAACCTTTGATATCCCATTCCAGACCAGCAGATAATATACCATTTAAAGAGTGAGTATTTTGCACCATTTTTAATTGGCTTTTATATACTCTTCAAGCCTTTTTTCTCTTCATTCACTAGAGAAAATTCATGCAATAAACCTGCGCCATCTATCATCACCACTAAATTTGTGAATGTGTAGAGTACTGCAAGTAATTTTTTTTTTCTCATTTGAACATACTTCTTTTGATTAACATTTTTTCCAGCACAGACCCTTTCAGTAGGGGGAAATGTACATTATAATGTTCTTAGCTTAAATACTTATAACTAAACATTTTGTGTTGAATCACAATTTGAGTTTTATGGTATGCCCTTAAAAAGTATAGGAAGCAAAACATCCAGGGATTCCTCTAAAAACTATTTTTATTCGTCACAACGTTAAAACAGATTGATGGCAGCAGCTTGCACACAAAATCGGTTGGTGTGGCACTAATGGCTTACGCGTTTCGGCAGTGAGCCGTAGTCATAGCATGCAGTGCCTGGTATCGCACCAATTTAAATAATCATACACAAAATCCCATTGGATAATTAAAAAAAAATATGAACTACACCCCCTACTCTGAGTGCAAAATTAACCCATACAGGTCCATAAGTATACTAATCTAAATAAGCCCTAGCAAGATCGCTAAGCTGAATGCTAGCATATAGACAGAGCAAACAAACCTAGGTATCATACATAAATATCAAAAGATCTATGAACAATTTCCAGCATAAAAAATGCTAATCACCTACACTATAACATATAAGCTCAAGATATAACAATATGAGCATTATCCTGATAGTGGATATTACCAAAAGTTAATATATGATCAAGTAAAATGTTTAAACATAAGTTGTACTGATACCTAACATAGCATCACAGTACTATAATGGAAAGAAACGGTTTGCATATGTACATCATGAATTTCTGGAAATAGTGGAGTATGAATTGAGACCATGTAGTTTTCTCAGTAATGCTATTTGGGCCTGTTCTTGATTTTCCCTTTGTGTACTGTAAATCATTCATAGGTATTATCTATGTAAACTATATATATTATGTATATAATGCTATTATTGTCAGACAGTAGGACATCAATTCACATACTTATACTATCTCTTTCCAACATGGGACGTTAATTATTCTGCCCAGGTTTGTATTCCACTTAAGTTGCTTGTACATATGCGAAACGTTTCTTTCCATTATAGTACTGTGATGCTATGTTAGGTATCAGTACAACTTATGTTTAAACATTTTACTTGATCAAAGGCTGCAGACAGATCAAGGAGGACAAGCAGAGCGAAGTGGCCTTTAGATTTTGCTGTAAGTAGGTCATTGGTAACCTTAACAATTGCTGTCTCTGTGGAGTAATGGGGGCAAAATCCAGATTGCAGCAGGTCAAGGAGGGAGTTTAATATAAATAAATGGGATAGATGTACATATACTATCTTTTCAAGAAGCTTTGGGGCAAGAGGGAGTAGAGAAATAGGGTGGTAATTGGATGGGGAGGTTGGATCAAGCAAAAGCTTTTTGAGGATAGGTGTGACCAGTGCGTGTTTTAGAGATGAGAGGAAAATACCAGTGCTGAGAGAGAGGTTGAAGATGTGTGAGTATAGGGCTAAGGGTAGAAGAGAGGGAGGGGAGTAGCTGTAAGGGGATGGGGTCGAGGGTACAAGTAGTGAGGTGAGAAGACTTCTTTCTAGGTAACAGGGGCAAATGAGCTACAATTATGGCTATGTTGGTTTCGAATGATTGTGAGCTTTTGAGTGGGTGGGAGACTTGTAGTATGTTGAAAGCTGATTTCATTTCTGATGGAGTTGATTTTGTTATTGAAGTGGCTGGCAAAATCTTTCGCTGAGAGAGAAGTTGTAGTAGGAGGTAGGGGTGGTTGTAGAAGAGTATTGCATGTGGAGAACAGATGTTTTGGGGTTGAAGAAAGAGTAGAGATAAGAGTAAAGAAGTAATGTTGCTTATAAGATTAAGGGGAGAATAGTAAGAGTTCAAGATGAACTTGTAGTGAAGAAAGTAAGCTGAACTCCATGATTTTCTCCAGTGTCGCTAAGCAGTACAGGAACATCTGTGTAGGTACCGTTTCAGAGGAGTATGCCAGGGCTGAGGATGAGTGTGTGATTTCCGAGCTATAATAGGTGGGGCCAGATTTTTAAGGACTGATGTTAGGGTGGAGTTATAGTGGCAGATAGATTGGTCAAGGCAGGAAAAGGAGGGGGTGGAAGAGAGGAGAGGCTCGAGAGAGTAAGTTGCAGAAGTTGTTTTGCAGAGGATGCAGTGGGATTGTCAACAGGGAGGTTGAAGTCACCAAGAATAAGGGCAGGGGTATCTGAGGAAAGGAAATAAGGTTGCCAGGCAGCAAAGTGAGCTAGAAATTGAGTTGAAGAGCCAGGGGGCGGTGTATGACTGCAACGTGTATAGAGAGGGGAGAGAATAAGCAAATCATGTGTGTTTTGAATGAAGAAAATGTGAGGGAATAGAAGGGATATATTTGTTGAAAGGTGCAATGAGAGGAAAGTAAAATACCAACACCATCTCCTTGTCTATTATCAGACCTAGGAGTGTGGCTGAAGTGGAGAACCCCATGTGACAGTGCAGCAGAGGATGCTGTGTCTGAAGTAAAGAGCCAGGTTTCTGTGAGAGTCAGAAGGTTGAGAGAGTGGGAGATAAAGAGGTCATGGATAGAAGTGAGCATGTTGCAAACAGAGTGAGAGTTCCAGAGTGCACAAGTGACGGGGTGGTGGCTTTAGATGCAAGATGAATGAGTTTAAGGTTACCAGAGTTTGTTTTTGAGGTCTATTGAAAGACACACATGGATGTACAAGACTAGGAAGTTGTGGGGTACCAGGATTAGGGGAGATGTCACCAGTAGATAGTATGAGCAAGAGGGAGAGTGACATGAGATGAGATGCAGATTTGCAGTAATGAGACTGTTTTAGGATAAGGTACAAGGGGAAGAGAGAATAAAAAATATGAAGAAATTGAGCATTTCTACAAAATAGGCAAACAGTGGATAAAACACAGTATTACAACAGAACTTTCCGTGTCCCTTGTCCAATCCTTGTTCAATTATTTTTTAATTATTTTGCCCAATTCTTAGAGCCTCACTTATAACTGTTAACGTAAGAGATGTGAACAGATGTTTTGCTTCCCCCTTTGTGTAAGAATTTTCTTCTTTAAATAAATACATTCTCAGATGGTTTCACATACATGGTATTTCTGATCAGTATTTCATTCCTCTAAAACAACAAGTTAGAAAATAGCTTTTACGCACCCAGATCTTGCTGCTTGACATACCTCTCAGTTTATGTCACCAGACAGAAAACACACATATAAAAGAGAATAACAGGTGCTCAAACTAAATATAAAAATAAATATATGAAGTGCACTAAAAAGGAAGCCAGAACCAGCAGGTAATTCTGGATGGTGGTGCAGAAGTTCAGGCAATAAACATTCTTACACTGCTCCATGTAAAATGTGCATAAGACAAACCCTGAAAGGAAAGGCATACCCAGTATATTAGCATGTGTGCAAGTGTTGTGCAACTTGCGGTGGCCGGCTCATCAAGAATACTAATTTACTAACCAATTCCTCCAAGTACCGTCGAAGCAGCAGTGGTCCAGGCAGGTCCGCTCCAGTCTCCTCCTCATCCTTGTCACTGGGGTCAGCCTGTCAGGATGGTGGGTGAAACTCTTTGGACTGACTTTTGTTAATTGAACTTTGGCTTTCCTTTTGGCAATTGCATCTGTAATCTGATTTTGTACTGTTTTCCCTGTGTGGCTTTGACTTGGATTGTCTAACTTTGTATTCTCAAAATCGTTACCTAAGCATATTGACTTTGTAATTTGCTTTTGTATTTAGTTAATTCTTTACCTTGTCGTTGCTGATTTCTGCATCTCCAATGTCCCACAGCTTTATTACCGCAAATGCCTACTGAGCTATGCAATAAAGGTATTTATTTTTACAATTTTACATTCTGCTCCCTTTAAAAAGTAACTTGTTTCATAAGATCTTTAGTTTAGTTTTCGTCTGGATAGTGAAACTTTTACCAAGGTATATTTTCCTACAATAAGTTAACAGCTATTTTTGGTACATATTTGTTCTTTTGCTTGTAGGTGTTGATGAAAGTGCTACAGAGAGTTTAGCTACTGAGTTTGGTCTACATTGCTCTCTTACCCCTTGCATATCCTTGCTTACTGTGTTTTACTTACAGTATCTCAGCAAAGGTTTGCTGTAAGTTGGGCCTTTTATCCATTGAGTTCAGCTTGTTATATCCTAGGATAGTATTCCACATGGTGAGCAGGTGGGCCCAGCCAGGAAAACATTTTTCTGTTTGTTACAGATGACTATATTGAATTGGATTTATTTAATCTGATCTAACATGTACATTTGATTTCTTTTGAAAGTCCAAAACCTAAAAATTTTCTTTGTTTCATAAAAAAAGCATCTAAAAATCATTTTTTTTTAAATACCTTTTCCTGTACTGAAGAAACCAAGCTTTCCTTCTTAGGTGTTTGGAGATTTGTCCTTATGTACCCAGAAAACTCTGGGATTAGACGTTATCAGCTAATGGACATTGATGAGACAGACATAACTGATTCAAGTAATCTGCAAAAACAGATTTTGCGTCCCTTTTTGAATTCTAATGCCTTTATGGAATTAGTTTTGCATAACTTTTTCCAGCTGATTGGGTATCTCTCTATAGAGAAGTGTAAGATATAAGTGATGGTAGGGTGAGCAGAGGGATGGAGTGCCAATTATATTATTCTAACTGTGTTTGTTATGCAAAACTGGGGAATGGGTAATAAAGGGATTATGTATCTTTTTAAACATAAAACATTTGGGTGTCGACTGTCCCTTTAATCATAATACAATTAATAAATGTAGATATCATGCAGCTACTTCTGAAAAATGTATGTGATGTGTCTCAGCTAATGTTAATATTTTAAAGACAATATATTGACATTTTTTTCACATAAATACCTAAGGCATTTTGTCTGTAGTCAATGAGACAGCGAGATAAGGTTACTGTAATGAATGTTTACAGTTTAATTAGTCTCTGTGGTTCTCTTTTGACCCACAAAAAAATTACCTCTCAGTCTACTGTCCACCAAAAAGTTATATATATATATATATATATATATATATATATATATATATATAGCATAACTTAAGGTAAGTATCAAAATATATAGGGCGAGATTACAAGTGAGATGGACTTTGCGCTAGTACAATGACGATTTTGCAATCTATTTTTCTCCCAGCGCAATAGTATTTTCCGCTTCAATCCATACCACGATCTAAGAGCTCTGGTAAACTCTTTTCCGAAATAAAAAAGTTGCACAAAACACAACAAAATTACATTACAAAGTACACTTACACCCATAAACTACACTATTAACCCCTAAACCATCATCCCCCCACATCACAAACTGTATAAATAAATTATTAACCTCTAAACCGGCATCCCCCCACATTGCAAACTATATAAATAAACTATTAACTCCTAAACCACCATCCCCACACTTTGCAAACTAACTAAAATATTAACCCCTAAACCGCCATTTCCCCACATTGCAAAGTTATAAACTAACATCTATACCCCCTAACCTAACACTCTCTAACTTAACCCCAATTAAAATACCCATAAATTCAATTAAAACTATCCTAACTACCTTTAAAAACAATTAAATTAAAACCTAAGCCTACCATTAAAAAATACATTACAATAAATAAAAACCTAACATACAACCTTCTTTTATATATACTGTATATATATATATATATATATATATATATATATAGATAGATAGATAGATAGATAGATAGATAGATAGATGATAGATAGATAGATAGATATATTACTTGTTTCTATATAACATTCTCTGAAAAAATAACTAATTATAATATATTTTAGTAACTTGAAATAATTAAAAAAGCCGTCTTGGAAGATGACTAGTTAAAAATACACTGAAGTAGACATATGAATGAAATAAATCTAGTCCAGGTGTATGTAACACTAGCTTTGGTATAAAGAAGGAATACATGTTACAATGATGTTTTGTGTTATTTCTGTAGCGTAATATAAGGTGGTTCGTAGCTGTGTGAATCCTGCTGGGACGTGAATTGAGAAGGAAAGAATCTTGCAGTAGAACACAAAATATGCAGCACTAAAACATTACATCTAACATAATAAGTTTTCAAATAACACAAAAGTAGAAAGGTGATATTGAGAAGAACACTAATGACCTAGAACAGGGGTGATTGATCTATCTATGGTACAAGTGCCCAAGGTACCATGGTCATTTTTCTTATGAATCTATGGCATGACATTTTTTTGTAGCACATATATATATATATATATATATATATATATATATATATATATATATATATATATATATATATCGAAATTCGCTACTTAGGGCAGAGAGTTGTCATCTCAAATGATCAGAACGATACGTAATAACTTGAGTAGAGAAACAGGGGTCTCCCAAATTTCCAGAGTAAGGGATACATTCCTACAGAGGGGGTATAAGCCCCAGCTAGTCCAAGACATTGTGGAAGAAGTATCAACTTTGACCCAAGAAGAATTGATTGTAGAGAAGCAACTGAAGGCCACTGGGGGCAAACTAATTATGGCTACCACATTTGTACCCACTACAACGAATATAGGACACATATTGAGAAATCATTGGCCGATTGTGGCATCAGATTCAAAATTAAAGTTCGCCCAACACCTGACACCAATGGTTGGATACCGTAAGGGGACTAACCTTAAGGATATGCTCGTTAAAACAGATCCAAAATCCAGTTACCAGCATCACACACAAGTAAACATCAAAGGCTCGTATCGCTGCCTGGGCTGCACTACGTGTAATGGACTGATCAATACAAAGTCTTTTCATCATCCCCACTCAAACAAAAATTATACCATCCGCTATTCCTTAACATGCACCACCACACATGTGATATATCTATTATTTTGCCCATGTTCAAATGTCTACGTTGGCAAAATGAGCGGGACACTCAGAGAATGCATGGCTAATCATAGGGGGGCTATTCGTGTGGCTTTGGATAAAGGCGATTCAGACCAGCCTGTGGCGAGACACTGCGCAAAGATGCGCCATGCAGTGTCAGAAAATAAGATACATTTTGATTGATCATGTACCGATCCCGGACAGAGATGGTGACAAACAAAATGTTATTATTGCGTGAAGCACAATGGATTTACAGACTTGGCACAATACATCCTGGTGGTCTCAATTCAGCACCGGACTTCAAACTCCTGATCTAGAACATGTGGGTGTGTTACTTACCTGGAGTGCAGTCCCGTGGTGCTGGGATTTACCGGGGGTTTAGTCTAGAGGGTCTCACACTGTGGGACTCCGGACTATTCCTAATTTCCGGGGGCCCACTTCCTCTGGGGCAGCTTATGCCCCATGGCGTGTGGGCTGTTCCACACTATTTGGGAAGTCACTCAACCAGCCACCCGTTTCATGTGTCTAGGGAGTAATAGGAAGACCCAGTAGACCAGGGGTGTAGATGCACATCTATATTCTGTATACTTTATATTATATATTCTTGCCACAAGTCCTACCTGTTACGTTATGTCCTGTACATTTTAGGCATATATGTATACACAGGGCTGTTGAGGTATGGATACAATTTTGTGTGTTATGTAAGATATGTAAGATATGTTGACTTGAAGGCAACATGTAAACAAGGGCATTGCTGGTTCCATAAGGAGATATTATTCCCTACTGGGGATATCTGTTGCATCCTTTATAGAGGCTTAATCTTTCTTTTATGTGAGAAATGTAATATTGGAGAGAAGAATCCCTTATGTGGGTGGTCCTAATAATATATGCCCTATTGATTCTATAACTACTTATACAGGCTACTAGCCTTATGTCTACCATACAGAGGATATGTGAAGTCCAGAAGTTATTATTTTTTTACTAGCAATAATTTGATTGCTAGTATGTGTATGTATATAGCGTTATTTTATTGTTTTTAATCAACCCCTAATTAAGATGGTAAAGTAGATTTCATATTAGGGGCATACATCATTAGAATTGAGGTCCATGGTTGTAGTTATACACTAATTCCCCATTATATGCTACACTATGTGATGCAGGATTGCTCCTATCATGAATAACAAGCTGGAATAGGGTAGAAACTAATGGTGACTTTATAAGGAGTATGATATCCTTAATGAATGGTAACGGAACTAATGTAATATGTTTGGTTGCCATGGTTACTGACACATGCTTCTAGCACAACATTTCTAAATGGTAATTATGTTAAGTTAATTGAGTAGGCACATATCACAAGGGGTGTATATGTAATAATGACATAATTATGTGATGAAAATTGTATTTAATCCTATGTAAGTTTCGGTATATACTGTGAAAACAGAATGCCACTGTATGTTTGAGGCTGTTGGCATGACAACTGAGACACGTTTATATTGCACTACTATAATGTAAATCACTATAGAGACCATTTGTTAAATTTGGTGCATCACAATAGATACGCTATTTGTAAATAAAATTTATTTTTCTTGATGACACTTTATTTTTGCATATTACAATTAAGCTGTGGTAATACGGCGAAATCAGAAGTGACGTAATTGTCCTTCCGGCAGCACGAGAGAATGGAACGCATGTTTGTGTTCCAGTTAGTCACTTTGGCGCCACTTGGATTGTACACAGGTTGGAGTGTGTTTGATTACAATTATGTTTTGTTTGCCTATATAATGTTTGATGTTTTCACTTGATGAAGGGTAGTGTATACCCGAAAACGTTCCAATAAAAATAACCTTGTTATTCCTTTACAAGACCTGAGAGTACATTTGTTTGAGTGGCTATTTACAGATATCTTTGCACCCAGGCAGTTGACACCGGTGGGCTGAACTGTTGAAAGGAGTTTGTATATATAAATATAAATATATATATATATATATATATATATATATATATATATATATATATATATATATATATATATATATATATATATATATAGTATTTTTATGAAAATTTGACTTGAATGTTTTGGCTTTTGAATATGAAGCCAATCACCATTTTCAGAATATGCTCTCAGAAAGGTATGCCACCATGCCCTAGAATTATCCACCCCATTACTTTTTATAAGAATTCCTGTGTGAAGTTCCGCACATAGATTTTTATAAGACTTTCAAACATGAACTTATTCCAATTTATTTCAAACTTTTCAAAGAAAGTAAAAATCCTTTTGTAAGAAAATAACAAAAGTGATGTAGAGTTGATACCTTTGATAGCTAACTAATAGTGGAAGCAAACTTTTCAAATGCAACTGTTGAATTGAGGTAATACAGGGGCGTATTTTGGCCTAGGCAAACAAGGCACTTGCCTAGGGCAGCAGATTTGGAGGGGCAGCATTTTTCTGGGGAATGGGTAATAAAGGGATTATTTATCTTTTTTAAACAGCAAAAATCTGGTGTTGACTGTCCCTTTAATCATAATACAATTAATAAATGTAGATATCATGCAGCTACTTCTGAAAATGTATGTGATGTGTCTCAGCTAATGTTAATATTTTAAAGACAATATAATGATATTTTTTTTCACATAAATACCTAAGGCATTTTGTCTGCAGTCAATGAGACAGCGAGATAAGGTTACTGTAATTAATGTTTACAGTTTAATTAGTCTCTGTGGTTCTCTTTTGACCCACAAAAAAAATTACCTCTCAGTCTACTGTCCACCAAAAAGTAATATTTATATATATATATATATATATATATATATATATATATATGTCATATAGCATAACTTAAGGTAAGTATTAAAATATATAGGGCGAGATTACAAGTGAGATGGACTTTGCGCTAGCACAATGTAATGTTAGTTTTTGAATAAGGATCTATTTTTGCAGGAAATACAAAGAAATAAATGCACTTCAAATATGATACTAAGACATGACATAAGTTTGTTGCTTTAAACAGTCACTGAATATCACTGAAGAGTACTCAGATATTGTTACAAGAGTTTATGTATAAACAGTATTTTTTCAGAGGTTTTATTATATTATTCAACATAACCCCTTCAGGACACTTACTGGTTTAATAGGTAACAATTGTCACAGAGATATTAAAGAAAATACTCACATGTGAAGCGAGGCAAAAGTGGAAGAGAAAATAGTAAGTGGTGTACACTAGTAAGCCTGTATTCGACAAATAATAATTATAAGCAATGAGGTATGTCACAGAGATCTCTGGATTCATAAGAGGCAAGTCTGTAAGACCGGTACTTACTTTAATTGGATGGCGTGGAGCGGCGTACCTGAGAGGTAAATGTAGTTGCAATGTCGGAGCTGTACCACACTGAAAGTGGCGAGAACCGGAACAACTGGGTAAATTACGTGGTAGCATAGCTGGGAGCTGGATTCTACTGACAGGTGCGCGAACCGCAGCTGCTGAGCTGGTTCCGGTGTAACGTGGGTGGAAACTGGAACAGGCTCTTGTTCCGACGGACTAGTTGTAGGGGGAATCCGGAGACTTTGAAAATACATATAACTAGATTGGAGTTCCTATGTAGATTTCACATTACAGTGAAGGCAAGGCCAAAGAGGTCTGTTGGCTTTAGCAAAGCAACGTAACAAATTACCAAGCAATTTGTAAAAGGGGAGGTGAGTATTTATAGGCTAAAGAGAAAACAAAGACCAACCCTTATTTAAAGGTATATATCATGACAGTACCCCGTCACAAAAGGAAACCCACCGGGTTTCAGGGTCTGGGTCTGTCCGGATGTCAGCTGTGGAAGAGTGACACAAGTCGATCAGCAGAAAGAATAGTTGAGGGTTCCCATGAATCTTCGTCGTGTGTATAACCCTTCCAATGAACTAGGTATTCCAACTTTTTTCCATGTCTTCTGGAATCAAGAATGTCGGCCACCTCATATTCAGGTTGATCTGATATAGTGGATTGATTCAGAGGTATCGGATTACCTCTGAGATTTAGGTATGGTTTCAACAATGAGACGTGAAATGTTGGATGTATCCGTAGTTCCTGCGGCAAATCCAATGTGACGGCATTGTCGTTTATTATCCTGGTGATAGAATAAGGTCCAATGTACAAAGGTGATAGCTTTTTACTGGGAGTTCGTAAACGCAAGTTTTTTGTTGACAGCCATACTCTGTCTCCAATCTTATATTCGGGAGGCTTGTGACGTCTGAGGTCATAATAATGCTTCTGAATGTTTTGAGCTTCGGCAATATTAGTTTTAAGGAAACTATGAATTTGTGACAGGGTATTGGTAAGATGTAATGTTAGTTTTTGAATGAGGATCTATTTTGCAGGAAATACAAAGAAATAAATGCACTTCAAATATGATACTAAGACATGACATAAGTTTGTTACTTTAAACAGTCACTGAATATCACTGAAGAGTACTCAGATATTGTTACAAGAGTTTATGTATAAACAGTATTTTTTAAGAGGTTTTATTATATTATTCAACATAACCCCTTCAGGTCACTTACTGGTTTAATAGGTAACAATTGTCACAGAGATATTAAAGAAAATACTCACATGTGAAGCGAGGCAAAAGTGGAAGAGAAAATAGTAAGTGGTGTAAGCCTGTATTCAACAAGTAATAATTATAAGCGATGAGGTATGTCACAGAGATCTCTGGATTCATAAGAGGCAAGTCTGTAAGACTGGTACTTACTTTAATTGGATGGCGTGGAGCGGCGTACCTGAGCGGTAAACGTAGTTGCGATGTCAGAGCTGTACCACACTGACAGTGGCGACAACCAGAACAGCTGGGTAAATTACGTGGTAGCGTAGCTGGGAGCTGGATTCTACTGACGGGTGCGTGAACCGCAGCTGCTGAGCTGGTTCCGGTGTAACGTGGGTGGAAACTGGAACAGGCTCTTGTTCCGACGGACTAGTTGTAGGGGGAATCCGGAGACTTTGAAAATACATATAACTAGATTGGAGTTCCTATGTAGAATTCACATTACAGTGAAGGCGAGGCCAAAGAGGTCTGTTAGCTTTAGCAAAGCAAAATAACAAATTACCAAGCAAGTCGCAAAAGGGGAGGTGAGTATTTATAGGCTAAATAGAAAACAAAGACCAACCCTTATTTAAAGGTATATAACATGACACACAATGATGATTTTGCAATCTATTTTTCTCCCACTGATATTAAGTCAGGAGAAATTGCCATTGCGCTAGCGCAATAGTATTTTCCCCTTCAATCCATACCACGATCTAAGAGCTCTGGTAAACTCTTTTCCGAAATAAAAAGTTGCACAAAACACAACAAAATTACATTACAAAGTACACTTACAACCATAAACAAGAAAGCGCTTATTAGTAGATATTTGACATTACCGCTCCCGGTGACACCATCAATCTCATTCCTTAAGGTCACATCAAGCGAGTTATAACAATGTTAATGTTAGTAATAGTAAGCAGAGTCTGCTACGGCTCACCTCATTGGGTATATTGGATCAATTCCTTGTAATCCGCCGCTCTGTTTGCAGTCCAGTGTCTCGGCGTCTGACGTCACCCGGTCTCCGGTCATGTGACTTACTCTCCGCCCGTGGTGCACAGGATCTGCCTCCTTTTGCTGCTCGCCTCGCTCCAATGATGTGTAGGTGCAACTGAGAATTTCAGTAAGTGCCGGTGTCACCGATCTTTGCGGTCTGCTTGTGCTGCTTATGTGGGACGGCCCCGGGAACTCCAAAGGTCTTGTGAATCAACTTAACTCCTCCAATCCGGACGGCACTCTCCTATGCCGTAAATAGCAAACAAACCGAAAAAAAAATACCGGATAAGGTAAAAGTTGATTCTTTATTCTCCATAAAATTTTCGACAACAGGCTTTAAAAACAAAAAGGCACAGACAAGGGTAGACTCAGTCTGACATGTTTCGGCCTTGGCTGGCCTTAATCATAGAACTATTAGTCAAAGTAAAACCTGTGGCTTTATACCACTCCCTTAACCTTGATTGGCTGTCTGTGCTGCAGTAATTAATAGTTAATTATTAAGCTACCCTGAGTACTTGACTAACGTAATTTAGCAGCAGACTGTTGGTAATTCGGAAAGTACTTCTATTTTCTCACTATTGGATAGAGCAAAAATAGCCTTTTTAGGCATATCTACTTAGTTAATAGAGTGCACTTTATTATTCCAATCTGTGTAAGAGCACTATTTGCCACTACAAGATATTTTAATGTAGAATATAAAATTGTTGGCAAAGTACTTCTAGTACTGTTGGTAAAGCGGTGACAAATGGTCAAGTGGTATTTGTTAGATGTAACTATTGTCCATGTAACTACCATGTCTATATATGTATATGTCACATTTCATATCAATACATATCTACTCCCTTATTGCAATATCTGATTTGCTAGGGACTGATCATATATACATAAAGACAAGTACTTATAAGCAATGGACATGTTCTATTATAACATCTTCCTTAGAAGAAAAGGTAATTAGCTGCACTAGCGGTGTGGTATATAAAAAAATCCAAAATTTATTAATGCAGTTTAAAAACAAGGTACAGGCAGGCTAAGCAGACAGAACATCCTAACATGTTTCGTGCCAAACACGGCACTTAATCATAGGACTAATGTTCATGGTATGGCCCCTTCCTTTTAAAGGAGCCATACCCAATAGATGGAGAGGGCGCCACATAGCGTGATATTGTTTCAAAAAGGGGATAATACAACGAGCAGAAAGGTAATGCGCTTACCGGAGACTGTGGTACTGTGCTGTGACCAGTACTAACTCGCCTGCTAGCACTTTAGTCAGTGGCTAGTACACTGTCAGATACGATCCTTCCCAGGACTTTCTCCTTGGGACAGGGAATTGTGCTGTAGGCGTTTCTAGGTTCAGCAACTATAGTGTATTGCTCAATTAGGTTTGTTCCGTAAAAGAGATGCACAACTTCCAAAGTTTAAAAGAATATAAAATAGGCTTTATTATAACGCGTTTCTCAACCACCAAGGGTCGTTTCTTCAGATACCAAGGCGAATAAAATATATTACAAATCTTGACATTATATACACATTTGTATGATTAAAAAGGAAGTTGTCACAAAAGTTTCAAACCAATGAAAAACATTTCAAGATTCAACTGAAAAGCCGAACAAAGGGCTTGACAGGTGTTACAATTAGTGTGAATTTAAAAAGCATTGGAAG
Source organism: Bombina bombina (assembly GCF_027579735.1). Lineage (NCBI taxonomy): Eukaryota > Metazoa > Chordata > Amphibia > Anura > Bombinatoridae > Bombina > Bombina bombina. Next base: position 268,069,925 of record NC_069503.1, read on the forward strand.
GTCATGATTATTTAGAATTGAAACAGCTGTAAACTTCAGCTAGAAAAAAGGCTTAGATTTACCAACATAGCATATCAAAAAGAAAACAAACGAAAAATGTATAACCACAATTTTGAAACTTCAATTTGAAATAATTATGGGGAAATGTAAATTATTTTAAAACATGTGATGTACAGAATTGCACATATAAAATAAAATAAAGGCCATGGCATAATCAATTGTGAATGATGATGTGTCTGAAAGCTGTGTTGTATGTTTAAAGGGATATTTGCAACGGGCAATGAAAAAAGAATGTGTAGAGGGATATTTGCAACAGGCAATGAAAAAGAAGTATATCCACGCTTTGTATATTTTAATTCCAAGTAATAGTGCTAAATGTAAACTTGTGTATGAATTGTGCAAGAAATAATATCAATTGGCGGTCATTATGTAATAAAATATAAAAACATAATAGTGCTGAAATCTGTGTGTTGGTAGATTGTAATGACGAGGTAAGAGAAATAACCCATAGACATCTTTATTGAATGCTATCAGTATAATCCATAGACATCTTTTATTGAATGCTATTTATGCATAGTGCCTGAAACTAATCTCCATTTTATTTTTGAACTGACCATTATGGAAAGAACTATAATAAATTCTTGAGTATCATATCTCTTTTTTAAGAATATATTTAATACTTCTTCAAATGATCTTACATTTATGACCTCGATAGATGTGAGGAAAGGTAATATTCAAATAGTTGAACATCAAGGTTCGAAATGGATATTCATCTTGGTTATTTGTATTTGATCTATGATAGTGTTCTAGTGCAGTATCAAAAATGTGAGTGTGCATCTAAGAGTCACCTATTTAAAAATGGTTGCAGTATTGGTGTTCATGGGGACACATAATGTCTTTTAACATATGCATACATACCACTTCCATCAACAACATTAAGGTCTATTTTTCTTTCATATTTATGCTACATACATTCTAAAAACATACATACCACTTCCATCAACAACATTAAGGTCTATCTTTCTTTCATATTTATGCTACACACATTCTTAAAACATATCTTTTCATATTATCCTTCAAATATAATCACAGAAATCAAAAATTTGCATGTAATACAACTACTCCTCCGATAACATTTATACAATTTACGTATATGAAAATGAAATAATATAAATACACAATGGGGCTTGCTGTGGCATATAGATTGAGTTTGCTGCTTTAAATAAATATATATCAAAAATAGGTCATTGTCACATTGGAAGATAATCAATAAATTTGAAACCCATTAAAGTGTATATTAAATTGGGATAAAGAGTTATACATAGATGGCTCTTCTATAATGTTTGGAATATTGGATATACCAAAACTGGTTATTTAAAGTCAATATTTTATAGTCCCAGCATGAAATACTGTACATTAGAGTAAATAAAGTATGAGTAAGGAAACCAAATAAAGAAAGCCACTTATTCAAAGTAATAAGACATATCCCACTCTCTGTTTAAACCTGAGAGAGTTACAGTTTTGAGTTTGTGTATCCAGTATAACTCACGTTTCTGTAATAATTTACATTTATTCCCCCCTCTAATTGGAGATTCTACCTTATCTATCACTGTGACTGTTATCAGTGCCTCATGGGTGAAATGTACCTGATTAAAGTGTCTTGCCACGGCAGAATCCTTATTGTAATTCTTGATATCATTGATGTGCTCCTTAACCCTAGATCTGAGCTCGTTTGTCCGACGTATTGGAGGGAACACATGCTACATTCAAGTAAATAAACAATAAATTCAGTTCTGCAGTTGGCATAAAGATTGACCACAAAGTTTTCCCTAGTTACAAAGCTTGAAAAGCTATTACTCTGTCTGATAACACCACAAGTGATGCAAGACCTTGCTCCACACTTAAAAGTACCTTTTTTCCGGAGCCAATTGGCAGCTTCTTTTTTATTACTAGTAATCATACTAGGGGCCAATTTAGTTGCCAATTTAGTTGCTAGGGTGGGTGGTTTTTTAGAGACAAATTTACAGGATTCAGAGATATTACACAGAAGTTCATCTCCATTCAATGGAGTTTATTTTTCAAAATTTTACAGATGTCATAAAATTGTTCGGAATATTCTGTTGAAAATACCACAGAGTTTCTATTAAATTTGCTCCTTTCCTTTTTATGACCAATAACTTCTGATTGTTTTTTATCTCTGATACTATCAAATGATTTCTGCAGCTCTTTATCTGAATAGCCCCTCATCTTAAGTCTATTAGTGAGATCCGCTGACTGGGTATAAAAATTGCTGTCAGAATTAGTATTCCTCCTCATACGAATATATTGGGCTCTCGGAATAGAGCGGATGAGGTGGGGAGGATGGTATGATTTAGCGTGGAGTATAGTATTCCCTGCTGTGGGCTTGCGAAAAGTATCAGTAAATATGATACCAGTCTCAGTATCACCAATTAATGTTAAATCCAAAAAGCATGCTTTGTATAAATCTATTTGACCTGTAAATCTGAGATTCAGCTCATTGTCATTAAGATAGTTTAGAAAGTTATTAAAATCTATCGGATCTTGTACTATAAAAATCAAATCATCGATAAATCTCATGTATTTAATAATTGAATCTGCAAAGGGATTTAGGGTGGTGTATAAGTACATATCTTCCCACCATGCAACAAATAAGTTGGCAAACGAGGGGGCAAACTTTGCCCCCATCGCCATGCCACATACCTGTAAAAAATAAATGCCATCAAACATAAAGAAAATAATGAATTCAACAGAATATTGTGTCCTGGAACTTAGGGCATATTGTAATGCTTTAATCCCCAAAGCGTGTGGGATACTTGAATATAATGCCGTAGCATCAACAACTACCCATCTGAAACCTTTACACCACCTGGTATTTTCAAGATAGCTAATGAGGTGTGTTGAATCCCTCAAATAGCTATTAAGATCCTGAACAAGCGGCTTTAAAAGGAAGGGGCCATACCAGGAACACCTGTCCTATGATTAAGTGCCGTGTTTGGCACGAAACATGTTAGGATGTTCTGTCTGCTTAGCCTGCCTGTACCTTGTTTTTAAACTGCATTAATAAATTTTGGATTTTTTTATATACCACACCGCTAGTGCAGCTGATTACCTTTTCTTCTATTGTTGTTCCTGCGGCGGAACCGGCCGCATTTTCGGCTTGCACCCCCTGTGGCTCCACACCTATTGCCTTCCCCCTGTGACTTCCGGTGGCATTTACAGCCAGCGTCGGACTGGAGCGGCAGCTTTCTTGGATGTTGTTGAGGAGTTTCTATCTGCACAGCTCAGCCAGCTTTAACAGACATTTTAAGTAAGTGACTTACATTTCCTTCTCTGTTTTACCGCACGCCAAGTAAATTGTGTCCATATATGTAACAGAGTCATACATTTGTGATCAATAGCAGCTTCATTCACTCTGCTTCTGACAAAAAACTAACAGCAGACTTTTTTCAGTTATTTCTGTCTTATAACGTATGGACCTCAATGAAGGGACTATTACTCGTGCATTTTACTTGAAGTATTCCCAGTGCATTGTTGTAATCATTGTAATAACGGGTGGAATGTTATTTAGTCACATTCTTTTGAATTCAGGGATTTACAGGTGTGCAGCCAAATATATTATAAGGGTTATTTAGCGGTGAACCCAGGTACCAGGCTTAAGCAGAACAATAGTTTGTTTTTAAACATTCCTATACACTATTTAAGGTGAAAGCATTATACCAGTTAAACATGGATAAAGAGGGAGCAAGCTTGCATAAATCCTTTTTTGATATGGAACATCGTCAGAGCTATTTTGACACAATATTTAATACCTCTGAACAGCAAAATGGCGCTAATTGTGACCTCAAAGGACAATTTGTACAACTAGAAAGGTCATTACTTACAGACCTCAGACTGATGTGGGATGTGGCCTCTTTTGACCACTACATTAAAGCTAAAAGAATCCCAAGGGGTCTAAGAACAAAGAAGTACCCCTCCTTTAATTTAGAGGACCAGGGCCTTCAAAATGAGTGGAATGAAGCACTAACAGACTGCTCCATGACTTTAATGGATATCATAATAAGGAGTAAAGCAAGCAAGCGTGAGAAAGTGAAAACCAGAATTGACAGTCTTAAAGTGGAGTTGAAACTGAAAAAATCTGACCCGAAATATAGAGACCTTAAGAATAATCTCAAATCTAAAATTGAGAAAACAGATGCAATATTGGCTGAAAGAAAAGGCAAGAAATTCTACAGAGACCTAGAGGACTATCAGAACAACAAAGTTTATAACTGGTCTAGGTTTCAAAACAAACCAAGGCGAGGGGCACACCGCAGCAAAAGAGGAAATAAGTCCTCAGCAGATGAGAATAAAGAGAAGACCCTGAAGCCTATTCTAAAACACAAGCATAAACGGAAGGTTGCCTTTTCATCACCAGAAACATCAGACCAAGATTCTTATGCATTTGATAGTAGTGGGGCTTCGTTACCAGCAGTGGCCACAAAAGCATCTTCTTCTTCTATTTCTTCCTTTTCTACTTCTGTCTCCCATTCCTCCTGCTCCCTTCTGTCGTTACAGGTATTAAGTGATAGTGACACAGATGAAGATGTGACTCCAGCGGCTCGTTCTAGGGATACAACAGGGCCTGCAGTCCCTTTAGGCAATGTATCAGGAGGGGCGGCAGAAGAAATAAGAAAATCCACAAGGAAACAGAAACAGAATCAGAAAGACTCTCAGTTTTAAATTTGTCTAAAGCTGAACTTACAGATGAAGAGTTGTCACTTCTTAGTAAAGGACTGGGCTTTGCCCCTACCAATACTTTTTCTGCATTTAAGACCATGATAGATGTTAATAAATTTGTCAGAAAAATCACTTTGAAAAGGTTTTTTAAGCTACAGGATAAGAGTTTGGATAATATCATTGACAATACTGATATTGAAGGTAGCATCACTGACACACCTGTAAATATTGAGACTGATAGAGTTGCTGACTTCAGATTTGGCGATTTTATAACACTGAATCAATTGAAACAAAATGAGGACATGTTTGGTCCAAAGGACTGTGAAATTCCATCGCCAAGTAGGAAGTCATCTGAATTCTATCTTACTTTTGCCAGGGGTCATGCAATCAATCTCTTTCAGAAAAAGGTACAGAAAGAACTATTAGAACTAGAGACCACTGCTAGACAACGCATAGTATACTCTAATCTTACCAAAGCTGAAAAAATAGCCCTTCAAAAATTACAATCAAATGATAACATCGTTATCAGGGCGTCAGATAAAGGTGGCAATGTAGTGGTCCTTGATAAGGACTACTACATTGAGGAAACAAAACGCCAACTGGCCGATGGCAATACGTACAGAAGGTTAGAGAGTAACCCCACTACTGTATTTAAATCTAAGTTATGCCATTTAATTGAACAAGGCATTGCATTAAACATCTTTTCAGAAGAACAAGCAGAGTCATTGATTCCCACACACCCAATCACCCCTATATTTCACCATGTGCCCAAGACAAATAAAGATATTCAGTGTCCCCCGGGGAGACCCATCATCTCAGGGATTGGCTCTATGTTTGAGCCACTGTCTGAATGGGTGGACTCAATCCTGCAGCCACTTGTTCAGGATCTTAATAGCTATTTGAGGGATTCAACACACCTCATTAGCTATCTTGAAAATACCAGGTGGTGTAAAGGTTTCAGATGGGTAGTTGTTGATGCAACGGCATTATATTCAAGTATCCCACACGCTTTGGGGATTAAAGCATTACAATATGCCCTAAGTTCCAGGACACAATATTCTGTTGAATTCATTATTTTTTTCTGTGAAACTGTGGAGTTCCTACTCAAACATAATTTCTTTATGTTTGATGGCATTTATTTTTTACAGGTATGTGGCACGGCGATGGGGGCAAAGTTTGCCCCCTCGTTTGCCAACTTATTTGTTACATGGTGGGAAGATATGTACTTATACACCACCCTAAATCCCTTTGCAGATTCAATTATTAAATACATGAGATTTATCAATGATTTGATTTTTATAGTACAAGATCCGCTAGATTTTAATAACTTTCTAAACTATCTTAATGACAATGAGCTGAATCTCAGATTTACAGGTCAAATAGATTCATACAAAGCATGCTTTTTGAATTTAACATTAATTGGTGATACTGAGACTGGTATCATATTTACTGATACTTTTTGCAAGCCCACAGCAGGGAATACTATACTCCACGCTAAATCATGCCATCCTCCCCACCTCATCCGCTCTATTCCGAGAGCCCAATATATTCGTATGAGGAGGAATACTAATTCTGACAGCAATATTTATACCCAGTCAGCGGATCTCACTAATAGACTTAAGATGAGGGGCTATTCAGATAAAGAGCTGTAGAAATCATTTGATAGTATCAGAGATAAAAAACAATCAGAAGTTATTGGTCATAAAAAGGAGAGGAGCAAATTTAATAGAGACTCTGTGGTATTTTCAACAGAATATTCCAAACAATTTTATGACATCTGTAAAATTTTGAAAAATAATCTCCATATCTTGAATGGAGATTAACTTCTGTGCAATATCTCTGAATCCTGTAAATTTGTCTCTAAAAAAGCACCCACCCTAGCAACTAAATTGGCCCCTAGTATGATTACTAGTAATAAAAAAGAAGCTGCCAATTGGCTCCGGAAAAAAGGTACTTTTAAGTGTGGAGCAAGGTCTTGCATCACTTGTGGTGTTATCAGACAGAGTAATAGCTTTTCAAGCTTTGTAACTAGGGAAACATTGTGGTCAATCTTTATGCCAACTGCAGAACTGAATTTATTGTTTATTTACTTGAATGTAGCATGTGTTCCCTCCAATACGTCGGACAAACGAGCTCAGATCTAGGGTTAGGGAGCACATCAATGATATCAAGAATTACAATAAGGAATCTGCCGTGGCGAGACACTTTAATCAGGTACATTTCACCCATGAGGCCCTGATAACAGTCATAGTGATAGATAAGGTAGAATCTCCAATTAGAGGGGGGAATAAATGTAAATTATTACAGAAACGTGAGTTATACTGGATACACAAACTCAAAACTGTAACTCCCTCAGGTTTAAACAGAGAGTGGGATATGTCTTATTACTTTGAATAAGAGGCTTTCTTTATTTGGTTTCCTTACTCATACTTTATTTACTCTAATGTACAGTATTTCATGCTGGGACTATAAAATATTGACTTTAAATAACCAGTTTTGGTATATCCAATATTCCAAACATTATAGAAGAGCCATCTATGTATAACTCTTTATCCCAATTTAATATACACTTTAGTGGGTTTCAAATTTATTGATTATCTTCCAATGTGACAATGACCTATTTTTGATATATATTTATTTAAAGCAGCAAACTCAATCTATATGCCACAGCAAGCCCCATTGTGTATTTATATTATTTCATTTCATTTCATTTTGTTTCAAGAATGCTTTTTGTTTAAGTTTAAATAATAGCCGTTTTTTGCTTTAGGTATAGTTTACTGTTTAACTTAATTAATTTATTAATGCATTAATTCATCTGAGCAATATTTAGGCTGTTCAAATTTTTGTGCATGCTCTATTGATGTGCTTCAATATTTGTAGTTAGCCTTTTTCTTTCTCTTTTCCATGTGTCTCCCCCTCTCTCTCCTTTAGTGTATAGGTTTTTATGTACTGTCTTTTTAAATTGTACATAGCCTGCTATTGGGTATGGCTCCTTTAAAAGGAAGGGCCCATACCATGAACACCTGTCCTATGATTAAGTGCCGTGTTTGGCACGAAACATGTTAGGATGTTCTGTCTGCTTAGCCTGCCTGTACCTTGTTTTTAAACTGCATTAATAAATTTTGGATTTTTTTACATACCACACCGCTAGTGCAGCTGATTACCTTTTCTTCTATTGTTGTTCCTGCGGCGGAACCGGCTGCATTTTCTGCTTACACCCCCTGTGGCTCCACACCTATTGCCTTCCCCCTGTGACTTCCGGTGGTGTTTACAGCCAGCGTCGGACTGGAGCGGCAGCTTTCTTGGATATAACATCTTCCTAACTACCTTATGTACACCTAAACTGTAGGTAAAAAAAAAACAATGATGACATTAAGTAGTAATAATGATTTGACCAAGACTTAACAGTGCATTTTAGCTAACCGAGGAATGGCTTCAGAGATATTTGATTGATCTAGTTTTAAGATAGAGGAGGATTGGTCTAGTTTAATATTGCTAATAAGAATGGGGGGGGGGGAGTACACTTACACCCATAAACTACACTATTAACCCCTAAACCATCATCCCTCCACATCACAAACTGTATAAATAAATTATTAACCTCTAAACCGGCATCCCCCCACATTGCAAACTATATAAATAAACTATTAACTCCTAAGCCCCCATCCCCCCACATTGCAAACTAACTAAAGTATTAACCCCTAAACCGCCATTTCCCCACATTGCAGTTATAAACTAACATCTAAACCCCCTAACCAAACATTCTCTATCTTAACCCCAATTACAATACACATAAATTCAATTAAAGCTATCCTAACTACCTTTAAAAACAATTAAATTAAAACCTAAGCCTACCATTAAAAAATACATTACAATAAATAAAAACCTAACATACAACCTTCTTTTATATATATATACTACTTGTTTCTATATAACATCCTCTGAAAAAATAACTAATTATAATATATTTTAGTAACTTGAAATAATTAAAAAAAGGCGTCTTGGAAGATGACTAGTTAAAAATACACTGAAGTAGACATATGAATGAAATAAATCTAGTCCAGGTGTATGTATCACTGGCAGTGGTATAAAGAAGGAATACATCTTACAATTATGTTTTGTGTTATTTCTGTAGCGTAATATAAGGTGGTTTGTAGCTTTGTGAATCCTGCTGTGACGTGAATTGAGAAGGAAAGAATCCTGCAGTAGAACACAAAATATGCAGCACTAAAACATTACATCTAACATAATAAGTTTTCAAATAACACAAAAGTAGAAAGGTGATATTGAATTTGTCTAAAGATACATTTCCTTTAAATCCACAGAGAACACTAATGACCTAGAAGAGGGGTGATTAACCTATCTATGGTACAAGTGCCCAAGGTACCATGGTCATTTTTCTTATGAATCTATGGAATGACATTTTTCTTGTAGCATATATGCATATATATATCGAAATTCGCTACTTAGGGCAGAGAGTTGTCATCCTCCGGCACTCCTGAAGGGAATTGTTAGATCTCAAATGATCAGAACGATACGTAATAACTCCAGTAGAGAAACAGGGGTCTCCCAACTTTCCAGAGTAGGGGATAAATTCCTACAGAGGGAGTATAAGCCCCAGCTAGTCCAAGACATCCTGGAAGAAGTATCGACTTTGACCCAAGAAGAATTGATCGTAGAGAAGCAACGGAAGACCACTGGGGGCAAACTAATTATGGCTACCACATTTGTACCCACTACAACGAATATAGGACGCATATTGAGAAATCATTGGCCGATTGTGGCATCAGAATCAAAATTACAGTTCGCCCAACACCTGACACCAATGGTTGGATACCGTAGGGGGACTAACCTTAAGGATATGCTTGTTAAAACAGATCCAAAATCCAGTTACCAGCATCACACACAAGTAAACATCAAAGGCTCGTATCGCTGCCTGGGCTGCACTACGTGTAATGGACTGATCAATACAAAGTCTTTTCACCATCCCGACTCAAACAAAAATGATACCATCCGCTACTCCTTAACATGCACCACCACACATGTGGTATATCTATTATTTTGCCCATGTTCGAGTGTCTACGTTGGCAAAACGAGCGGGACACTCAGAGAACGCATGGTTAATCATAGGAGGGCTATTCGTGTGGCTTTGGATAAAGGCGATTAAGACCAGCCTGTGGCGAGACACTGCGCAAAGATGCGCCATGCAGTCTCATCAATAAGATACAATTTTAATGATCATGTACCGATCCCGGACAGAGGTGGTGACAGAAACAAAATGTTATTATTGCGTGAAGCACAATGGATTTACAGACTTGGCACAATACATCCTGGTGGTCTCAATTCAGCACCGGACTTCAAACTCCTGATCTAGAACATGTGGGTGTGTTACTTACCTGGAGTGCAGTCCCGTGGTGCTGTAATTTACCGGGGGTTTAGTCTGGAGGGTCTCACACTGTGGGACTCTGGGCTATTCCTAATTTCCGGGGGCCCACTTACTGATGCCCCATGGCGTGTGGGCTGTTCCACACTATTTGGGAGGTCACTCAACCAGCCACCTGTTCCATGTGTCTAGGGAGTAATAGGAAGACCCAGTAGGCCAGGGGTGTAGATGCACATCTATATTCTGTATAATGTATATTATATATTCTTGCCACAAGTCCTACCTGTTATGTTATGTTCTGTACATTTTAGGCATATATGTATACACAGGGGTGTTGAGGTACGGATATAATTTTGTGTGTTATGTAAGATATGTAAGATATGTTGACTTGAAGGCAACATGTAAACAAGGGCATTGCTGGTTCCATAAGGAGATATTATTCCCTACTGGGGATATCTGTTGCATCCTTAATAGAGGCTTAATCTTTCTCTTATGAGAGAAATGTAATCTTGGAGAGAAGAATCCCTAATGTGGGTGGTCCTAATATTATATGCCCTATTGATTCTATAACTACTTATACAGGCTACTAGCCTTATGTCTACCATACAGAGAATATGTGAAGTCCAGAAGTTATTATTTTTTTACTAGCAATAATTTGATTGCTAGTATGTGTATGTATATAGCGTTATTTTATTGTTTTTAATTAACCCCTAATTAAGATGGTAAAGTAGATTTCATATTAGGGGCATACATCATTAGAATTGGGTCCATGGTTGTAGTTATACACTAATTCCGCATTATATGCTACACTATGTGATGCAGGATTGCTCCTATCATGAATAACAAGCTGGAATAGGGTAGAAACTAATGGTGACTTTATAAGGAGTATGATATCATTAATGAATGGTAACGGAACTAATGTAATATGTTTGGTTGCCATGGTTACTGATACATGCCTCTAGCACAACATTTCTAGATGGTAATTATGTTAAGTTAATTGAGTAAGCACATATCACAAGGGGTGTATATGTAATAATGACATAATTATGTGATGACAATTTTATTTAATCTTATGTAAGTTTCGGTATATACTGTGTAAACAGAATGCCACCGGATGCTTGAGGCTGTTGGTATGACAACCGAGACACATTTATATTGCACTACTATAATGTAAATCACTATAGAGACCATTTGTTAAATTTGGTGCATCACAATAGATACGCTATTTGTAAATAATATTTATTTTTCTTGATGACACTTTATTTTTGCATATTACAATTGAGATGGGGTAGCACGGCGAAACCAGAAGTGACGTAATTGTCCTTCCGGCAGCACGAGCGAATGGAACGCATGTTTGCGTTCCAGTTAGTCACTTTGGCGCCACTTGGATTGTACACAGGTTGGAGTGTGTTTGATTACAATTATGTTTTGTTTGCCTATATAATGTTTGATGTTTTCACTTATTTTCATGCTGATGAAGGGTAGTGTATACCCGAAAACGTTCCAATAAAAATAACCTTCTTATTCCTTTACAAGACCTGAGAGTGCATTTGTTTGAGTGGCTATTTACAGATATCTTTGCACCCAGGCAGTTGACACCGGTGGGCTAAACTGTTGAAAGGAGTTTGTATATATATATATATATATATATATATATTGTATTTTTATGAAAATTTGACTTGAATGTTTTGGCTTATAAATATGAAGCCAATCACCATTTTCAGAATATGCTCTCAGAAAGGTATGCCACCATGCCCTAGAATTATCCACCCCATTACTATTTCTAAGAATTCCTGTGTGAAGTTTCCCACTTACACCTAGATTTAGAGTTTTACGTTAGCCGTCCAAACCAGCGTTAAGGGGTCCTAACGCTGGTTTTGGCCGCCCGCTGGTATTTGGAGTCAGTCAGGAAAGGGTCTAACGCTCACTTTCCAGCCGCGACTTTTCCATACCGCAGATCCCCTTACGTCAATTGCGTATCCTATCTTTTCAATGGGATCTTCCTAACGCCGGTATTTTGAGTCTTGGCTGAAGTGAGCGTTAGAACTCTACTGACAAGACTCCAGCCGCAGAAAAAAGTCAGGAGTTAAGAGTTTTATGGGCTAACACTGGTTCATAAAGCTCTTAACTACTGTGCTCTAAAGTACACTAACACCCATAAACTACCTATGCACCCCTAAACCGAGGTACCCCCACATCGCCGCCACTATAATTACGTTTTTTAACCCCTAATCTGCCGACCGCACACCGCCGCAACCTACATTATCCCTATGTACCCCAAATCTGCTGCCCCTAACATCGCCAACACCTAAATAATATTTATTAACCCCTAATCTGCCCCCCCAACGTCGCCGCTACCTACCTACACTTATTAACCCCTAATCTGCCGACCCGACCTCGCCGCCACTATAATAAATGTATTAACCCCTAAACCGCCTCACTCCCGCCTCAAAAATCCTATAACAAATAGTATTAACCCCTAATCTGCCCTCCCTAACATCGCCGACACCTAACTTCAAGTATTAACCCCTAATCTGCCGACCGGACCTCGCCGCTACTCTAATAAATGTATTAACCCCTAAAACTAAGTCTAACCCTAACCCTAACACCCCCCTAAGTTAAATATAATTTAAATCTAACGAAATAAAATAAATCTTATTAAATAAATTAATCCAATTTAAAGCTAAATACTTACCTGTAAAATAAACCCTAATATAGCTACACTATAACGATTCTATAACTACTTATACAGGCTACTAGCCTTACGTCTACCATATAGAGAATATGTGAAGTCCAGAAGTTATTATTTTTTTACTAGCAATAATTTGATTGCTAGTATGTGTATGTATATAGCGTTATTTTATTGTTTTTAATTAACCCCTAATTAAGATGGTAAAGTAGATTTCATATTAGGGGCATACATCATTAGAATTGGGTCCATGGTTGTAGTTATACACTAATTTCGCATTATATGCTACACTATGTGATGCAGGATTGCTCCTATCATGAATAACAAGCTGGAATAGGGTAGAAACTAATGGTGACTTTATAAGGAGTATGATATCATTAATGAATGGTAACGGAACTAATGTAATATGTTTGGTTGCCATGGTTACTGATACATGCCTCTAGCACAACATTTCTAGATGGTAATTATGTTAAGTTAATTGAGTAAGCACATATCACAAGGGGTGTATATGTAATAATGACATAATTATGTGATGACAATTTTATTTAATCTTATGTAAGTTTCGGTATATACTGTGTAAACAGAATGCCACCGGATGCTTGAGGCTGTTGGTATGACAACCGAGACACATTTATATTGCACTACTATAATGTAAATCACTATAGAGACCATTTGTTAAATTTGGTGCATCACAATAGATACGCTATTTGTAATAATATTTATTTTTCTTGATGACACTTTATTTTTGCATATTACAATTGAGATGGGGTAGCACGGCGAAACCAGAAGTGACGTAATTGTCCTTCCGGCAGCACGAGCGAATGGAACGCATGTTTGCGTTCCAGTTAGTCACTTTGGCGCCACTTGGATTGTACACAGGTTGGAGTGTGTTTGATTACAATTATGTTTTGTTTGCCTATATAATGTTTGATGTTTTCACTTATTTTCATGCTGATGAAGGGTAGTGTATACCCGAAAACGTTCCAATAAAAATAACCTTCTTATTCCTTTACAAGACCTGAGTGTGCATTTGTTTGAGTGGCTATTTACAGATATCTTTGCACCCAGGCAGTTGACACTGGTGGGCTAAACTGTTGAAAGGAGTTTGTATATATATATATATATATATATATATTGTATTTTTATGAAAATTTGACTTGAATGTTTTGGCTTATAAATATGAAGCCAATCACCATTTTCAGAATATGCTCTCAGAAAGGTATGCCACCATGCCCTAGAATTATCCACCCCATTACTATTTATAAGAATTCCTGTGTGAAGTTTCCCACTTACACCTAGATTTAGAGTTTTACGTTAGCCGTCCAAACCAGCGTTAAGGGGTCCTAACGCTGGTTTTGGCCGCCCGCTGGTATTTGGAGTCAGTCAGGAAAGGGTCTAACGCTCACTTTCCAGCCGCGACTTTTCCATACCGCAGATCCCCTTACGTCAATTGCGTATCCTATCTTTTCAATGGGATCTTCCTAACGCCGGTATTTTGAGTCTTGGCTGAAGTGAGCGTTAGAACTCTACTGACAAGACTCCAGCCGCAGAAAAAAGTCAGGAGTTAAGAGTTTTATGGGCTAACACTGGTTCATAAAGCTCTTAACTACTGTGCTCTAAAGTACACTAACACCCATAAACTACCTATGCACCCCTAAACCGAGGTACCCCCACATCGCCGCCACTATAATTAAGTTTTTTAACCCCTAATCTGCCGACCGCACACCGCCGCAACCTACATTATCCCTATGTACCCCAAATCTGCTGCCCCTAACATCGCCAACACCTAAATAATATTTATTAACCCCTAATCTGCCCCCCCAACGTCGCCGCTACCTACCTACACTTATTAACCCCTAATCTGCCAACCCGACCTCGCCGCCACTATAATAAATGTATTAACCCCTAAACCGCCTCACTCCCGCCTCAAAAACCCTATAACAAATAGTATTAACCCCTAATCTGCCCTCCCTAACATCGCCGACAGCTAACTTCAAGTATTAACCCCTAATCTGCCGACCGGACCTCGCCGCTACTCTAATAAATGTATTAACCCCTAAAACTAAGTCTAACCCTAACCCTAACACCCCCCTAAGTTAAATATAATTTAAATCTAACGAAATAAAATAAATCTTATTAAATAAATTAATCCTATTTAAAGCTAAATACTTACCTGTAAAATAAACCCTAATATAGCTACACTATAACGAATAATTATATTGTAGCTATTTTAAGATTTATATTTATTTTACAGGCAACTTTGTATTTATTTTAACTAGGTACAATAGTTATTAAATATTTATTAACTATTTAATAGCTACCTAGTTAAAATAATTACAAAATTAGTTGTAAAATAAATCCTAACCGGGGGAACTTCCGGGCAGCAGCCATGTTTGGTCGCACTTCTGCATGCTGCTCCAGCCTTTTAGAAAAACTTCTATAATATCACCTTTTAATGGCGACATCTATACAAACGCTATATAGATCTGAAGTCAAATACTAATAGAGCATCGAATGTGATACCTATTGATGAAATCGCTGTTGGCATCAGCGCCCGGAGCTACTTGGAGGTTTCGGCCTCCTTCATACCCCCCGGCAGGGAACACTTCTACCCTGTCGTTACGCGGCACAATATATGTGCTGAATCACAATCAGGTAGTAACTATTAACTCTGTGGCACCCTTTGCCATGCAGCACATCCAGGAAGCTATCTTTGTGCTCCTAGAGGAGTATTTTCTTAAGCTGCATCACATAGTGGATCGGTGTTTTGGCCTTAGTGAACTTACTACCCACCCTACCATGGCTGCGGAGGAGGTCGGGGGAGACCTGCGGTCTCAGCCTCATGTGGAGACTGATTGCTACCGACAGTTCATGGAGCCGGATCCTCAGGAGGGGGAGATGCCTAGAGCGCTCATTGACGAAGACATCTGCAGTGAGCTGGGGCTGGGAGGCACCAGTATCTCGGCCCGCACCATGGATGCCTACAAAGCCGAGAGCCATATTGGCTTCTTAAGACTACCAGAGAAGGAGCAGTACAGCTTAATCCCTTTCTATCTGCCAAAAAGCGAGGAGCCAGCAGCAAGCCTTGCAGTGATCGGTGGAGAGATCTACATTACAGTACAGAATCACTGTTATTTTTTGGCTAAGGGGCAAAGCGCCAACAGAACCAGGCTACTAAAACGTTCCGGCATTGGTTGATGAATACAACTCATGTGCACAACCGAGATGTGGTGGTCCATAAAAGAGTAGTGTTTTACTACATCTGGTGTTGCTTACAGATGAACGCTGGAACTGCTCCTGTTTATCCACCTCAAACTTTTTACCCCATAACTGGTCCAAGCTTCACATGCAAGAACTCTAATGGTGGGTCCTGAGCCGGAGTATTGAGGGATTGTAATGGTTTGGATACTACAACGAATATATGACTCTAGGTTTGATCAGTTTTTATAGCGAGGGCTATTTTAGTATTTCTACATTTCCCCCCCTCTGCATTTATTAGCAGTTTATTTGGTGTACTGCCTTGCTTATTCACAATGTTTATGCATCTTGTTTGATAATCTTAATGTTATTTGAAAAGCTAAATATTGCTCTATACTCATCAACCACAGAGAACTATTGTTACATATTGTCTGGATATTTGGGAAAGATGTGCTACGCAGGGTTATACATACATATTCTGTTTATTTGCTTTGTTTGGTCACTACATCAAATATTTCATTCTAGGTTGGGTCGGTTTCTGTGAATTAGTTTTTCTCTGTACCTATGCGTGTCGCCCCCCTCCCCCCTCTGTATATAATAACAGTTTATTTGGTCTACTGTCCTTCATGTTCATGATGTTTGTGCAGCTTGTATGCTAATTTTACCTTTTTTCTCAAAGGCTAGATATTGTTCTATACACATAAACCACAGGGAGCAGCTATTTAATATTGCCTAGATGTGTGAATGGGGAACGATGTATTGTGCAGGGCTATACATACATGTTCTGGCTATCTATTTACCATAGTGTGCAGGGCTTGTACTTAATCGCAATACTGGAGACCAGAGTAAATAATTTGCTAGGTAGGCTAAAGGTCTGCATATCAACTTTTCGATACTACTATAGAGATGAGACATGAGGAAGACAATACCCTTATATTCATGCCCTTTCTGTGACACCAGAGGCTTCTCAAAATAATTTTTTTTGTATATACATGTTAATGGACCTCTTATTGTGGAGGTAGCTCTCCTAACTCTGCGGCCATTTTAGGTCTGTCATCTTTTTTCGTATGACTAATTTCCCCAACGCTGAACTGTCAGCAGCCGGGACAGTAAAGGCATATACATCATTTCTACTGCATAGATCATAGGGGATTAACATGACTTCTTTAGATAACTGACATCGTGTTCCAATAGACCTATGGCCGCAGGATTGAATTGAACTTTATAAAGTCCTTCAATATGGCGTATAGACGCTATAGAACAGCTCACTTATGTATGGCCCCCATTTAATAACGCCGCAGCTCGTCTCCCAGTAGACCTAACTTTTGATATTTTGATAATTCTGTCCCTGTGGTTGAAAAATCTTTCTTGAGTTTATTTCCTATTTATGGGCTATACTTTCATTATGGTAGTACCACTACTTTACTTATGCTCATGGGTGTTCTACAGAGACCCTTGATATTATAACAGCTTGATACTTATAGTAAGTTACCTGATTGCTTAGCAGTATAAAGTATAAAATCTGAGGTAATCACAGCGGGATCCAAAAGCGGTCCCATTATTATATTATACCTTCCCTTTTTTTCAGATATGCCTTTCCATGTAAGGTCCATGAGTGGCCTTTTGAGTTTGATAGGGAAGGTTAACTTCTATATAGGCATTGTATATTAAAGGGACACTGTACCCAAATTTTTTCTTTTGTAATTCAGAAAGAGCATGCAATTTTAAGCAACTTTCTAATTTACTCCTAATTTTTCTTCGTTCTCTTGCTATCATTATTTGAAAAAGAAGGCATCTAAGCTTTTTTTTTTGTTTCAGTACTCTGGACAGCACTTTTTTATTGGTGGATGAATTTATCCACCAATCAGCAAGGACAACCCAGGTTGTTCACCAAAAATGGGCCGGCATCTAAACTTACATTCTTGCATTTCAAATAAAGATACCAAGAGAATGAAGAAAATGTGATAATAGGAGTAAATGAGAAAGTTGCTTAAAATTTCATGCTCAATCTGAATCACGAAAGAATTTTTTTGGGTACAGTGTCCCTTTAATATGACATGGAATGTTACCACTTATTGTACTACAATGTTCATTGTTTGTTTGTGATGCTTGTTTGACTATCCTTAGTACCTCAATAAAAACTATTCAAAAAATAAATAAATAAATAAATAAATAAATAAATCCTAACCTAAGTTACAATTAAACCTAACACTACACTATCAATAAATTAATTAACTAAACTACCTACAATTATCTACAATTAAATCAACTAAACTAAATTACAAAAAAAACAAACACTAAATTACAAAAAATAAAAAAAGATTACAAGAATTTTAAACTAATTACACCTACTCTAAGCCCCCTAAAAAAATAACAAAGCCCCCCAAAATAAAAAAATGCCCTAGCCTATTCTAAAATAAAAAGTTAACAGCTCTTTTACCTTACCAGCCCTTAAAAGGGCCTTTTGCGGGGCATGCCCCAAAGTCATCAGCTCTTTTGCATTTAAAAAAAACATACAATACCCCCCCAACATTACAACCCACCACCCACATACCCCTAATCTAACCCACCCAAACCCCCCTTAAAAAACCTAACACTAAGCCCCTGAAGATCTCCCTACCTTATCTTCACCACGCTGGGTATCACGATCCGTCCAGAAGAGGGTCCGAAGTCTTCATCCTATCTGGCAAGAAGAGGTCCTCCAGAGGGTCCGAAGTCTTCATCCTATCCGGCAAGAAGAGGACATCCGGACCAGTAGACATGTTCATCCAGGCGGCGTCTTCTATCTTCATCCATCCGTCGCGGAGTGGGACCATCTTGAAGCAGCCGACGCGGATCCATCCTCTTCTTCCGGCGACTCCCGACGAATGAAGGTTCCTTTAAGTGACGTCATCCAAGATGGTGTCCCTCGAATTCCGATTGGCTGATAGGATTCTATCAGCCAATCGGAATTAAGGTAGGAAAAATCTGATTGGCTGATTGAATCAGCCAATCAGATTCAAGTTCAATCCGATTGGCTGATCCAATCAGCCAATCAGATTGAGCTTGCATTCTATTGGCTGATCGGAACAATCAATAGAATGCGAGCTCAATCAGCCAATCAGATTGAGCTCGCATTCTATTGGCTGATCAGAACAGCCAATAGAATGCAAGCTCAATCTGATTGGCTGATTGGATCAGCCAATCGAATTGAACTTGAATCTGATTGGCTGATTCAACCAACCAATCAGATTTTTCCTACCTTAATTCCAATTGGCTGATAGAATCCTATCAGCCAATCGGAATTCGAGGGATGCCATCTTGGATGACGTCACTTAAAGGAACATTCATTCATCGGGAGTCGCCGGAAGAAGAGGATGGATCTGCGTCGGCTGCTTCAAGATGGTCCCGCTCCACGCCGGATGGATGAAGATAGAAGACGCCGCCTGGATGAACATGTCTACTGGTCCGGATGTCCTCTTCTTGCTGGATAGGATGAAGACTTCGGACCCTCTGGAGGACCTCTTCTTGCCGGATAGGATGAAGAAATTTAATTTAGCTAGGTAGCTATTAAATAGTAAATCACTATTTAATAGCTATTGTACCTAGTTAAAATAAATACAAAGTTGCCTGTAAAATAAATATAAATCCTAAAATAGCTACAATATAATTATTAGTTATATTGTAGCTATATTAGGGTTTATTTTACAGGTAAGTATTTAGCTTTAAATAGGATTAATTTATTTAATAAGATTTATTTTATTTCGTTAGATTTAAATTATATTTAATTTAGGGGGGTGTTAGTGTTAGGGTTAGACTTAGCTTTAGGGGTTAATACATTTATTAGAGTAGCAGCGAGGTCCGGTCGGCAGATTAGGGGTTAATAAGTGTAGGTAGGTAGCGGCGACGTTAGGGGCGGCAGATTAGGGGTTAATAAATATAATATAGGGGTCGGCGATGTTAGGGGCAGCAGTTTAGGGGTACATAGCTATAATGTAGGTTGCGGCGGTGTACGAAGCGGTAGATTAGGGGTTAATAATATAATGCAGGGGTCAGCGATAGCGGGGGCGGCAGATTAGGGGTTAATAAGTGTAAGGTTAGGGGTGTTTAGACTCGGGGTACATGTTAGGGTGTTAGGTGCAGACTTAGGAAGTGTTTCCCCATAGGAAACAATGGGGCTGCATTAGGAGCTGAACGCTGCTTTTTTGCAGGTGTTAGGTTTTTTTTCAGCTCAAACTGCCCCATTGTTTCCTATGGGGGAATCATGCATGAGCACGTTTTTGAAGCTGGCCGCGTCCGTAAGCAACGCTGGTATTGAGAGTTGAAGTGGCGGTAAATTATGCTCTACGCTCCCTTTTTGGAGCCTAACGCAGCCCTTCAGAGAACTCTAAATACCAGCGTTGATCCAAAGGTGCTGGGGGAAAAAAACACGCGTAGCTGACGCACCCCTTTGGCCCCAAAACTCTAAATCTAGCGGTTAGATTTTTATAAGACTTTCAAACATGAACTTATTCTAATTTATTTCAAACTTTTCAAAGAAAGTAAAAATCCTTTTGTAAGAAAATAACAAAAGTGATGTAGAGTTGATACCTTTGATAGCTAACTAATAGCGGAAACAAAGTTTTCAAATGCAACTGTTGAATTGAGGTAATACAGGGGCGTATTTTGGCCTAGGCAAACAAGGCACTTGCCTAGGGCAGCAGATTGGGAGGGGCAGCATTTTTCTGTGGCTATATAGCTTACAGTTATTTTAGAAGTATTATACAGGTATATAATGAGAGCTTTTGACCAAAAGAGCTTACATTCTAAGGCGTCTAATAAGAGACTGCTCATGGAATTTACAGTTTAGAGATAGCTTAGAACCTTTCTTTTATTCACCTAGCTATTGCCTTTAGTTCTGTTGACTTTCAGAACTTAGTATTATGTTTGGTGAAGTATTGTTTCAAGAAATCTGTGTTTAGGTTCTTTTATGTATATTGTAAAAATAAATAGATGTTTGTGTGTGTTTATGTGCATTTGTGTGTGTGTATAACTCTGTCTGTGACTGTGTGTGTGAACATTTATTTTGGAAATGCCATAAAAAACACATTATTCCCTGACCAAAAAGTATTATTACCAAAAAAGGTATAAAACCTAAAGCATGAATGAAGTAACTGATAATAATACAATTTTGTGTCACCCCTTCCTGCTCTTTATCTTGTCACATGATATGCTATATTCCGGCTGGGAAAGGAAGTGCCAGTAGTGATTTGTGCACAACATGCTTTTTGTAAAAATTCCTGCCAGAAAAAAAAGACTTAATTGCACATGATTCTTTTTTTTTCAAATTAAGACTGTTCCTTATTATAAGGCATGTTTTTTTCATACTCTGGTATTGTTTTTATCATTGGGTACATTAATCTAAGTGCATTTTTGTGCTGTAAGTGATTTTAGTTTAAAACATTTTGACCTAGATTAAGAGAAACACAATCATAACCATGATAAGCGCAAAGGCAATCATGAGGTATTTTTACTGCAAAAACCTGTATTACAAGACTGGAATGAAAAAAAATATTGGTACCTCGCAACTATAGCTAATTCTATACTTTCTATGATGAGCACAAAGTGGAAGCTCATGTTCAAATTACAAGTTAATTGTTATTCCTTTTACTTGAGTGATAATAACATTAACACTAAAATATTAACCACAGTGAAAAGCTCTGGTAAAGTCATTGGAGCCAAATTATTGATGCACCTGTTTCCGCGCAATCCTTCAGGCTAGCCGGAAACAGCAGTTATGAAGCAGCGGTCTAAAGACCACTGCTCCATAACTTGTCCACCTCTTCGGAGGCTGTGGACATCAATCCACCCGATCCTATACGATCGGTTAATTGACACCCCCTGCTAGCGGCCGGATGGCCGTGAATCTGCAGGGGGCATCATTGCACAAGCAGTTCACAAGAACTGCTTGTGCAATGATAAATGCCGACAAGGTATGATTTATCAATGTGAGGCGGACACATATCCGGACTTTAATGAATCGGTCTTATTGGGAGCTGCACTGTTCCTCCTTAGGGATGTCTTTATATGCTGACTGTGGTCCTCACTTCTTAATTGCACCAAAAAAAATATTTCCTCTCGATCCCTCAAGGAAAGGAACCAAATCTAGTGTAACACCATAAATACTCAGGGTTGAACCAAATTGAATGTACTCACAAAATTAGGTTGAAATCAAATCATTTTATTCTTTTGTAAACATTGATAAAAACAGCAGCATAATACAGTCAAATAAGATTTTTTTATTATTAAAAATCTCTACGTGTTTTGTGTGGTTCTATCGCCTTTTCAAGAGCATATAAAAAAATACCAAAAGTGCTGTAATAACACTGAGCACAGAAATATGTATATATAGTCAGAAACCCCTCCTACCAATCATCAGTAACACCTGTGAGATCTGGGGTGTGTGAGGATTGTTTATATCAGGTTGTCCTTATCATTTATTGTGATGGAACTTCCATCAAATATAACAAACAGTTTACAAATAAAATATAAATAATTAACAATTTGAAAATATATTTTATCTCAATAAACGATTTACAATATAAATGTTCCTTTGTAAATAAAGATAATATGTCAAGCAGTTATGCCGCAAATAATTAAAAATTCAAAGTCCCACTTGAATAAGAGGTCACAAGACCCAACAGAGGCTATGGCAGAGAAAATGACAGTCTAATGATAGTCCATAAGGAAAGTGCAAAGGTCAGCTCTTCTTAAAATAATGACAACTTCCACAGAACTGTAATAAAGAAAAGAAGGTGTGCCAATGGCACAACATTATTTAGTTTCTACATCCCCTCTTAAAACCACCTTCGCCATAGAAGAATACTCACAAGATGGGAGCACTTATCTCAAAGTGCAAGATAAAGCGGTCTGAGAGAATTTGGATCTTTCCATCTAGCTCTTCACAGATCACCGGTATTTAGATTATATCACAGTTTGCATTAGTATGCAGTGTCAAATACAATAGGACGCAAATGATCCAAAAAAACACTGGGATTAAACACCTCATTCTAAAAATATGCAATTAAAAACAAAACATTTCACAGTATAATGCTACTGCTTCCTCAAGCAGGATATGCTTCAGTTAAAAGTGCAAGATAAAGCGGTCTGAGAGAATTTGGATCTTTCCATCTAGCTCTTCACAGATCACCGGTATTTAGATTATATCACAGTTTGCATTAGTATGCAGTGTCAAATACAATAAGACGCAAATGATCCAAAAAAACACTGGGATTAAACCCCTCGTTCTAAAAATATGCAATTAAAAACAATACATTTCACAGAATAATGCTACTGCTTTCTCAAGCAGGATATGCTTCAGTTAAAACCTTTAAAAATCCTTCAAATTTGTATACTGTCAACAACAAAGGACCTAATATTGAAGTATTGGGTAAATTAATAATGTGAGATTTTGACTAACAAGTTTTTGGTAATTTACAAAAACTAAATATAATTTTTTAAGATTTTGAAAAAGTTAAATGAAAAGGGAAGATATTATCATTAAAGAAGTTGATAAGTGGGGAGGGGTAGTTGTGTTGAGTAGATAATATTATTTAAAATAATCTAACTGAATTTTAGTTGATAAACAAACTTATAAAGTTCTCAAGAAGAACCCTAAGAAGGATTTCTTTAAAAAAAACTTGAAACATTGTTAATGCAAGTTAAAATAATGAAATCATATACTCAGTCCCTTGCAGATATGATCTCTAATTTGGAATTCAAAATGGTGGACCTAAAGGACAGGTCACACTGTAATAATATCAGGATCCAAGGTATCCCTGAGGAAATAGAATCTACAGAATTGCCTGGCTTCTTGATGGGCCTATTTAAAGAACTCCTTGGAACATTGCAAGACAAAGAATCTCTTATAGATAGAGCTCACCAAGCTCTACGCCCCAGAAACGCTACAACAGGTACTCCCAGAGATGTGATAATTAGGCTACATTATTACACCTTTAAGGAAAAAAATACTTAGAGCCTCATTTTTCAATAAGAATCTGAAAGACCCCTATCAGACTGTACTAATCTTTCTGGATCTTTCTCCCCACACACTAGCAAAGAGACAAAATACGCAATGTCTCCAAAAACACAATATCAAATACTGGTAGGACTTTCCTGTTAAATTATTTTTTAAATTTGAAGAGTGCTCCTATATTATCTTCGACCTTGAACAGGACATTAAAATCTTTTTTTCGCTGGGCCTTCACTCAGTACCCAGACACAATAATGACCCAACAGTTAATACTGATAACTTGAAAGCCACAGCTCCTGAATGTCAACCACTACCAAAACAACCAAACCAACAATCCAAGCAGAAAGAACTTGCAGCCCACAACAATGACACTTAAGAACAGGTTTACTCTCCTGCACTGGACTTAGGGCATAACCGTCCATGAGGAAGTTTCATGACCCTGGCCTGCACCTTAACAGGACACCTGAACCTACCCTGGAAAATATACCCTCCTACTAAACTATCTGAACCAATAAATCTACTGACTTCTCTTAGAAGTTCTCAGTTGTTCACATTTTTATAATGTTCAGCTTTATTTTAGTTATATATCCAACCTTGAACCAGGCTTGATGAGGACAATTTACTTTTCACATATACCTCTATCTATGGACTCCAAGCCACAAGCTGGACACCAAGCATCTTTTTTACAAATCTTCAATTGTTACTAAAGTGTTGCAGTTCTAAAGTTTTAATGTTATATTAACTTCATACTCAACCCTGAGTTGCCTACTTATACTTTGGATACATATGCCTTAAGTAACAGTGATCTCGTGTTTTATTCTACATTTAATAATTTCATATTTTAACACTACACGAGATTTCCCCCCATAAAATACTTCATCATCACATTCAAACTGTATGTACTCAACATCTATAACCTCACATTAGATAGCACACTCATTTTACAAAAGACTCAGACCCTAACATCGACAAACATAAGCAACATATATATTGCAGGCATTTCTTCTCTAGCAAAATTGCAACTTTAACTTTAGAATCAGCCTATACAGATTTACTAATATTCAGATCACTCAAGTACTAAACTCATATCTACCTTACCTATATCGATAAGCACATTTACTATATGATATAGATAATTAAAATTCACTTTACTCACAGGGTTCTGTTACATTTTAACTAACAGGTATTATGTTTTCTTGCTAGCTATAAGGTTCTGTGCATAATATTTTTAATATGATTATTTTCAAGCTTTATGGAGTGTTTTTCTTTCCTTTCCTTTTTTGTTTTCTTTTTCTTTTGTGATATACTTTGATTCATGCTACTATTAATCATACCACTCCTCTCAATTTGGTTAACCCTTATCTCTATGAAAAATATTGCCTCTCCTTGAACTTAGTGCTCTCATACACACTAACTCTAATTCCGTTCTCATTACATGCCTAAAAAGTTACTTCCTAGTAAAGATACCCCGGCACCCCCTCCCCATGACTTAGTTAAACTCTACTTACCGCCTAAGAGATCTTGTTTCTTATCCCTGCTACCCATATAAACCCCCTAATACTGCCTATTTATTAGCAGCACATAAAACTTGAACTACCTTATTAAGTTATATCTTGTGCACTCTCATATATTTATTATATTTTATCTTTCTCATAAGCCTTAACTCCCCATAAACCCTTAAAACCTACAAGTAGCTTTTAATGAATACCCCCCTCTAGTTAAGGATACCTGTCAGCTACTCTTTTTACTACTAGTCCACATATGGACGGATATCTCATATAAATAGAGGCATTCTGACCCAGACTCTATTAATTTAACTTCAGAGAAACCCTCCTTTTTTTCTTTTTTTTCCCTCTAATGTGGCGTTCTTACAGGAAAATCATTGGATATCCCAGACAGATAACCCCCATATTTATAATAAAATTCCCAGTAGTTATAGAAGCCTCTTATGAGACCAAATACAGGGGAGTAGCTATTCTTATTACTGCCAACATCAAATATGAATCCATATACATTGTATCTGATCCTCAAGCGCGCTTCATTATTCTTATCTGCAAATTAGATGACAAGTAAGTCACTTTAGTGAATGCATATGCACCAAATACTAAGCAAATTAAGTTTCTTGAGAGACTCCTGGAATCAGTGTCCGCGGTAAAACAAGGTGAACTAATTTTAGGAGGTCACTTAAATTTAATCTGGGATCCAGATATGGATAGACTTGGCCCTAGGATATCCACTTTAGAAAGATCTACTCATTCTCTATCTGTAGCCTTTCAAAAGCTTTTTCACCAATATGACCAATGCGATATCTGGAGAGCTCTTCACCCCTCAGACAAAGAGTTCACATTTTACTCCCATCCTCGCAAATCCTATACCCGAATTGACTATTTTTTCATAAGCTCTCATGCATTAGATCACATCTCCTATAGTAAAATATCCCCTGTCTCCTGGACCATGATTCTCTTCAAATTTCTATAGGTCTAGGTCCATACTTGAACATTCCATTACCACCTATTTGGCGCCTTAGAGACTGGCTTATCACTAATCCTATCCGAAAATTAGAAACCCAAGAAATCATTTCGGAATATCTAAGATTTAACGATACCTCACAGATCTCGATAGAGATACTTTGGGCCTCTTTAAAAGCCCTCCATAGAGGTCATTTCATTAGAATGGCAGCCAAAACTCATACAATGCAAGGTGCGTCTCTCGTAACCTTAACATGCCAACTTGGACACTTAAAAGAACAAACTGATACTGCTTATTGTACCATCCTGAGTAACAAAATCTCTGAGGTCTCACAACAGATTAAACATTATAATTTCAAAAAACTCATGTTAATCTGGAGAGACTCAAACAGATATATTACTATAAAAGTAATAAAACCACTTTCTTACTAGCCATAAAACACTGTACAGCACAATCTAAGATTTCTTCCATCAGAAAACACAATGATTTAATTACCTCCTCTAGAGAGATATGTGATACATTTAGATCATATTACCACGCCCTTTATAACTTAGACCAAAATACTGCCATACATATATCCTCTATGACTGAAGTCCGTTCGTTTTAAAACTCTCTTCAATTACCTCAACTCTCAGAGGAAAACTGTCAATTCCTTACTACCCCTATTACCATATTAGAAGTTCAGTTGTACATTAAAGACCTTAAATTTGGTAAATCCCCAGGTCCTGATGGCTACACGGGTCTCTTCTACAAAACATTTCAGCCTCTGGTCTCACCCATTCTTTGTAGAATGTTCAATGAAATAATGGGCAAGGGTTCTTTCAGTAAAGAATTTTTAGAAGCATCAATAACAACTATTCTAAAACCAGGGAAAGACCCTAAAGAATGTAGCAGCTACCGTCCTGTTTCTCTCATTAACCTAGATACCAAACTATACACCAAAATCATAGCAAATAGACAATCTAAAATAATTCCTCTATTAGTCCACCTTGATCAAGTGGGCTTTATTCCGTTGAGAGAAGGACCTGTAGCCACTAGGCACATATTTAGCATTCTCACTAAAGCCGAGAGAGAGTATCTCTCCTTGTTCTGTCTTTAGACGCTGAGAAAGCCTTTGACCGAGTAAGGTGGGATTACCTATGGGAGACTATTAAAGCATTTCATTTACCAAAGGCGCTTATTGTAGCTGTTCAGGCCTTATACTCTTGCCCCTCGGCAAAGATAAGAGGAGTAGGTTTTCAGTCCAAGTCCCTAGAAATTATGAATGGTACCAGACAGGGCTGTCCCTTATCGCCAATATTATTTGCACTAGCTATAGAATCCCTAGCACAGGCTATTAGATTAAATCCTGAGATTACTGGCTACCATATACAAAAATCACAACATAAAATATCTCTATACGCGGATGATGTCACCCTTCTCCTAACCTCTCCGTCCATTTCTCTCCCGGCCATCTTTAAATTGCTCTTATACTTTGGCTCCCTAAGTCACTATAAAATATAAATCTAACTAAAACTGAAGCTCTTCATGTCAATATTCCCACTAACAAACTTTCCCAACTAAAGAAAACATATAACTTCCAGTGGTCTGAGCAACTATTAAACTTCTAGGGATTCATATTAGTGCAGACATTTCATTGATCATATCTAGGAACTTCTCAGAGAGACTATCAAAGTTTAGAAAACTTCTTGAAGCATGGGATTTTAGAGAGGTGTCATAGACAGGGAGGATTGCTGCCATTAAAATGTCCCTTCCCAAACTGACCTACTTATTTCCATGTATTCCATTTAACATACCAAGACCGATCCTTAATAAATTACAAGGCATGATCTCTACCTATATTTGGAGAGGTAAAAAACCTAAACATCTCAACAGACTATTCAAAGACCAGTCTCTAAGGGTGCCCTAGCTTCACCCAAGATTATCCTATATTATAACGCTGCCTGCCTCTCTCATCTAATGAGTTGGAACTGTGCAGATCCCTCTTTGCGCTGGCGTGAAATTGAGAGATCGTCTCTACTAAGAGGACTTGAACTAACCGACCTCCCTTGGATACCTACTCACTTTAAAAAAGACTTAAGATTGACTACCCCATAATTTTAGACATACTACAATTCTGGGATCAGATTAGGCATGCCAGTGAGATCTCTCCCCATCTTTCCCCTGTTCAGACAGTAGCAAGCTCTATTCATTGCCTCCCAGGTTCACACACTTTACTATGGCAAAAAATAATAGCCCTCTATGTCTCTGACTTTTATGAGCAGAAGAAATTGATGTCACATCCCAGACTATGTACTAATTTTCAACTACCACCTAGCCTCAGTTTTAAAGCTTTTAATTTCTCCTCCCTTCTGAGATCATGGGGATTCCCAAACAGAAACCTTAGAGATCCCACACCCTGGGAACAAAAATGGTCCCAAGCACAAAGATTTAAAGGGTCCCTCTCTTATCATTATAGTCTATTCCTAGATCCACAAAGCTCCTATAAAATTCCCCAGTACTGTGAGTGGGAGAGAGACTTGAATTTTGCCGCTGACACCGACTCTTGGTACAGAGGGATAGCATTTACTAAAAAGCATCTACACTGCGCTACTCTCTGGGAATTACAATATAAAATTCTGGTTATATGGCACTTGGTGCTCTCTATCTTACATAAGATCTTTAGTATCCCCTCCCCCATGTGCTAGAGAGAATGTGGTAAGATCGGAACCCTCTCACACATATGGTGGTCCTGACCTAAGCTCAGCCCTCTCTGGACACGGCTCTTCGCTATCTTCACCCAACTTAACATTAGAATTTCCTTCAGCCCCAAAACATGTTTACTTCATTTAGATCTAACTAAATTATCACCAGCTTATAAAGCTCTCATTATTTATTTACTAATGTCCACAGAACTAGAAATTGCCAGAGCTTGGAAAAGCAAACACCCCCCCATCCATCTCACAAGTAATCTCCCCAATAAAATATATCAAACAAATAGAATCTTATTCCCACTCAACGCTAGATAAAATGGATTTACATATAGAAACTTGGCTACCATGGACAGAATTATATCCCGATTGAAAACTAGACTTGTTCAGACAGAGAACCACCCTTTTTTTCTCTTCCCCCCACCTCTGAAGTTCTTTATACTGCCTTATAACATGCCTCTGTCTTATCATTTCTCCTAAAGCTACCCACATATTCATCCAATGAGAATAGTATACTATACGGTATAAAAATTAGATAATGAGGACTAATTTCCCAACCATAGGGCTCCATGTACTAAGCTGTCTGCGAGGTCTTCGTGACTATTTTCGTCTAAATTTCTGCGTGCGGATCAATAACCGTATGTACTATCCCACGAATCCATTGAAAACCTTATATTAAAAAACGGCGAGCGAACTTGCCCGCAAATCTTGAATTCTCGTCTTTTTTGTAGCTAGAAAATACTCGCTCAACATAAATCTCGCACAAAACAGGAATTACTAAACTATCTATTTCTACGCTCGTGAAATTCTCCGCACCTACCTCGTTAAAAATCCCTCGCCAGCTAATAGGTGGCGAGCACCATAATAAACAATAGGGTCTATCAGATCAACGCCTACAACTGATTTAAAAGAGGTGTACAATTGAATGGTTACTCACTTTTGATCCTGTTAGCCATATGGAGACACTTCTTCAACTTTATATTGTTCGTCTGATGCAAATGAGGGGTAGAAGGCAAATTCGTCAACCTGATGCCCCAAATCCGGTTCGAAGAAGGCGATTACGAGTACAGCGGGTATTCCTTCCTCGGGTTCCTTTAGATGCCCTTTCCGATCGAGAGGTTATTCAAAGGTTCCGTCTGGATCGACATTCAATATTGTCTTTATATTCTCAAATAGCACATTTTCTAGAGCCTGTGACGGCTCGTTCAAGGGCCATTCCCGGAATACTAAAGTTTCTTGCTGCCTTGCACTTTTTTGCCACCGGATCATTTCAGGCAGTGTCCAGCGTCATCATTGGTTTCAGTCAGTCTGCCTTTTCTCGTCATCTTTCCAAAGTTATCGATGCACTCATGCATATATTCCCCGAATATGTTTGTCTACCATCTACCACAGAAGAGTGGCAATCGATAAAGTCGCAATTCTACAGTGTGGCTGGAATGCCAAATGTTCTTGGGGCAATAGACTGTACCCATATTGCAGTTCGACCGCCACGGTTACGGGAGGAGATTTACCGCAACCGAAAGTCCTGCCATTCCTTGAATGTACAGATGGTTTGTGACCCCAAAATGAGAATTATCAGCGTGAGATCAAATTACCCTGGCTCCTGCCATGACGCTTATATCCTGCGGCAGACTGGACTGTACCAAAAATTCGAAAATGGGGAAATGCCAGAGGGATGGTTATTAGGTAAGCTTGAATTGAACTCAACAAAAAATTTTAAAGGTTTTCTAAAGAGCATGTAATTTTAAACGACTTTCAAATTGACTTTTTATTATTTTTATATCAATTGTTGAAAATCATATCTAGATATATGCTCAATAGCTGCCGATTGGTTGATGCACCTAGAGGCCTTGTTTGATTGGCTCACATTTGTGCATTGATATTTTTTCAACAAAGGATATATAAATAAATTCTGAAAAAAAAACACATATAATTAAATTTTTAAATTGTTACAAATTTATACTAATTTGACGCTAGCCTCAATAACTAATAAAAATTATTTTGTCTTTTTGGAATGACTTACATCAATATTTTTTTTTTTTAATTACAGGGGATGCCGGTTACCCTTGTTATGAATGGCTTCTGACACCCTATAATAACCCCCAACTCCGGAAACATATTCGTTTTAATGAAGCACACAAGAGCACAAGGGGTGTCATCGAAAGGACTTTTGGATTATTGAAAATGAGGTTCCGATGTCTGGACAGATCTGGCGGTGCAATGCAGTATTCTACAGAAAAAGTTGCAAGAATCATCTTAGTTTGCTGTGTCTTGCATAATATTGCCACCAAAAGAGGATGCCCCATTGATGACGATATTGCCATGCCTTTTAATGACTTTCCAGAAGAAATTTTCAGAGAAAACACCAATAGACGTGGCATGGCCACAAGGGATATGGTTTCTGACCAATATTTCGAAGTTTGATCTTTCTCTAACAATTTGTTCATCTTATGTAAATTGTGTTCTGCATTTTTTTTTGTTTTTTTCAAATAAAATTTGTGTGCAACATCATCATATTGTTATTTATTTGTAGCCCTTTTTCTAAACAAACCTTATTTTCATTGTTCACACCACAAAAATAAATTAAACAGATTTTTTTTTAAATGAAAATAATATAACAATTTATTTTAAGTTCAAAAGGCAACAAGGATAAGAATTATAACTATTTCTATCCTAATACAACTAATATATTTACATAACTAAAAAAGTTCAACATTTATCTATTCAAAAGGTTACATATTAGACTTACTATTCTACATTTAACCAGTGATTTTGTTACATAGTAATTGTATCAAATATAAATGAATCACAAAATTTGAGAATATATATATTGGTAGTGTTATCTGTGGTCAATGACCTAGGATATAGTGATGTACTAAAAAAAAGATTATCCCTGACGATATATTTATATCGTCATTGTTCATTCCTCATGCAAAATTTATCGTTCCAACAGAAATTTAATATATTATTGGTTATTAATGGTTAGTCGGAACAACAATATTATTCATGTTACATAGTATTAGAAAAATAAAGATTCAACAAAAAAAAATGATACATTGTAAAAATAGTCATGCGTCAATTTGATTGACAAGTATAGTTGTGACGTCAGATACTAACATGACGCTAACGGAGCCTTTCACAGCTGGAGAAATAGTCATTCTGGTATATGCAATGGAACGATATTTTCCTCATCGTATGGGAGGAGTTCGATTGGTAAAGCAGGACAGTCGTGATCATATTATATACGAAATGATAAGAAGGATGTATAGAGTATCAAAGATAAAAAGGACAAGACGTCAATGCCTAAGAAAGTACAGCGATTTGAGGCGTAGGGAAACTAATTATTACAATTCAATTAAACGACTAATAAGAAACTGTAAGTATAAATGTTTATTGTTACTTATAGTAACTTTCAATTTTAATAGTTATTGATAGTAAGTCCAATAACTGCGTCATCTTTTACCTTTCACCATTGATTGATTTTCAATAATAGTAGGAACAAGGGACAACACATTTGACTTTCAGTATTCCGTTATACCTTTTCTATCTGAACATTGAAAGAGAAAAATTATGTTCATTGTTCCTTTAGCTTTAATAGACTGTTATTTATAGTATCTTATTTTTTTATAAAGCTATTCACCTTTAAGTAAGCTATATACTTGTTGATTAAACTAGAATGTAGTGTTTAATAATCCTTTAATTAATAGAAATCTCAAAATCCAATTTTACATTGATAGTAGCATTCGATAATCGATTTAATCATATATTTTTAGTATTATTAATACAGAAAATGTTTTTTTTTAGTATATCTTCAACTTGCATATATGAAATGAAAATTAACATCTATTAATCATTACAACTATAAAAATAAAGTCAATTTTTACAAACAGATATGAAAAAATCAAAATCAAAAACTCAAAAAATTCCACGTTATTTAAGAGAAATAAGGATTGAAACGCCAAATAGTGGGATCACTTCACCACCCCTTCCTTTGACACTTATGGACATACCAATGACTCCCAAAAATAACAGAGCAGTGAAAAAAATGGCTGTCAACACTCAAAAAGGTACATAACTATAGAACAGCGTTAACAAGGTTTTATAAATTGTAAATAAAATAAATAATAATTAAAAAAAAATGATGTTTAATGATCTAATGCACATTTAGATATCCCTGGATGTTCTTATGAAGAAATTCCATCCTTTGAAAAAGAACCTAATTATTATTTTGATCTTGAGGTCGATGAGCCATGCACAAAAGATGATGATACTAATCTTGGAAGAGGTATTAGAATTTTTGTTTTTTAGGGAAGTGAAATATAGAAAAAATAATTTAATTTTAATTTTAATTTTTTATATATTTATAAAAAGGTCAACCTTTGGACAAAGCGGTACAAGTTGAAATAGAATTGGATGGCATGGTATATGCAACAAGTAATGATATTGGACAAAACATGTTTCCTCCTAAAAAAAATCTGATAGACAAAGGTATTTTATTTAGTTACCTTTGTCAAAAATAGAATAATTTTAAAAAAAATAAATTAAAAATTAAAAATGTTATTTATTTATTTTACTTTAGCCTCCGGTTCAAGCGATGCTTACACATTAGAGGAAAAAATTGTGCAGACAGAAAATGATATGGATATCATACCTCCCAAAGAAAATGAAGGTATATACAGATATCAATATATTATTTATATTTTGTTATGTGATTAATATGTGAATTTAATTTATTTTTATTTATTTTAAGGTATAGAAGTTTTTGAAGAAAAAATCGATGAAAGCACACAAACTTTTTTGGATGATAACTTCAAAATTAAATTGGCAAAAATTAGGTCTATAATGGGAATGTTGATGGAGCAAGTTGATTTTTTGTACCAGAAATATGGCATTTAGTATTTTTTTTTAAATAAATCTTTTAAAACACTTTCTATTGTTTTGAGAAAAAAAATTACAAATTTAGAAACATCCAAAAAAAAAAGGGATGATGAGTGTTTGTTATAAAAATTGAAATTTTTTTTTTATTTTTTTTTACCATTTCATAAAAAAAAAAATATATTGTAAGCAATAAAAACAAAATTTCAATGAAAAAAAATTTGTATTCATTCTTTTTTCAAAAATTTTAATAAAAAACACAAAAATTTTTTTTTAAACATATTAGTGCAACTGGAAAATATAAATATATTTTGAACAAAAATATAAAACAAATCAAAAAGTGCAACATCAAAAACAGTATAAACTCAAGTTATTAAAAAATTACAAATTTAGAAACATCCAAAAAAAAAAGGGATGATGAGTGTTTGTTATAAAAATTGAAATTTTTTTTTTTTTTTTTTTTACCATTTCATAAAAAAAAAATATATTGTAATCAATAAAAAAAAAATTTCAATGAAAAAAAATTTGTATTCATTCTTTTTTCAAAAATTTAAATAAAAAACACAAAAAATTTTTTTTAAAAATATTAGTGCAACTCGAAAATATAAATATATTTTGAACAAAAATATAAAACAAATAAAAAAGTGCAACATCAAAAACAGTATAAACTCAAGTTATTAATACAATTAATAAAGATGTCTATCACTACTGTCCTGGCCTATTTGGTTCAGAAGGACCCTGTCTTTCACGAATAATGGACAGGAGAGAATTCATTGTTTGTTCTGCGAGGCGTAATGAACGGTTTATCTGTCCGTTGTGCTCCTCGTCCATTCGCCTCTGCCAATCAAACCTCTCTCTGTCTAACTGCAATTGTCTTTCTGCTAATGATGCACTTCGGTCCAGGTGTGCGATTAAAACATTCTGTAACTCTCTATGATCCACCCTATATTGTCTAGCAAGAGAGATCATTTCATTGAGACAGACATCATCCACTTCTTCAATTTCATTGTTGCCAGGTACCACAGGTCTTTCATTAGATTGTGTTTCCGCTGGCTCTACATTTCCTTGAATTGTTTGTTCTTGTACTTCTGCTTCATCAGGGACAGGTTCATGGATCTCCATTGGTTGAGCATCCATGATATCATCCAACAAATCTGGGGTCTCACTTCCATGATCCCTGGATTGAAGTTCCTCCTCCTCAGGTCTTTCTGGTTGTACAGCAACCAGGTTTAAGATGACCTCCCTCGATGACTCCTCTGTATCTGTGAAAATTAAAAATAAAAAAATAAATATATATGAATATATTAAGATTTTAATATCTATATAAAAATATAATGTAGATATATAAATATATATATATAAAAAAATATATATATATATCTATATATATATTTTAAAAAAAATGTAAAATTTTTTTAACGATTTTAAAATATTTAGTAGCAGCTGTGAATATGTACTATGGAAAAAAGGCAGCACTCACATGTCATTTGTAACTCAAATTCAACTATTCATAACACAAAATTAAATAATCTTTTTTTTTTTTTTTTTAGAAAATTTAATGAAGCTTTTGTATTATTAAATGCTCTTTTTAATTTTAAATGACGAGTGATTGATGCCTTTTTATGATCTAAAATTCTAAATATATCTATCTATATATATAAATGTGTATATATATAGATATATTTATATATATATATATATATATATATATATGTATATATATATATATATAGATAGCAATATATATATTTTTATTTATATAAATATATATCTTTATATATCCTAAAAATAATAATATATATGAAGATGTTGATATCTTGATATTTATGTATAAGAAGAAAATTTAAAAAAAAAGGAATGTATTAATAGTACAGATTCTCACCATCAAACAACCGTGGAGAACTTCCCGTCATGTTCCGAAAAAGATGTCCAAGGTCAGCTATGATAAAAAAAAATATATATATATATTAAAATAAAATTTCTTTAGTGAAAAATCCAAAATAAAAAAATTACAATAAAGCAATGTTATCTATATGGCCTAAGTGAGCAAAAACTACCACGCTTTTAAAAGAAAAAAAAAAAAAAGGGAATTCAAGTAATTAGATTTTTTGAGAGAAAGCGAATTTCGGTTAGCTTTGACCAGTATGACCAGAGGAGAATGGAAAAAATGAAAATATATTGTTTACCTGTACCTCTACCAACACTGGTTTCAGGGGTGCTGGTACGGATATCTGGAAGTGTATCCGCTGATAAAAAGGTATGGCTAGCAGATGATGTGCTTCTTATCGTTTGCCCAATAACGACACCACCACTAGTCATCGATGTCCCAGAGGAGGTTGATGGAATGGCTGAAGCAGGGTCATCACCACCCCTAGCTGTCACGGATTGTGGTCGAGCTGTTAAGAGATAAATAAAATCAATCGTTATTCATGTTTCGATCCATAGAAGATTAATAAATAACTAATATTTAAAATTTTAAATAGTGGTTATTGAAAGGGACAGTGTAGCACACACAATAGTAACCAGGTTGAAGAATTTGAATGTAAAAATTAAATTTTTTTGTAGACACTCAAGGTTGTTTGTATTGAAACTGTTTTGTAAAGCTTGTTTCTAGTATTTAAAAAGTGTTGAGTACTTTGTTTGACATAAAACAATAGTCCTGTGTTTATGTAATCTTTCATTCTATTCATTATTCATTCTATTATATTCTTTAATTCTATTCATTCATTGTATTATGTATCAACAAGCTGTTATAAGTGTTATTTGAACTTGTCATTTAATTACCTTGTTAACAATTAACTGTAAACGAAAAAGAGTCGTCTGCTCATTTGCTAATTAAATGACAAGTTCAAAGAATACTTATAAGAGCTTGTTGATACATCATAAATTAGTTGAATGAATGAATAGAATGAATAGAATGAATAGAATGAAAGAATAATGAATAGAATGAAAGATTACATAAACACAGGACTATTGTTTTATGTGAAACCAACTATTCAAGTTTTTTTTAAATAATAGCATTTAAACACTCATTAATCCGCTTAAAAAACAATATCTTGATATTATATATACACTAATGTTGAGAGTGTGAGTGTGTATCTGCATGTGTAAGTGTATAATATTAGTGTGTGTGTATCTGCATGTATAAGTGTATATTTTTTGGTCTGTATACATGCTTGTCTAATGTATACTGTAACGTTTGTTTTTGTGAATTTGTCTACAAAAATATAGCACTGTATTTTCAAACGATCCTTGAATACAGAGCTCACATAGCAATAACAATATTGTTTGGCGCAGCTTTTGATTTGATGAATAGGGACATTAAACCACAAAAGATTTGTTCATCAGTCATAAAGAAATTAAGATTTTAAAATAGATCGAAATTTACTTCCATTAAAGGCGTCTATTAGCTAGTAAGCTGTTCTAAATATGCTTTTCATCAAAGGATATCAAGAAAATGAAGTAAATTAAAATAGAATTGTTATTTAGAAAGCAATACAAAAATAAAGCAGTAATAGGACTATAATCAAAATTGGCGCCAATAAATATTGATTTTCCAAAATATAATTAAATGTTAAATATTTTTATAAACCGACTCCACTGGAAAATTACAATATGATCATCATTCAATTTAAAAAATAGTAATTATATTAATGTTTTACATCTTCGGTCGCTATCACAATCATCTGTGATCATGAATATTACATTACATACGTTATTGGTTAAGCTATACAAAAATCTAACAGTAATCTGCATTGATGTAACGTAATCAAAATTGACGCACCAAAAAATTGATTTGAAAAAATATCTTTACAAGATAGATATTTGGATAAACCGACTCTAATGGATAATTACAATATGATCATCATTCAATTCAAATAATAGTAATTCGATAATTGTTTTACATCTTCGGTCGCTATCACAATCATCTGTGATCATGAATATTACATTACATACGTTATTGGTTAAGCTATACAAAAATCTAGCATTAATCTTCATTGATTTAACTTAATCAAAATTGACGCACCAAAAAATTGATTGGACAAAATATCTTTACAAGATACATATTTGTATAAACCAACTCTAATGGATAATTACAATATGATCAACATTCAATTTAAATTATAGTAATTCGATAAATGTTTTACCTCTTAGGTCGCTATCACAATCATCTGTGATCCCGACGATTACTTCTGGGCCTAGACGCTGCACCAGTCTCTGCTCGTAATCATTAAGATCAGCGACATAAGCTGTTCCACCTCCGGTAGCACGGGTTGAATTTTTTTCTTTTGCCAATTTGGCTTTTGCAAATCGTTTGATGTCGTTGTACCTTTTTTTAATTTGATCAACGTCCTTTTTCCCAGGTCCCTGAGCACTGACAGCATCACTTATCCGGGTCCATATACTTTTTTTACGGATACTAGACGTTTGCTTCGAACGACAACCAAATAAATAGTCATATGAGTCTAGCACCATATCGACAAGAACCAGGTTCTGCTGATGTGAGAAGTGGGGATTCTTCGATTTGGACTGTGAATCAGATCGAGAAGTAGCCATACTTAATTTATCGATAACAATAAAAGTCAGTAAAGCTTCAAGTTCTTGAAATATGCAGTCTGAAAAACTTTATTAAATAGAGCTTATATAGTGCTGCAATATGTTCCCGCGACAAAGCTGACGTTTCTGACACTTTGCAGTCACGTGGGACAAACATGACTGACAGTTTGTAAGCGATTAATAGTACATTCGCAAATAGCGAGGCGTCATATGTATGAATCATTCACCAGTGCTCGATGCGGATTTGACGCGCCTTTTTTTTTAATAGTTTTTAGTACATATGGCGGGCGGGCAACATCTCGCTAGCTGCGAGTTAGAGCGAGTCGAGCAAACACGTTGTCGGCGAAAAAATTGATGCTTTAGTACATGGAGCCCATAGGCTTCCTTTTCTCAGAATCTTTTTGAATTCAATGTAATTTCTAGATTAAGATTTACCTTTGCTTATAGTTGAACACTTATCATTATGTATATATTACAATTTTTCCTGCGTGGAAACAATGTTCCTATTGCTATTTTACTTTTTTATGTTTCTAATCTCCTCAATAAAAGAAAGATTGACAAAAAATAATGAAATCGCTAATAAAGCTGTTTGAATTTTTGCTAAAAACTAACACTTAGATTACGAGTTTTGCGGTACGGTTTTACAGCTGAAAGATTGGCCATTATGAGTTGCTTCGGTATATTCCTGTAACGCAAGCAATTTAGCCTTAACACACTCAAAAAATGACGTTTGAGTGCAGGATTTTTCATAGCGCCGTATTACAGGTTGTGTGGACCGGCTAAAATGCTTGTGTTACAGCCTATACTGACATGATCCATTCCGCAATCTGAGACCAGTAGTTATGGATTTTGTTAAACAAAAATGTTTCACAAAACTCAAATGTTACAAAGTACACTAACACCCATAAATTACCCTTTAACCCCTAAACCACCACCCTCCCACATCGCAAACACTATATTAAACCTATTAACCCCTAATCTGCCGCCCACCCACATCGCTGACATTAAAATAAAAATATTAACCCCTAAACTGCCAGCCCCCCACATCACCAACACTATATAAACCTATTAACCCCTAAACCGCTGGCCCCCCACATCGCAAAACACTAAATTAAACTATTAACCCCTAAACCTAACCCCCCAACTTTAAATTAAAAGTTACAATATACCTATCTTAAAATAAATAAAAACTTACCTGTGAAATAAAAAAAAACCTAAGATTAAACTATAAATTAACCTAACATAACTATTCTAATAAAATAAAAAAAAACTAACAATTAAAAAACTTAAATTACATGATTAAAAAACCTAACACTACGAAAAAATAAAAAAAAAAAATTACAAATTTAAAAAAACCTAATAATACGAAAAAATTACAAAAATCTAACATTAGAAAAAATAATAAACTCTAAAATTACGAAATTATCAAAAATAAAAACAATTACACCTATTCTAATAGCTCTATAAAAGTAAAAAATAGCCTCCCCCCCAAATAAAACCACCCCCTAACCTACAATAAACTACCAATAACCCTTAAAAGGGCCTTTTGTAGAACATTGCCCTAAGTTAAACAGCTCTTTTACATTAAAATATTACAAAGTCCCCCCTAAAAGTAAAAAAACCCCACCCAACCAACCCCCAAAATGAAAAAAACCTCAGTCTAAATAAAACCAAAGCTACCCATTGCCCCTAAAGGGGTATTTGTATGGGTATTGCCCTTAAAAGGGCACTCAGCTCTTTTACTGCCCTTAAAAGGGCATTCAGCTCCTTTACAGTGAACATCCCTAACCTAAAAAAAAAAAAAAAACACCCAAACAAAAAAACTAACACTAACCCCATAAAATATACTCACAGTTCCTGAAGTCCAGACATCCATCTTCATCCAGGCGGCAAAAAATCTTCATCCAGGCGGCGACATCTTCATCCATTGCGGGGCCATCTTCTTTCTTTATCCCGGTGTCACGGAAATGTGGAGGCATGGAGGATCCTCTTCATACGGTCACCGCTGCACATTGAAGTTTGAGTGAAAAGTACTCGTTTAAAAATGGGGTACCTTGCATTCCTATTGGCTGACTTTTCAAATCAGCCAATAGGATGAGAGCTACTGAAATCCTATTTTCAGTTCAAATCAGCTAATAGGATTTCAGTAGCTCTCATCCTATTGGCTGATTTAAAGATGTCAGCCAATAGGAATGCAAGGTACCCCATATTTAAATGAGTACCTTGCATTCAAGCTACAGTGTACGGCGGTGACCGTATGAAGAGGATCCTCCACGCTGGATGTCCGTGCCAGCGGCATAGAAGCTCAGTGCCTCCACAGCTCCATGACACCGGGATGAAGAAAGAAGATGAGCCCGAAATGGGTGAAAATGTCGCCACCTAGATGAAGATTTCTCACGCCTGCATGAAGATGGATGTCCGGACTTCAGGAACCATTAATACATTTTATGGGGTTAGTGTTTTTTCAGGGTGGTTCTTTTTAAATTAGGGATGGGCATTGTAAAGGAGCTGAATGCCCTTTTTAATGGCAGTAAAAGAGCTGAATGCCCATACAAATTCCCCTTTAGGGGCAATGGGTAGCTTAGGTTTTATTTAGACTTTGTAATATTTTAATGTAAAAGAGCTTTTTAACTTAGGGCAATGCCCTACAAAACGCCATTCTAAGAAGTATTGGTAGGTATTGTAAGTTGTAGGGGTGTTTTTATTTCGGGGGGGCTTTTTTATTTTTATAGGGTTATTAGATTAGCTGTAATTGTTTTCATTTTTGATAATTTCATTTATTATTTTTTGTAATCTTAGAGGTTTTTTTTCCGTATTTTTAGTGTTTATTATTTTTTGTAATGTTAGATTTTTTTGATTTTTTTCGCAGTATTAGGTTTTTTTAAATTTGTAATTTGTTTTTTAATTGGTATTTTTTTTATTTTAGAATAGTAATGTTAGGTTAATTTACAGTTTAATGTAGTTTTTTTATTTCACAGGTAAGTTTTATTTGTTTAAAGATAGTTATATTGTAACTTTTAATTTAAAGTTAGGGGGTGTTCTGTTTAGGGGTTAATAGTTTAATTTAGTGTTTTGCGATGTGAGGGTCCAGCAGTTTAGGGGTTAATAGGTTTAGTTTACTAGTTACGATTTGGGGGGCTGGCGGTTTTACGGGTTAATAGGTTTATTTAGTAGTTGCGATGTGGGGGGCAGTGATTTTGGGGTTAATAGGTTTATTTAGTGTCGACAATGGCCTCGCTTCCATTGAGTCGTTAAAAATGGAGCCGTAAGCTACCGAAGCGGACGACAGCTAAAAGTAATTTACGGCTCCATTTTAGTACCAGGTTTCCATTGAAAAGATTAGCGTGTTGCGCGCAGTCGCTCTTTTCGGCCGTACGTAAGTTTGCGTTGCCAACCGATGTCGGATTTGTCGAAAAGCGCGCCATAACAAGTGCATTGCCATGGTAACCCGACCTCTGTCTATAAGAATAACGGTTTGCGCCTGCGCTCTTTACCTGTGATCTCTTTGAGAGTTATTTGAGAGTTAGTGGAGAGTTTGATATTTGATTTTCATATATTCTTATTGTAGGCCTCATATAATATTAGGAACACACACACACATCCATACATTAGTTAATTAACACACATTAGTTTATACACACAAATACACACACACACACATACACACTTTTATTTGATACAAACACATTCACATTTTTTTTTCTTTTCATTAACCCCCATATCCCCATCTTCCTTTATTACTCCTTTCATTAATCCCCTTATTTCACTTCCCATCCCCCCTTTGACTACCCTTCCCTTCCTCACTATATAACTTGTTTTTTTATATATACATTTTTCCCATCCTATTTTTTTTTTTTTAGATCCCATATTTTTTGGTTCATTTGACTATATAGCTCACCCCTTTCTTCATTTGCATCCCTTATTATTTTTCTATAATTTTGTTCTAATCCTCCTTAGTTTTTCCTTTTTCATTTACATCCCTTTGTTTATTTTCACCCCCACAATTTTTTTTTTTTTTTGAGGGATATAGAATAGAGATAGTTAGGGTCTAGATAGGTTAGGTAGTTAGTTTTGGGGCTATTTAATTTAGGGTTTAGTTAGGTGAATTAGTGTAGTTAGGTAAGCTAGGGACTTTAGTGTTAGGTTAGAGTTAGGGAGGAAGGAGAAAGGGATGGATAGGCCTAGTGGAGTTGGGAAGGGGGTGGCTAGGGGGAGGGCAGTGGTGAGGGTGGATATAGGGAGGGGGAGGGGGGAAGTAGGGAGTAGTATGGGCAGGAATAGGGGCCGAGGTTTGGGTGGAGGATTTGTCCTTCCTCAAACCCTGGCAGAGGAGGGAAGGAGAGAGGGTGGAAGAGGAATGGAGGTGGGAGGAGTGAG
The DNA here is from genome assembly GCF_027579735.1 of Bombina bombina. Lineage (NCBI taxonomy): Eukaryota > Metazoa > Chordata > Amphibia > Anura > Bombinatoridae > Bombina > Bombina bombina. The sequence goes on from NC_069503.1 coordinate 268,112,890, forward strand.
GAGGAGTCAGCCTCAGCTAGGCACAAAAGAAAAGGGAAAGTGGGGCAGACTGTGGCAACTGGGGGTGGGGCTGGTGGTAGCCTGTCACAGCCTGCAGGGACAGAGGAGGTAGAGAGGGCTGGTCCCCAGTCACAGGAGGGAGAGTCTGTGTCTGCTGGCCCTTCAGGTGTGAAGGGCAGGCTTAGAGAGGAGAGGTACTCTGAGGAGGAGAAGGAGGCTCTTGTTGAGGCATACTTGGAGAGGGCAGCTCAGCTGGAGAACCCTAACCTGAGGCCGGCTGTCCGGAATAAGCTGTGGGAGGAGATTCGAGGGGCAGTCAGCTGCTTAGGACGTAATCGTTCTACTGCCAGCATTAGACACCGCTATCATGACTGCAGGAGGGAAACCAAAGCTAAGCTGGCACAGCAGGCCAAATATGCACGTGGGACAGGTGGTGGTCCTAGCAAGAGAATACACCTAAGGTCATGGGAGGAGATGATGGCCAATGTCATCTCAGATGAATCTGTCCTAGGATGTAAGGGGACAATGGACACATCAGTGCCAGCTGAAGAGGTCCATGAAGGTGAATATTAAATATCATATGTAATAAATGTTTTATTTCTAACAAATATATGTTAACATCAGAAATATATATCGTCTTTGTTTTTTAAAATATAAATGTAATCATACACATGTGTAATACAGAATATAGAATGTTCATATATTATATATGTTTAGTAATCAATTGTGTTCAAGCATCAGTGGAAAACATACCTAGGTAGGATTAGTACAAGTAATGTTTTACATGGTTCAAAGTCTAATTTGCACAGTAACTTAAAGTGATAGTAAACCCAATTTTTTTATTTCATGATTCAGATAGAGCAGCAATTTTAAGCAACTCTCTAATGTACTACTATTATAAATATTTCTTTGTTCTCTTGGTATCTTTATTTGAAAAAGTAGGAATGTAAGCTATGTAGACTTTGCATTTTTGGTTCAGAACCCTGGCTAGCGCTCATGATTGGTGGCTACATTTAGCCACCCAATAAGCAACAGCAACCCAGGTTCTGTAACAAAAATTGTCTGGCTCTTAAGCTTTACATTCTTGCTTCTCAAATAAAGATACCAAGAGAAGGAAGAAAATATGATAATAGGAGTAAAATATAAAATGTTGACTAAATTTGCATGCTCTGTCTGAATCATGAAAGTTTAATTTGTACTTCATTGCCCCTTTAATGGCATCTTAACATAGTTGTAGTGGATATATTCATCCTGATTTCTGGAGTGGCTATCTGCTCAAACAAGCAAGGGTATAGATTTAAATTCTTTCTATCTATATCATATATATGGACTATGTGTAATACAAAGAGTCGCTTAGAGGCACAATCTTTAAATATACACCTCTGGTTAAATATGTTTAAGTTCATACAGAAATAATATATATATATATAAAAAAAAAAAAAAAAAATATATATATATATATATATATATATATATATATATATATATATAAAACTATATATATATCTATAAAATTGATTTTCAAATGTTAGATGTTTCATCAGATTAATTTATAATTACAATTTATTTTTCAGAATTGGAACATGAGTATGAGTCCTCAACAAGACCGGAGGCCAGTGATGTTCCGGAATTCAGTGAGGAGGAGGAGGGGGATGTTATTGAAGCTGGATACTCCTACCTCAGCATACTTGAAGGAGATGAGCAACAGCCACTGGCCTATGAGGTTGAAAATGTTCCTGGCCCATCCCCATATTCATCTGGGAGGACATATCATCAGATGCAGCCTCCACCACCACAGCATTATCAGATGCATCCTCCACCACAGCATTATCAGATGCATCCTCCACCACAGCATTATCAGATGCATCCTCCACCACAGCATTATCAGATGCATCCTCCACCACCACAGCATCGGCAGATGCCTCCTTCATCACCACAGCATCAGCAGATGCATCCTTCATCACCACAGCAGCATATGTACTATATGCCACCTCAACAACACATTCAGCACCCTCCCATGGCACAACAAATGCCGCCACCACTACCACCACAACAACAATCACCACCCCCCCCCCCACCAATGTCTGTCCTCAATTGGATATTGAGCCACCCACACAGTCCCCAAGACTGAGTGACGACAACCTCACACAGAGCCAGGAATATGTGCCGGAGACACCTATACAGCCACAAGTGCCCCCCATGGAATCCAATATCCCCGCACAGTCCCAGCAGGATGCTCTACTGAGGCTCATTCACAGGGAGCTTAGACTTACTAGGCTCCAGCAGCAGCAGGATTTCAGGAGGCTACAGAGCCAGATGGACATACATAATGCCGCACTCGTCCGCCTGGCAGAGGCAGTGGAGAGGGTTGCAGATAGGCCGCAAACTCCCTCCTCACTCGCATCCTCCGTTATCTCCCTGCAGGACCCTGAATCGCATGTTTTAGCCTCCCAGTCAGCTGGTGTGCGTCGCCCAAGACGCCACACTTCCATCCCAAGTACCTCTCCTCCAAAGGCCAAATCCCGCCGCAAGCATTAATAAGTATTTTTCTTTTTAAATTATTTCCAGATATATAATATCTAAATTTTTTTTATGAAGCACTTTCTTAAGTGTGATTTCCATCTCATAAATATGCATATATTTTTCTAATCAAAATTAGAAAATATATTTCAAAATTGTTTTAATAGCTGTTTATTTTCAAAACATTAACAGCTTTATTCATTTTTATTTCACATGATGTCAATTAATATGCAGGTGTACATTGTTGATAAATGTATGTGTCCTTTTATTGAGGATATTATGCCGTTTAAGAATACTTGGGGATACGTGTCTGAAATTTATACAGTATATGCTATCTAACATTGGTCAACGTGACATGTGTAAATGTTATGATTTATATTCCACAAGCAAATGTTGTTTGCTCCTTCAGATGAAGCTAATAAGGGTTATACAGTTATAGAAGAGTTGAAAAGTAAATATTCCTTCCTGTTGATATGGCCAAACACCTTGCATTCATTATAGTCCTATGTGGAATGTAATATCTGAAATATATACCTATCATGACTAATACCTATCATGACTAATGCACTCCTTTTTGTCAAGATTATTATTCAATATTTAGAATAATTAGATAAATGTATCTTTATGATATTTAAGCAATGATGTATACACAACATATATGTGTTTGCCATGATATAGAGGTGATTAATACATTTTAATTGACATCATATGAACAGACACAGACTCTCCCTGGGACCAATGCACAATGCACTTTTAAATTGTTTCAATAATTCCATGTTAAAGACAATACTTCATATCTCTTGAAGTATGGAATATTAAGCACTTATGTATTTTGGTTAATAGTCTAAATATTGCAAATGTATTATCTGCTTTAGCAGACATGACATTACATATATTTTATAAATATTAGTACTATGACACATAACTTTAATGTGTCATCGTTTTGTATTGAATAAATATGATTTTCACATTGAAAATTACATTTGAATGAGGGTAAATCTATAATAATAAAACTCATCTTCATTATAAACAACTTATTTCCTTTGAATTATTTTTCTATATGTATTGAGATTATATATAGCATCCCTGGGCAAAGGTTTCATTTTGAATAGGTAGATATTTTATTTATATTTATAATATTTTACCAGGAAAGATACATTGAGATTTCTATAGTTTTCAAGTATGTCCTGGGTACACAAAACATTGCATTGATACAATGGGTACAATAATAAAAAAATAATAATAATACATATGCCCAAAAATTTAACATAGAACAGGTAGGAAATATATAATCAACAATGACAGGTGCATTCTGTTTTGAGATATGTAGAGAGGGATCTCTTAAAGGATATTAGGCATGGGGAAGGTTTAAAAGTGTGCGGGAGGTCGTTCCATAATTGTGGTGCTTGCATATATTTTTATATGCACATACATATTGAAATTTCTATGACAACATGGGTGCAAATATTCCTATACATAGGACCAATAAATGTAGCATATATAATGTTATTTGTACATTGAAACACTCATAAATTTTTTTTTGATTTGCAATTTCAATGAGAAACAGGCCTCAAAAAGCTCTTTTTTCCTCCTTTACACCTAGTTGAGCTGGGGGTAATATGTCTCAATGTATCGACAGCCTCCGACAGTGTATTAACGGTTAGCGCTTTCAATGGAAACCTGGTATAATTTATCGATTAACGGCTTCTATTACTTTCTATGGGACGCGAAAATCTTTTCGGCAGCCGAAGTCCGGAAGCCGATATAGAGGTATAACGCGCCATTGGAAACAGTCGTTAAACGCTATTGCTTTCGACAGCATATTTAACGGTTTGCGAGTGCACGCAAACTGAATTACGACTCAATGGAAGCGAGGTCAATGTCGGGGAGCGGCGGATTAGGGATTAATAACTTTATTTAGGTGTCGGTGATGTTGGAGGGTGGAGGTTTAGGGGTTAATAGTTTTATTATAGTATTAGCGATGTGGGGGGCCAGCAATTTTAGGGGTTAATAGTTTTATTTAGGTGTTAGTGATGCGGGGGCAGCATTTTAGGGGTTAATCACTTTAGCATCACCAATGTAAGGGAGCGGCGGATTAGGGGTTAATAACTTTATTTAGTGTCGGTGATGTCGGAGGCGGCGGATTAGGTTTGTTTAGACTAGGGGTTAATGTTAGGGTGTTAGGTTTACATGCAACTTTCTTTCCCCCATAGACATCAATGAGGTTGCGTTACGATGATTTGCCATTCAGTGATCGCAGGTGTTAGTTTTTTTCTAAGACTCTCTCCCCATTGATGTCTATGGGGGAAAGGACAAAAAATCTAAGAAGGACAATATAGGTACATTAAAATGTGTGAAGAGTAGCATGATTAACAGTGACAGGGAGAAGGCTGAGGTACTAAACCAGTTCTTTTCTTCAGTATACACAAGAGAGAAACCAATGGGAGATCATTTGAAACAAACTAGAACATACAAGCCCATACCATTAACTGGGTTATCTCTAGAGGATATCAGGAGAAAACTGGATAATATTAAAATAAATAAAACTCAAGGCACAAATGGAATAAACCCAAGGGTTTTTCAAGACTCATTATCCTCAGGCATTGTACCAGAGTACTGGCGTAAAGCTGATGTGGTGCCACATCAGGGCTTATCCAGGAAGCTATAGACCAGTTAGTCTGCGATCAATAGTGGGGAAGATACTTGAAGGGATTATAAGGGATTATATTAATAAATATATTTGTGTAAATAAAATTATGAGTTCAAATCAGCATGGTTTTTATGAGAAATAGATTATGTCAAGCTAATCTAATTTGATTCTATGGGGAAGTAAGTAAAAATATAGATAAAGGGGAATCCGTTTATGTGATATACTTGGCTTTTGAAAAGGTGTTTGATACAGTGCCATATGAGAGATTAATATACAAAATGAAGGGACTGGGAATAGCTGAAAATGTCAGCTCATGGATAAATAACTGGGTAAGTGACAGGGAGCAACGAGTAGTAGTAAACGGATCATACTCAGATTGGACAAAGGTAGTCAGTGGAGTCCCCCAGGGATCAGGACTGTGTACTGTTCTTTTTAACATTTTTAATAATGACTTGCAGCAAGGATTACATAGCAAAATCTCTATTTTTACAGATTATATAAAGGTGTATAAGATCATTAGGTCAGGGCAAGAAGAACTTGCTTTACAGGGGGATCTACAAAAATTATAAAAATTAGCAGGCAAATGGAAACTGAGATTTAATACTGGAAAATGCAAGGTTCTACATTTTGGAAGTAAAAATAAGCAGGCAATCTATTATTAATCCATTATTAAATGGGACTAGACTTAGCCAAACAGAGGAGGAAAGGGATTTGGGAGTAGTAACAAGCTATCGATGGGGGCACAATGCAGGACAGCAGCTTCTACGTCTAATAAGACACTAGTACAAATTAAAAGAGGCATTGATGCAAGGGAGGAAAGCATCATTTTGTCACTATATAAATCCCTGGTAAAACCTTACCTTGAGTATGGAGTGCAGTTCTGGGGACTGATCTCAAAACAAGACATTGCAGACATAGAAAAAGTTCAGAGAAGGGCCACAAAGCTAATAAGGGGAATAGAGAATTTAAGGTATGAGGAGAGGTTAGCCAAAATGGGTCTTTTTTTCTCTAGAAAAAGGGCATTTGAGAGGTGACATGATTACTTTTATAAATATATTCAAGGCCCATATACAGAGATGGCAGAAGCTCTGTTTATTCCAAGAAAATTGTTTCGTACAAGAGGTCACAATTTAAGGCTGGAGGAAAGGAGATTTAACCTCCTGCAATGTAAACGTTTTTTCACTGCAAGAGCAATAACATTGTGGAACTCATTACCTGAAGAGTAGTAAATGCCAATACCTTAGATACATTTAAAAATGATTTAGATACATTTCTGGCAAGAAACAAAATTAAGGGATATAATTACTTGTGTTAAATGGGTCACCTGGTTTAATGGGATTAATTTAAGCTCAACTGGATCTTTTTTGTAAGTATATTAAGATTTGTATAGGTTGAACTCGATGGACTTCTGTCTTTTTTCAACCTTATCTTCTGTGTATTAGGGTTGCAGCTTTTCTTTAAACACAGTATTTTATTTTTTTATGAAACACTTTACATTGTATATTGTTTGTTTATTCACATTACATAATTTTATTTTGCAGAAAACGATGTATTCATCATTAATAAATGACCACATAGGAGATTTGATAAAAAGACTGAATAATGAAAATTGGACGTATAAAGAAAATTGGACACACAACCATTCAACACACAAAGAGGATAGCAATATGGTTCACAATGAGACCACTTGGACATCGATCTGAATACAAACAAAAAGGACACTTGTTTTATTTAAGTATACAAGTATATTTTTCACTTTATTGTATTTATTGTATATTTACATTAAATGCACATTTATAAATTCATGTTATTAAGTTCAACTACTTTCTCTCTTTTTGTAAAATAAGGTTTTAATCTGTCAAATAGATTTGGAAATTCTTGTGACATCTTATTGGCCTTTCAATGTCATGTGACATTGAATGTAAAACGTACCTGATTGAAGACATTGTCGCATATTTAACAAAGTGCGAGCCAACATGATACGAAGTAGCTTATCATGTCCACCGCACATCGATAAATGCCGACAGCATGCGCTGTCAGCCTTTATCATTGCACCAGCTGGTGCAATGCCGCCCCTTGCAGATTTGCGGCCAATTGGCCGATAGCAGGGGGTGTCAATCAACCCGATCATATTCGATCGGGTTGATTTCTGTCTGCGGCCTCAGAGCAGGCGGACAAGTTATGGAGCAGCGAGCCTGAAGGTATTTTATTTTTTTTAAAACTATAATTATTAAAAGTTGTTTTATTAAATAAATTATTTGTGCCTCTATAACCCACAGTTATCTTTTTTTCTCATTTTTCCACCTATTTTGTTAGGGAATGGGTGCACCAGAGTGTATTCCTGTTTCACTCACTATATTGGTCTCTTTTGGATTTACCATAAAAACATGAATATCATCTTCACAAAATTTGTTATTTATTTACAAATGGAATTTTTTTCTTTATTGTGTACCGTTGAAATGCTGTTTTAATTTAGTCTTGTTTTATGACAGTATAGACAGCAAAGATGCCAGGAAGGTTGGATTGAGTAGCTATGAAAATAAAATGATAGATCACTGAGTATTCAGTCTATGACATATGGATAACTGGTAGACCGTAGCCTGTTCTTTGGTCTCTGCATCTGCCATGCAATATGGGAATGACAACAATAATAAACAAGTCTATGTAAAGGACATATCTATTGCGAACAAAACATTCTTGACAAGTAGAATTTGGATGTAAATCAATGTTCCACAAATCTTCAATGTAAAAGTAAATAATATTTAGTATGTTCATTAAAAGCTCTGTTTTTCTATTGACAGTATACTAAGCAAACGAACATGCTGGGCTTGTATTCACTTTGCATACCATGTGAATATGTTTTTGCCACTTCTCACATATACCTAAACTGAAATGTGCATTCACTCAGACATTCACTAATTTTGTTGTATTCTTTGTATTTGTTTGAAAATAGGTATCCAGCATTGCATTTGTAAGTTGATGGATTCCTTTGTCAGCCAATAAGCATGTAATTTTCACATTTGTTCTTGACAGCCTTGACCCCATTAATAAACAAAGAAATACATTAAAAATAGATTCTTCTTTTTGTGCTACTGGTGGCTTGTAGCAGTATCACAAGTGATTATTTTAACTTTATTTTAGTTTAAGCTGCTGTCCAGCTGCTGCCTCTGCTCCCTTGAAAACATTTCCCTTAGGAAATAATGGACAAAACCTTTTTTTTTATCAACATACAAATTCCAAATTACACCTTGGCTGATTTTATGCCAAAACGAAAGACATTTTTTAAGGGGATGAACAATTTGTCCTTAACTATGTTTTTGTTTGTGCACATCTAATTAGTAGCTATGTTTTGCAGCCAGGGACATTATCCTGTGATATTCAGCATATTCAGTTGATCTTTTGTTTAAATTATTATGGGTCTTAACTTATTCTATATCAGTATTCCCTTTCAGAATGACATCTCATAGTTAATAATTAACATTTCCTACTGATGAGTCGGGATGACCCCCTTTCAATCTATCACAATGTTCAAGCTTGACTTTTTGTCTGTTACATGACTTCCTGAGGGCTTTTAAGATTCAAACCTTTGCAAATGATTATAAAACAATTAGAAAACCCATTTATCATGTGGTTTTCCAGTGACTTTGCACCTTGTTAACTTCACTATTTCAAATAATCAGAAAATAATTTTCTTGTATTTTTTACATAATTTACATACGGCTAGATTTAGAGTTTTGACGGTAATGACCTGCGTATCTAACGCTGGCTTTTTTTCCCCCGCACCTTTTAAATACCGCTGGTATTTAGAGTTCACAGAAGGGCTGCGTTAGGCTCCAAAAAGGGAGCGTATAGCATATTTAGGATTTTTCCTACCTTAATTCCGATTGGCTGATAGAATCCTATCAGCCAATCGGAATTCGAGGGACGCCATCTTGGATGACGTCCCTTAAAGGAACCGTCATTCGTCGGGAAGTCGTCGGTGAAGATGGATGTTCCGCGTCGGCGGGATGAAGATGGATCCGGAAGAAAGAAGATTGAAGATGCCGCTTGATAGAAGACTTCAGCCGGATCATGGACCTCTTCAGCTCCCGCTTGGATCAAGACTTCAGCCGGATCATGGACCTCTTCAGCTCCCGCTTGGATCAAGACTTCAGCTGGATCATGGACATCTTCAGCCCCCGCTTGGGCTTGGATGAAGACGTCGGAGCCAGGACGGATCGGTGAACCCGGTGTGGTGAAGACAAGGTAGGGAGATCTTCAGGGGCTTAGTGTTAGATTTATTTAAGGGGGGTTTGGGTTAGATTAGGGGTATGTGGGTGGTGGGTTGTAATGTTGGGGGGGTATTGTATGGTTTTTTTTACAGGCAAAAGAGCTGAATTCTTTGGGGCATGCCCCACAAAAGGCCCTTTTAAGGGCTGGTAAGGTAAAAGAGCTTTTCTATTTTAATTTTAGAATAGGGTAGGGCATTTTTTTATTTTGGGGGGCTTTGTTATTTTATTTGGGGACTTACAGTAGGTGTAATTAGTTTAAAATTGTTGTAATATTTTTCTAATGTTTGTAAATATTTTTTTATTTTTTTTAACTTAGTTCTTTTTTATTTTTTGTACTTTAGTTAGTTTATTTAATTGTATTTATTTGTAGGTATTGTATTTAATTAATTTATTGATAGTGTAGTGTTAGGTTTAATTGTAGGTAATTGTAGGTATTTTATTTAATTAATTTAATGATAGTGTAGTGTTAGGTTTAATTGTAACTTAGGTTAGGATTTATTTTACAGGTAATTTTGTAATTATTTTAACTAGGTATCTATTAAATTGTTAATAACTATTTAATAGCTATTGTACCTGGTTAAAATAAATACAAAGTTGCCTGTAAAATAAATATTAATCCTAAAATAGCTACAATATAATTACAATTTATATTGTAGCTATATTAGGGTTTATTTAACAGGTAAGTATTTAGCTTTAAATAGGAATAATTTATTTAATAAGAGTTAATTTATTTCGTTAGATTTAAATTATATTTAACTTAGGGGGGTGTTAGTGTTAAGGTTAGACTTAGCTTTAGGGGTTAATAAATTTATTAGAGTAGCGGTGAGGTCCGGTCGGCATATTAGGGGTTAATACTTGAAGTTAGGTGTCAGTGATGTTAGGGAGGGCAGATTAGAGGTTAATACTATTTATTATAGGGTTATTGAGGCGGGAGTGAGGCGAATTAGGGGTTAATAACTTTATTATAGTAGCGGTGAGGTCCGGTCGGCAGATTAGGGGTTAATAATTGTAGGTAGGTGGAGGCGACGTTGGGGGCGGCAGATTAGGGGTTAATAAATATAATATAGGGGTCGGCGGTGTTAGGGGCAGCAGATTAGGGGTACATAAGGATAACGTAGGTGGCGGCGGTGTGCGGTCAGCAGATTAGGGGTTAAAATTTTTTAATAGAGTGGTGGCCATGTGGGGGGACCTCGGTTTAGGGGTACATAGGTAGTTTATGGGTGTTAGTGTACTTTAGAGCACAGTAGTTAAGAGCTTTATGAACCGGCGTTAGCCCAGAAAGCTCTTAACTCCTGACTTTTTTCTGCGGCTGGAGTTTTGTCATTACTTCAGCCAAGACTCTAAATACCGGCGTTAGAAAGATCCCATTGAAAAGATAGGATACGCAAATGGCATAGACCCTTACGCAAATGGCGTTAGACCCTTACCTACAAGACTCTAAATACCAGCGGTAGCCCAAAACCAGCGTTAGGAGCCTCTAACGCTGGTTTTGACGGCTAACGCAGAACTCTAAATCTAGCCGCAAGAAATTAAGCTTCAGACAGGCTGTCTTTTCAATAAGCCAGAGTTGCAAAATTATCGGCTAGATTTAGAGTTCTGCGTTAGCCGTCAAAACCAGCGTTAGAGGCTCCTAACGCTGGTTTTGGGATACCGCTGGTATTTAGAGTCTTGTAGGTAAGGGTCTAACGCTCACTTTCCAGCCGCGACTTTTCCATACTGCAGATCCCCCTATGCCATTTGCGTATCCTATCTTTTCAATGTGATCTTTCTAACGCCAGTATTTAGAGTCTTGGCTGAAGTGAGCGTTAGAAATCTAACGACAAAACTCCAGCCGCAGAAAAAAGTCAGGAGTTAAGAGCTTTCTGGGCTAACGCCGGTTCATAAAGCTCTTAACTACTGTGCTCTAAAGTACACTAACACCCATAAGCTACCTATGTACCCCTAAACTGAGGTCCCCCCACATCGCCGCCACTCTATTAAAATGTTTTAACCCCTAATCTGCCGACCGCACACCGCCGCCACCTACGTTATCCCTATGTACCCCTAATCTGCTGCCCCTAACACCGCCGACCCCTATATTATATTTATTAACCCCTAATCTGCCGCCCCCAACGTCGCCTCCCCCTACCTACAATTATTAACCCCTAATCTGCCGACCGGACCTCACCGCTACTATAATAAAGTTATTAACCCCTAATCCACCTCACTCCCACCTCAATAACCCTATAATAAATAGTATTAACCCCTAATCTGCCCTCCCTAACATCGCCGACACCTAACTTCAAGTATTAACCCCTAATATGCCAACCGGACCTCACCGCTACTCTAATAAATTTATTAACCCCTAAAGCTAAGTCTAACCTTAACACTAACACCCCCCTAAGTTAAATATAACTTAAATCTAACAAAATAAATTAACTCTTATTAAATAAATTATTCCTATTTAAAGCTAAATACTTAACTGTAAAATAAACCCTAATATAGCTACAATATCAATTATAATTATATTGTAGCTATTTTAGGATTAATATTTATTTTACAGGCAACTTTGTATTTATTTTGACCAGGTACAATAGCTATTAAATAGTTATTAACAATTTAATAGTTACCTAGTTAAAATAATTACAAAATTACCTGTAAAATAAATCCTAACCTAAGTTACAATTAAACCTAACACTACACTATCATTAAATTAATTAAATAAAATACCTACAATTACCTACAATTAAACCTAACACTACACTATCAATAAATTAATTAAATACAATACCTACAAATAAATACAATTAAATAAACTAACTAAAGTACAAAAAATAAAAAAATATTTACAAACATTAGAAAAATATTACAACAATTTTAAACTAATTACACCTACTCTAAGTCCCCTAATAAAATAACAAAGCCCCCCAAATTAAAAAAATGCCCTACCCTATTCTAAAATTAAAATAGAAAAGCTCTTTTACCTTTCCAGCCCTTAAAAGGGCCTTTTGCGGGGCATGCCCCAAAAAATTCAGCTCTTTTGCCTGTAAAAAAAACATATAATACCCCCCCCCAACATTACAACCCACCACCCACATACCCCTAATCTAACCCAAACCTCCCTTAAATAAACCTAACACTAAGCCCCTGAAGATCTCCCTACCTTGTATTCACCACACCGGGTTCACCGATCCGTCCTGGTTCCGACGTCTTCATCCAAGCCCAAGCAGGGGCTGAAGATGTCCATGATCCAGCTGAAGTCTTGATCCAAGCGGGAGCTGAAGAGGTCCATGATCCGGCTGAAGTCTTGATCCAAGCAGGAGCTGAAGAGGTCCATGATCCAGCTGAAGTCTTCTATCAAGCGGCATCTTCAATCTTCTTTCTTCTGGATCCATCTTCATCCCGCCGACGCGGAACATCCATCTTCACCGACGACTTCCCGACGAATGACGGTTCCTTTAAGGGACGTCATCCAAGATAGCGTCCCTCGAATTCCGATTGGATGATAGGATTCCATCAGCCAATCAGATTTTTCTTACCTTAATTCCGATTGGCTGATAGAATCCTATCAGCCAATCGGAATTCGAGGGACGCCATCTTGGATGACGTCCCTTAAAGGAACCGTCATTTGTCGGGAAGTCGTCGGTGAAGATGGATGTTCCGCATCGGCGGGATGAAGATGGATCCAGAAGAAAGAAGATTGAAGATGCCGCTTGATAGAAGACTTCCGCCGGATCATGGACCTCTTCAGCTCCCGCTTGGATCAAGACTTCAGCCGGATCATGGACCTCTTCAGCTCCCGCTTGGATCAAGACTTCAGCCGGATCATGGACATCTTCAGCCCCCGCTTGGGCTTGGATGAAGACGTCGGAGCCAGGACGGATCGGTGAACCCGGTGTGGTGAAGACAAGGTAGGGAGATCTTCAGGGTCTTAGTGTTAGGTTTATTTAAGGGGGTTTGGGTTAGATTAGGGGTATGTGGGTGGTGGGTTGTAATGTTGGGGGGGGTATTGTATGTTTTTTTTTTACAGGCAAAAGAGCTGAATTCTTTGGGGCATGCCCCGCAAAAGGCCCTTTTAAGGGCTGGTAAGGTAAAAGAGTTTTTCTATTTTAATTTTAGAATAGGGTAGGGCATTTTTTTTATTTTGGGGGGCTTTGTTATTTTATAAGGGGGCTTAGAGTAGGTGTAATTAGTTTAAAATTGTTGTAATATTTTTCTAATGTTTGTAAATAATTTTTTATTTTTTGTAACTTAGTTCTTTTTAATTTTTTGTACTTTAGTTAGTTTATTTAATTGTATTTATTTGTAGGTATTGTATTTAATTAATTTATTGATAGTTTAGTGTTAGGTTTAATTGTAGATAATTGTAGGTATTTTATTTAATTAATTTATTGATAGTGTAGTGTTAGGTTTAATTGTAACTTAGGTTAGGATTTATTTTACAGGTAATTTTGTAATTATTTTAACTAGGTAGCTATTAAATAGTAAATAACTATTTAATAGCTATTGTACCTGGTTAAAATAAATACAAAGTTGCCTGTAAAATAAATATTAATCCTAAAATAGCTACAATATAATTATAATTTATATTGTAGCTATATTAGGGTTTATTTTACAGGTAAGTATTTAGCTTTAAATAGGAATAATTTATTTAATAAGAGTTTAGGGGTTAATACTTGAAGTTAGGTGTCAGCGATGTTAGGGAGGGCAGATTAGGGTTTAATACTATTTATTATAGGGTTAGTGAGGCGGATTAGGGGTTAATACATTTATTATAGTAGCGGTGAGGTCCGGTCGGCAGATTAGGGGTTAATAATTGTAGGTCGGTAGCGGCGACGTTGGGGGCGGCAGATTAGGGGTTAATAAATATAATATAGGGGTCGGCGGTGTTAGGGGCAGCAGATTAGGGGTACATAGGGATAACGTAGGTTGCGGCGGTGTACGGAGTGGCAGATTAGGGGTTAAAAAAATATGAAGGTGTCAGCGATAGCGGGGGCGGCAGATTAGGGGTTAATAAGTGTAAGGTTAGGGGTGTTTAGACTCGGGGTTCATGTTAGGGTGTTAGGTGCAGACTTAGGAAGTGTTTCCCCATAGGAAACAATGGGGCTGCGTTAGGAGCTGAACGCTGCTTTTTTGCAGGTGTTAGGTTTTTTTTCAGCTCAAAATGCCCCATTGTTTTCTATGGGGGAATCGTGCACGAGCACGTTTTTGAAGCTGGCCGCGTCCGTAAGCACCGCTGGTATTGAGAGTTGCAGTGGCGGTAAATATGCTATACGCTCCCTTTTTGGAGCCTAACGCAGCCCTTCTGTGAACTCTAAATACCAGCGGTATTTAAAAGGTGCGGGGGAAAAAAAGCCAGCGTTAGATACGCGGGTCGTTACCGACAAAACTCTAAATCTAGCCGTTGGTCAATTGCATGACATTTTTAAATGTTAAAGTATCTGTGCATGCTTATATTACATGTCAATAAATACAATAATTTCTTGGTTTAATTAACAAAAATGATTAGCTCCAATCACAATTTAAAATATAAAAAGTGTATATAACTTAAATAAAGACTTCAAATTTAATGAGGGGAGTAAGCAGGTTTCTGACAGAATGAGAGAGGAACTGTCTCACCAAACAGATGTGAGTGAATCAAAGTGGAAGAGCCTCACATCGTTACTAGGAGTACGAGGAGTACATTGGGACCAGGTGGTAGTAGGGGCAAAGCTGGAGACACAGAGAGGTGTGAGATGGATGGAAAAATCTTGTAATAAAAGTCCATCCTGTTGTACAACCTCCATAGAATGATGCATTGAAGATGTTGCTTGAGAGTCTGAGGGAGGTGGAAATAGTATAAAAATATAATCTAACCGGTTCAAGTATCCTGGTTTTATACAACCTATTTGGATGACTCTGACCCTGTGTCACATTCCGATACTCATGATTATATGGTGATGAAGTCACTCTTTTTCTCCTATGCTTCACAAGTCATTTCCTACCCATAACAGGTGCTGTGTTGATTAATTGTGTTTGCTGCCTTGTCTTTCTCTGCTTAAAACCAGCTGCATATTAAACCTGTGTCTGCTGTCAGATTTTCATAATAACAGGACTTTTACTAATACTTTTAACCTATCTTTAATGTTGTATTACCTCCTTAGTGTGAATGTAACCTATCTTTGGATGTAGAGTCTTTTTATGCATGCTGAAAACATCAAGACTACTATTTGGGATCTGAAGTGCATGCTGAATCTGCTCTCTGGTTTTAAATACAATTTTCATTTACTTGAAACATCAAGTCTGCTGTTTGTCATGTGATTTGCAAACTGTAGTCCCAATCTTTTGGATTTAAAGACACTTTGGGCTAGATTACAAGCGTGCACTGATATTACAAGTAAATCGCAAAATAGGCGAGCCTCATTCAGAGACGGCATCAGAACCTTGCTCAGCGAAGGGGGTAAGTAGCGCAGCGGTGGGCAGCATTTTAAAATACAGGGAGTGCAGAATTATTAGGCAAGTTGTATTTTTGAGGATTAATTTTATTATTGAACAACAACCATGTTCTCAATGAACCCAAAAAACTCATTAAAATCAAAGCTGAATATTTTTGGAAGTAGTTTTTAGTTTGTTTTTAGTTTTAGCTATTTTAGGGGGATATCTGTGTGTGCAGGTGACTATTACTGTGCATAATTATTAGGCAACTTAACAAAAAACAAATATATACCCATTTCAATTATTTATTTTTACCAGTGAAACCAATATAACATCTCAACATTCACAAATATACATCTCTGACATTCAAAAACAAAACAAAAACAAATCAGTGACCAATATAGCCACCTTTCTTTGCAAGGACACTCAAAAGCCTGCCATCCATGGATTCTGTCAGTGTTTTGATCTGTTCACCATCAACATTGCGTGCAGCAGCAACCACAGCCTCCCAGACACTGTTCAGAGAGGTGTACTGTTTTCCCTCTTTGTAAATCTCACATTTGATGATGGACCACAGGTTCTCAATGGGGTTCAGATCAGGTGAACAAGGAGGCCATGTCATTAGATTTTCTTCTTTTATACCCTTTCTTGCCAGCCACGCTGTGGAGTACTTGGACGCGTGTGATGGAGCATTGTCCTGCATGAAAATCATGTTTTTCTTGAAGGATGCAGACTTCTTCCTGTACCACTGCTTGAAGAAGGTGTCTTCCAGAAACTGGCAGTAGGACTGGGAGTTGAGCTTGACTCCATCCTCAACCCGAAAAGGCCCCACAAGCTCATCTTTGATGATACCAGCCCAAACCAGTACTCCACCTCCACCTTGCTGGCATCTGAGTCGGACTGGAGTTCTCTGCCCTTTACCAATCCAGCCACGGGCCCATCCATCTGGCCCATCAAGACTCACTCTCATTTCATCAGTCCATAAAACCTTAGAAAAATCAGTCTTGAGATATTTCTTGGCCCAGTCTTGATGTTTCAGCTTGTGTGTCTTGTTCAGTGGTGGTCGTCTTTCAGCCTTTCTTACCTTGGCCATGTCTCTGAGTATTGCACACCTTGTGCTTTTGGGCACTCCAGTGATGTTGAAGCTCTGAAATATGGCCAAACTGGTGGCAAGTGGCATCTTGGCAGCTGCACGCTTGACTTTTCTCAGTTCATGGGCAGTTATTTTGCGCCTTGGTTTTTCCACACACTTCTTTCAACCCTGTTGACTATTTTGAATGAAACGCTTGATTGTTCGATGATCACGCTTCAGAAGCTTTGCAATTTTAAGAGTGCTGCATCCCTCTGCAAGATATCTCACTATTTTTGACTTTTCTGAGCCTGTCAAGTCCTTCTTTTGACCCATTTTGCCAAAGGAAAGGAAGTTGCCTAATAATTATGCACACCTGATATAGGGTGTTGATGTCATTAGACCACACCCCTTCTCATTACAGAGATGCACATCACCTAATATGCTTAATTGGTAGTAGGCTTTCGAGCCTATACAGCTTGGAGTAAGACAACGTGCATAAAGAGGATGATGTGGTCAAAATACTAATTTGCCTAATAATTCTGCACTCCCTGTATATTTGTATATATTTGTATACATATTAACATATAAATATATATATATGTAAGCATGTACATATATATTTACATTGCAGTCTATGAGAACACACAGTTCCCATAGACCGCAATGCAGGGGCGTATTTTGGCCTAAGCAAACAAGGCATTTGCCTAGGGCAGCATATTGGAGGGGGCAGCACATTTTTTGTCTATATTTTTAAGAAGCTTGCAGTTATTTTAGAAGTAATATACAGGTATGGAATGGGAGATTTTACCCAAGGAGCTTACATTCAAGGGGAGTAAAATAAGAGAGTGCCCATCAGTTTAGAGGTAACTCGGAAGCTCTCATTTATTTAGCTAGCTATTGCCTTTAGTTGGCTTTCAGCACTCAGTATTTTGTTTGGGGAAGTATTGTTTTAAGAAATATATAGATACGTGTGTATGTGTACATGTTTGTGTGTGTGTTCGTTTATATAAGCACTGGTTAACATTTACTTACTGGAACATTACCATAAAAAATAAAATAAACAAAATTCACTTTACTCCATGATTAAAAAAAATATTGACCAAAAAGGTTTAACACCTGTGGGGGGGGGGGGGGGGGGGCAGCAGAGTTTTCAGTGCCTAGGGCAGCACAAAACCTAAATATGCTACTGCTGCAATGTAAAGTTTAATATGTCACTGCCGCAATGTTTTTTAACACCCCACTCCCGCTAACTTTAAAGCCCCAAAACTGCCTAGTGCAGTTTTTTTTTTAATAATAAAAATGTTAGATTTTTTTAAAATAAAAAACTATAATGCCTTCTATTTTGAGGGCATTTGTGGCCCTTTTAGAAAAATAACCAGAGATCGCATCTCTGGTTAATTTTCTGAGTGCTAATTGCTACCGTGAGCTTGCAGTAGCAATAACCAGCCACTTATAATGGCTGGTTAATTATTGCGCTCCTGCAAATGGGCAAATTTGCCCGTTTGCGGCAGTGCGAAAATTTAGCGCTCCACTTGTAATCTAGCCATTTATGTTTGTTTGCTGAAAGCATTAAGATTATTGATTGGGATCTGACTTATGTGCTGTTCTGTTTATTTTGTAAGATACAGTGCCTAATGGAAAAATTAGGTAAGAACTTTAAATT